>NW_027254124.1:0-300000 GCF_044704955.1 Pristiophorus japonicus | reverse complement strand
CAGCCCCTCGAGCCTGGTGCACAGGAGCAGGAGGAAGGCCATTCAGCACCTCGAGCCTGTTACACAGGAACAGGAGGAGGCCTATTCAGCCCCTCGAGCCTGTTACACATGAACAGGAGGAGGCCATTCAGCGCTTCGAGCCTGTTGCACAGGAACAGGAGGAGGCCCATTCAGCCCCTCGAGCCTGTTACACATGAACAGGAGGAGGCCCATTCAGCACCTCGAGCCTGTTACACAGGAACAGGAGGAGGCCTATTCAGCCCTTCGAGCCTGTTACACAGGAACAGGAGGAGCTCAATCAGCCCCCAGAGCCTGTTACACAGGAACAGGATGAGGCCATTTAGCCCTCGAGCCTGTTACACAGGAACAGGAAGAGACCATTCAGTCCCTTGAGCCTGTTACACAGGAACTGCAGGAGGCCCATTCAGCCCCTCGAGCCTGTTACACAGGAATAGGAGGCAGCCATTCAGCCCCTCGAGCCTGTTACACAGGAACAGGAGGAGGCCCATTCAACCCCTCGAGCTTGTTACACAGGAACTGCAGGAGGCCCATTCGGCCACTCGAGCCTGTTACATAGGAACAGGAAGAGGCCCATTCAGCCCCTCAAGCATGTTACACAGGAACAGGAGGAGGCCCATTCAACCCCTCGAGCTTGTTACACAGGAACTGCAGGAGGCCCATTCAGCCACTCGAGCCTGTTACATAGGAACAGGAAGAGGCCCATTCAGCCCCTCGAGCTTGTTACACAGGAACTGCAAGAGGCCCATTCAGCCCCTCGAGTCTGTTACACAGGAACAGGAGGAGGCCCATTCAGCCCCTCGAGTCTGTTGCACAGGAACAGGAGGAGGCCCATTCAGCCCCTCGAGCCTGTTACACAGGAACAGGAGGAGGCCCATTCAGCCCCTCGATCCTGTTACACAGGAACAGGAGGATACCATTCAGCCCCTTGAGCCCGTTACACAGGAATAGGAGGAGGGCCCATTCAACCCCACGAGCCTGTTACACAGGAACAGGAGGAGGCCCATTCAGTCTCTCGAGCCTGTCACACAAGAACAGGAGGAGGCCAATTCAGCCCCTCGAGCTTGTTACACAGGAACAGGAGGAGACCCATTCAGCCCCACAAGCCTGTTACACAGGAACAGGAGGAGGCCCATTCAACCCCTCGAGCTTGTTACACAGGAACAGGAGGAGGCCCATTCAGCCCCTCGAGCCTGTTACACAGGAACAGGAGGAGGCCCATTCAGCCCCTCGATCCTGTTACACAGGAACAGGAGGAATCCCATTCAACCCCACGAACCTGTTACACAGGAACAGGAGGAGGCCCATTCAGACCCTCGAGCCTGTTACACAGGAACAGGAGGCAGCCATTCAGCCCCTCGAGCCTGTTACACAGGAACAGAAGCAGGCCAATTAGCCCCACGAGCTTGATACACAAGAACAGGAGGAGGCCCATTCAGCCGCTCGAGCCTGTTACACAGGAGCAGGAGGAGGCCATTCAGCCCCTCGAGCATGTTACACAGGAACAGGAGGAGGCCATTCAGCCCCTCGTGCCTGTTACACAGGAACAGGAGGAGGCCCATTCAGACCCTCGAGCCTGTTACACAGGAACAGGAGGCAGCCATTCAGCCCCTTGAGCCTGTTATACAGGAACAGAAGGAGGCCAATTAGCCCCTCGAGCTTGATACACAAGAACAGGAGGAGGCCCATTCAGCCCCTCGAGCCTGTTACACGGGAACAGCAGGCAGCCATTCAGCCCCTCGAGCCTGCTGCACAGGAACAGGAGTAGGCCCATTCAGCCCCTCGAGCCTGTTACACAGGAACAGAATGAGGCCTATTCAGCCCCTCGAGCCTGCTAGAGAGGAACAGGAGGAGGCCCATTCCGCACCTCGAGCCTGCTGCACAGGAACAGGAGGAAGCCCATTCAGCCTCTCGAGCATGTTACACAGGAACAGGAGTAGGCCCATTCAGCGCCTCGAGCCTGTTACACAGGAACAGGGCGAGGCCTATTCAGCCCCACGAGCTTGTTACACAGGAACTGGAGGGGCCCATTCAGCACCTCGAGCCTGTTACATAGGAACAGGAGGCGGCCCATTCAGCCCCTCAAGCCTGTTATAAGGAACAGGAGGAGGCCCATTCAGCATCTTGAGCCTGTTGCACAGGAAAAGGACGAGACCTGTTCAGCCCCTCGAGCCTGTTGCACAGCAACAGGAGAAGGCCCATTCCGCACCTCGAGCCTGCTACACAGGAACAGGAGGAGGCCTATTCAGCCCTTCGAGCCTGTTACACAGGAACAGGAGGAGCTCAATCAGCCCCTCGAGCCTGTTACACAGGAACAGGAGGAGGCCCATTCAGACCCTCGAGCCTGTTACACAGGAACAGGAGGAAGCCCATTCAGCCTCTCGAGCATGTTACACAGGAACAGGAGTAGGCCCATTCAGCGCCTCGAGCCTGTAACACAGGAATAGGGTGAGGCCTATTCAGCCCCACGAGCTTGTTACACAGGAACTGGAGGGGCCCATTCAGCACCTCGAGCCTGTTACATAGGAACAGGAGGCAGCCCATTCAGCCCCTCAAGCCTGTTACAAAGGAACAGGAGGAGGCCCATTCAGCATCTTGAGCCTGTTGCTCAGGAAAAGGACGAGACCTGATCAGCCCCTCGAGCCTGTTGCACAGCAACAGGAGAATTCCCATTCCGCACCTCGAGCCTGCTACACAGGAACAGGAGGAGGCCCATTCAGCCCTTCGAGCCAGGTACAGAGGAACATGAGGAGGCCATTCAGCCCCTCGAGCATGTTACACAGGAACAGGAGGAGGCCCAATTAGCCGCTTGAGCATGTTACATCGGAACAGGAGGAGGCCCATTCAGCCTCTCGAGCCTGTTACACAGAAAGAGCAGGAGGCCCATTCAGCCGCTCGAGCCTGTTACTTAGGAACAGGAGGAGGCCCATTCAGCAACTTGAGCCTGTTACACAAGGAACAGGAGGAGGCCCATTCAGCCCCTCGAGCCTGGTACAGAGGAAGATGAGGAGGCCATTCAGCCCCTCGAGCCTATTACGCAGGAACAGGAGGAGGCCATTCAGCCCCTCGAGCCTGTCACACAAGAACAGGAGGAGGCCAATTCAGCCCCTCGAGCCTGTTACACAGGAACAGGAGGAGGCCATTCAGCCCCTCGAGCCTGTTACACAGGAACAGGAGGATACCATTCAGCCCCTCAAGCATGTTACACAGGAACAGGAGGAGGCCATTCAGCCCCTCGTGCCTGTTACACAGCAACAGGAGGAGGCCATTCAGCTCCTCGAGCCTGTTACACAGGAACAGGAGGAGGCCCATTCAGACCCTAAGCCTGTTATACAGGAACAGGAGGCAGCCATTCAGCCCCTCGAGCCTGTTACACAGGAACAGAAGGAGGCCAATTAGCCCCTCGAGCTTGATACACAAGAACAGGGGGAGGCCCATTCAGCCCCTCGAGCCTGTTACATAGGGACAGGAGGTGGCCCATTCAGCCCTTCGAGCCTGTTACAAAGGAACAGGAGGAGGCCCATTCAGCCTCTCGAGCCTGTTACACAGGAACAGGAGGAGGCCCATTCAGCATCTTGAGCCTGTTGCACAGGAAAAGGACGAGACCTGTTCAGCCCCTCGAGCCTGTTGCACAGCAACAGGAGGAGGCCCATTCCGCACCTCGAGCCTGCTACTCAGGACCAGGAGGAGGCCCATTCAGCCCTTCGAGCCTGGTACAGAGGAACATGAGGAGGCCATTCAGCCCCATGAGCCTATTACACAGGAACAGGAGGAGGCCCATTCAGTCCCTCGAGCCTGTTACACAGGAACAGGAGGAGGCCCATTCAGCCCCTCGAGCCTGTTACACAGGAACAGGAGGAGGCCCATTCAGCCCCTCGAGCCTGTTACACAGGAACAGGAGAAGGACCATTCAGCCCCTCGAGCCTATTACACAGAAACAGGATGAGGCCTATTCAGCCCCTCGAGCCTATTTCATAGGAACAGGATGAGGCCTATTCAGCCCCTCGAGCCGATTTCATAGGAACAGGAGGAGGCCTATTCAGCCCCTCGAGCCTGTTACACAGGAACAGGAGGAGGCCATTCAGCCCCTCGAGCCTGTTACACAGGAACAGGAGGAGGCTTATTCAGCCCCTCGAGCCTGGTGCACAGGAGCAGGAGGAAGGCCATTCAGCCCCTCGAGCCTGTTACACAGGAACAGGAGTAGGCCCATTCAGCGCCTCGAGCCTGTTACACAGGAACAGGGCGAGGCCTATTCAGCCCCATGAGCCTATGACACAGGAACAGGAGGAGGCCCATTCAGTCCCTCGAGCCTGTTACACAGGAACAGGAGGAGGCCCATTCAGCCCCTCGAGCCTGTTACACAGGAACAGGAGGAAGCCCATTCAGCCCCTCGAGCCTGTTACACCGGAACAGGAGGAGGCCCATTCAGCCCCTCGAGCCTATTACACAGAAACAGGATGAGGCCTATTCAGACCCTCGAGCCTATTTCATAGGAACAGGATGAGGCCTATTCAGCCCCTCGAGCCGATTTCATAGGAACAGGAGGAGGCCTATTCAGCCCCTCGAGCCTGTTACACAGGAACAGGAGGAGGCCATTCAGCCCCTCGAGCCTGTTACACAGGAACAGGAGGAGGCCTATTCAGCCCCTCGAGCCTGGTGCACAGGAGCAGGAGGAAGGCCATTCAGCCCCTCGAGCCTGTTACACAGGAACAGGAGGAGGCCTATTCAGCCCCTCGAGCCTGTTACACATGAACAGGAGGAGGCCATTCAGCCCCTCGAGCCTGTTACACAGGAACAGGAGGAGGCCATTCAGCCCCTCGAGCCTGATTCATAGGAACAAGAGGAGGCCATTCAGCCCCTGGAGTCTGTTACACAGGAAGTGGAGGAGGCCCATTCCGGCCCTTCGAGCCTGTTACACAGGAACAGGAGGAGCTCAATCAGCCCCTCGAGCCTGTTACACAGGAACAGGAGGAAGGCCATTCAGCCCCTCGAGCCTGTTACACAGGAACAGGAGGAGGCCTATTCAGCCCCTCGAGCCTGGTGCACAGGAGCAGGAGGAAGGCCATTCAGCACCTCGAGCCTGTTACACAGGAACAGGAGGAGGCCTATTCAGCCCCTCGAGCCTGTTACACATGAACAGGAGGAGGCCATTCAGCGCTTCGAGCCTGTTGCACAGGAACAGGAGGAGGCCCATTCAGCCCCTCGAGCCTGTTACACATGAACAGGAGGAGGCCCATTCAGCCCCTCGAGCCTGTTACACAGGAACAGGAGGAGGCCTATTCAGCCCTTCGAGCCTGTTACACAGGAACAGGAGGAGCTCAATCAGCCCCCAGAGCCTGTTACACAGGAACAGGATGAGGCCATTTAGCCCTCGAGCCTGTTACACAGGAACAGGAAGAGACCATTCAGTCCCTTGAGCCTGTTACACAGGAACTGCAGGAGGCCCATTCAGCCCCTCGAGCCTGTTACACAGGAATAGGAGGCAGCCATTCAGCCCCTCGAGCCTGTTACACAGGAACAGGAGGAGGCCCATTCAACCCCTCGAGCTTGTTACACAGGAACTGCAGGAGGCCCATTCGGCCACTCGAGCCTGTTACATAGGAACAGGAAGAGGCCCATTCAGCCCCTCAAGCATGTTACACAGGAACAGGAGGAGGCCCATTCAACCCCTCGAGCTTGTTACACAGGAACTGCAGGAGGCCCATTCAGCCACTCGAGCCTGTTACATAGGAACAGGAAGAGGCCCATTCAGCCCCTCGAGCTTGTTACACAGGAACTGCAAGAGGCCCATTCAGCCCCTCGAGTCTGTTACACAGGAACAGGAGGAGGCCCATTCAGCCCCTCGAGTCTGTTGCACAGGAACAGGAGGAGGCCCATTCAGCCCCTCGAGCCTGTTACACAGGAACAGGAGGAGGCCCATTCAGCCCCTCGATCCTGTTACACAGGAACAGGAGGATACCATTCAGCCCCTTGAGCCCGTTACACAGGAATAGGAGGAGGGCCCATTCAACCCCACGAGCCTGTTACACAGGAACAGGAGGAGGCCCATTCAGTCTCTCGAGCCTGTCACACAAGAACAGGAGGAGGCCAATTCAGCCCCTCGAGCTTGTTACACAGGAACAGGAGGAGACCCATTCAGCCCCACAAGCCTGTTACACAGGAACAGGAGGAGGCCCATTCAGCCCCTCAAGCCTGTTACACAAGAACAGGAGGAGGCCCATTCAGCCCCACGAGCTTGTTACACTGGAACAGGAGGAGGCCCATTCAACCCCACGAGACTGTTACACAGGAACAGGAGGAGGCCCATTCAATCCCTCGAGCTTGTTACACAGGAACAGGAGGAGGCCCATTCAGCCCCTCGAGCCTGTTACACAGGAACAGGAGGAGGCCCATTCAGCCCCTCGATCCTGTTACACAGGAACAGGAGGAATCCCATTCAACCCCACGAACCTGTTACACAGGAACAGGAGGAGGCCCATTCAGACCCTCGAGCCTGTTACACAGGAACAGGAGGCAGCCATTCAGCCCCTCGAGCCTGTTACACAGGAACAGAAGCAGGCCAATTAGCCCCACGAGCTTGATACACAAGAACAGGAGGAGGCCCATTCAGCCGCTCGAGCCTGTTACACAGGAGCAGGAGGAGGCCATTCAGCCCCTCGAGCATGTTACACAGGAACAGGAGGAGGCCCATTCAGACCCTCGAGCCTGTTACACAGGAACAGGAGGCAGCCATTCAGCCCCTTGAGCCTGTTATACAGGAACAGAAGGAGGCCAATTAGCCCCTCGAGCTTGATACACAAGAACAGGAGGAGGCCCATTCAGCCCCTCGAGCCTGTTACACGGGAACAGGAGGCAGCCATTCAGCCCCTCGAGCCTGCTGCACAGGAACAGGAGTAGGCCCATTCAGCCCCTCGAGCCTGTTACACAGGAACAGAATGAGGCCTATTCAGCCCCTCGAGCCTGCTAGAGAGGAACAGGAGGAGGCCCATTCCGCACCTCGAGCCTGCTGCACAGGAACAGGAGGAAGCCCTTTCAGCCTCTCGAGCATGTTACACAGGAACAGGAGTAGGCCCATTCAGCGCCTCGAGCCTGTTACACAGGAACAGGGCGAGGCCTATTCAGCCCCACGAGCTTGTTACACAGGAACTGGAGGGGCCCATTCAGCACCTCGAGCCTGTTACATAGGAACAGGAGGCGGCCCATTCAGCCCCTCAAGCCTGTTATAAGGAACAGGAGGAGGCCCATTCAGCATCTTGAGCCTGTTGCACAGGAAAAGGACGAGACCTGTTCAGCCCCTCGAGCCTGTTGCACAGCAACAGGAGAAGGCCCATTCCGCACCTCGAGCCTGCTACACAGGAACAGGAGGAGGCCTATTCAGCCCTTCGAGCCTGTTACACAGGAACATGAGGAGGCCATTCAGCCCCTCGAGCATGTTACACAGGAACAGGAGGAGGCCCAATTAGCCGCTTGAGCATGTTACATCGGAACAGGATGAGGCCCATTCAGCCTCTCGAGCCTGTTACACAGAAAGAGCAGGAGGCCCATTCAGCCGCTCGAGCCTGTTACTTAGGAACAGGAGGAGGCCCATTCAGCAACTTGAGCCTGTTACACAAGGAACAGGAGGAGGCCCATTCAGCCCCTCGAGCCTGGTACAGAGGAAGATGAGGAGGCCATTCAGCCCCTCGAGCCTATTACGCAGGAACAGGAGGAGGCCATTCAGCCCCTCGAGCCTGTCACACAAGAACAGGAGGAGGCCAATTCAGCCCCTCGAGCCTGTTACACAGGAACAGGAGGAGGCCATTCAGCCCCTCGAGCCTGTTACACAGGAACAGGAGGATACCATTCAGCCCCTCAAGCATGTTACACAGGAACAGGAGGAGGCCATTCAGCCCCTCGTGACTGTTACACAGCAACAGGAGGGGGCCATTCAGCTCCTCGAGCCTGTTACACAGGAACAGGAGGAGGCCCATTCAGACCCTAAGCCTGTTATACAGGAACAGGAGGCAGCCATTCAGCCCCTCGAGCCTGTTACACAGGAACAGAAGGAGGCCAATTAGCCCCTCGAGCTTGATACACAAGAACAGGGGGAGGCCCATTCAGCCCCTCGAGCCTGTTACATAGGGACAGGAGGTGGCCCATTCAGCCCTTCGAGCCTGTTACAAAGGAACAGGAGGAGGCCCATTCAGCCTCTCGAGCCTGTTACACAGGAACAGGAGGAGGCCCATTCAGCATCTTGAGCCTGTTGCACAGGAAAAGGACGAGACCTGTTCAGCCCCTCGAGCCTGTTGCACAGCAACAGGAGGAGGCCCATTCCGCACCTCGAGCCTGCTACTCAGGACCAGGAGGAGGCCCATTCAGCCCTTCGAGCCTGGTACAGAGGAACATGAGGAGGCCATTCAGCCCCTCGAGCCTATTACACAGAAACAGGATGAGGCCTATTCAGCCCCTCGAGCCTATTTCATAGGAACAGGATGAGGCCTATTCAGCCCCTCGAGCCGATTTCATAGGAACAGGAGGAGGCCTATTCAGCCCCTCGAGCCTGTTACACAGGAACAGGAGGAGGCCATTCAGCCCCTCGAGCCTGTTACACAGGAACAGGAGGAGGCTTATTCAGCCCCTCGAGCCTGGTGCACAGGAGCAGGAGGAAGGCCATTCAGCCCCTCGAGCCTGTTACACAGGAACAGGAGGAGGCCTATTCAGCCCCTCGAGCCTGTTACACATGAACAGGAGGAGGCCATTCAGCCCTCGAGCCTGTTACACAGGAACAGGAGGAGGCCATTCAGCCCCTCGAGCCTGATTCATAGGAACAAGAGGAGGCCATTCAGCCCCTGGAGTCTGTTACACAGGAAGTGGAGGAGTCCCATTCCGGCCCTTCGAGCCTGTTACACAGGAACAGGAGGAGCTCAATCAGCCCCTCGAGCCTGTTACACAGGAACAGGAGGAGGCCATTCAGCCCCTCGAGCCTGTTACACAGGAACAGGAGGAGGCCTATTCAGCCCCTCGAGCCTGGTGCACAGGAGCAGGAGGAAGGCCATTCAGCCCCTCGAGCCTGTTACACAGGAACAGGAGGAGGCCTATTCAGCCCCTCGAGCCTGTTACACAGGAACAGGAGGAGGCCATTCAGCATCTCGAGCCTGTTACACAGGAACAGGAGGAGGCCTATTCAGCCCCTCGAGCCTGGTGCACAGGAGCAGGAGGAAGGCCATTCAGCCCCTCGAGCCTGTTACACATGAACAGGAGGAGGCCCATTCAGCCCCTCGAGCCTGTTACACAGGAACAGGAGGAGGCCTATTCAGCCCTTCGAGCCTGTTACACAGGAACAGGAGGAGCTCAATCAGCCCCTCGAGCCTGTTACACAGGAACAGGATGAGGCCATTTAGCCCTCGAGCCTGTTACACAGGAACAGGAAGAGACCATTCAGTCCCTTGAGCCTGTTACACAGGAACTGCAGGAGGCCCATTCAGCCCCTCGAGCCTGTTACACAGGAATAGGAGGAGTCCCAATCAACCCCTCGAGCTTGTTACACAGGAACTGCAGGAGGCCCATTCGGCCACTCGAGCCTGTTACATAGGAACAGGAAGAGGCCCATTCAGCCCCTCAAGCTTGTTACACAGGAACAGGAGGAGGCCCATTCAACCCCTCGAGCTTGTTACACAGGAACTGCAGGAGGCCCATTCAGCCACTCGAGCCTGTTACATAGGAACAGGAAGAGGCCCATTCAGCCCCTCGAGCTTGTTACACAGGAACTGCAGGAGGCCCATTCAGCCCCTCGAGTCTGTTACACAGGAACAGGAGGAGGCCCATTCAGCCCCTCGAGTCTGTTGCACAGGAACAGGAGGAGGCCCATTCAGCCCCTCGAGCCTGTTACACAGGAACAGGAGGAGGCCCATTCAGCCCCTCGATCCTGTTACACTGGAACAGGAGGATACCATTCAGCCCCTTGAGCCTGTTACACAGGAATAGGAGGAGGCCCATTCAACCCCACGAGCCTGTTACACAGGAACAGGAGGAGGCCCATTCAGTCTCTCGAGCCTGTCACACAAGAACAGGAGGAGGCCAATTCAGCCCCTCGAGCTTGTTACACAGGAACAGGAGGAGACCCATTCAGCCCCACAAGCCTGTTACACAGGAACAGGAGGAGGCCCATTCAGCCCCTCAAGCCTGTTACACAAGAACAGGAGGAGGCCCATTCAGCCCCACGAGCCTGTTACACAGGAACAGGAGGAGGCCCATTCAACCCCTCGAGCTTGTTACACAGGAACAGGAGGAGGCCCATTCAGCCCCTCGAGCGTGTTACACAGGAACAGGAGGAGGCCCATTCAGCCCCTCGATCCTGTTACACAGGAACAGGAGGAATCCCATTCAACCCCACGAACCTGTTACACAGGAACAGGAGGAGGCCCATTCAGCCCCTCGAGCCTGTCACACAAGAACAGGAGGAGGCCATTCAGCCCCTCGAGCCTGTTACAGAGGAACAGGAGGATACCATTCAGCCCCTTGAGCATGTTACACAGGAACAGGAGGAGGCCATTCAGCCCCTCGTGCCTGTTACACAGGAACAGGAGGAGGCCCATTCAGCCCCTGGAGTCTGTTACACAGGAAGTGGAGGAGGCCCATTCCGGCCCTTCGAGCCTGTTACACAGGAACAGGAGGAGCTCAATCAGCCCCTCGAGCCTGTTACACAGGAACAGGAGGAAGGCCATTCAGCCCCTCGAGCCTGTTACACAGGAACAGGAGGAGGCCTATTCAGCCCCTCGAGCCTGGTGCACAGGAGCAGGAGGAAGGCCATTCAGCACCTCGAGCCTGTTACACAGGAACAGGAGGAGGCCTATTCAGCCCCTCGAGCCTGTTACACATGAACAGGAGGAGGCCATTCAGCGCTTCGAGCCTGTTGCACAGGAACAGGAGGAGGCCCATTCAGCCCCTCGAGCCTGTTACACATGAACAGGAGGAGGCCCATTCAGCCCCTCGAGCCTGTTACACAGGAACAGGAGGAGGCCTATTCAGCCCCTCGAGCCTGTTACACAGGAACAGGAGGAGGCCCATTCAACCCCTCGAGCTTGTTACACAGGAACTGCAGGAGGCCCATTCGGCCACTCGAGCCTGTTACATAGGAACAGGAAGAGGCCCATTCAGCCCCTCAAGCATGTTACACAGGAACAGGAGGAGGCCCATTCAACCCCTCGAGCTTGTTACACAGGAACTGCAGGAGGCCCATTCAGCCACTCGAGCCTGTTACATAGGAACAGGAAGAGGCCCATTCAGCCCCTCGAGCTTGTTACACAGGAACTGCAAGAGGCCCATTCAGCCCCTCGAGTCTGTTACACAGGAACAGGAGGAGGCCCATTCAGCCCCTCGAGTCTGTTGCACAGGAACAGGAGGGGGCCCATTCAGCCCCTCGAGCCTGTTACACAGGAACAGGAGGAGGCCCATTCAGCCCCTCGATCCTGTTACACAGGAACAGGAGGATACCATTCAGCCCCTTGAGCCCGTTACACAGGAATAGGAGGAGGGCCCATTCAACCCCACGAGCCTGTTACACAGGAACAGGAGGAGGCCCATTCAGTCTCTCGAGCCTGTCACACAAGAACAGGAGGAGGCCAATTCAGCCCCTCGAGCTTGTTACACAGGAACAGGAGGAGACCCATTCAGCCCCACAAGCCTGTTACACAGGAACAGGAGGAGGCCCATTCAGCCCCTCAAGCCTGTTACACAAGAACAGGAGGAGGCCCATTCAGCCCCACGAGCTTGTTACACTGGAACAGGAGGAGGCCCATTCAACCCCACGAGACTGTTACACAGGAACAGGAGGAGGCCCATTCAATCCCTCGAGCTTGTTACACAGGAACAGGAGGAGGCCCATTCAGCCCCTCGAGCCTGTTACACAGGAACAGGAGGAGGCCCATTCAGCCCCTCGATCCTGTTACACAGGAACAGGAGGAATCCCATTCAACCCCACGAACCTGTTACACAGGAACAGGAGGAGGCCCATTCAGACCCTCGAGCCTGTTACACAGGAACAGGAGGCAGCCATTCAGCCCCTCGAGCCTGTTACACAGGAACAGAAGCAGGCCAATTAGCCCCACGAGCTTGATACACAAGAACAGGAGGAGGCCCATTCAGCCGCTCGAGCCTGTTACACAGGAGCAGGAGGAGGCCATTCAGCCCCTCGAGCATGTTACACAGGAACAGGAGGAGGCCATTCAGCCCCTCGTGCCTGTTACACAGGAACAGGAGGAGGCCCATTCAGACCCTCGAGCCTGTTACACAGGAACAGGAGGCAGCCATTCAGCCCCTTGAGCCTGTTATACAGGAACAGAAGGAGGCCAATTAGCCCCTCGAGCTTGATACACAAGAACAGGAGGAGGCCCATTCAGCCCCTCGAGCCTGTTACACGGGAACAGGAGGCAGCCATTCAGCCCCTCGAGCCTGCTGCACAGGAACAGGAGTAGGCCCATTCAGCCCCTCGAGCCTGTTACACAGGAACAGAATGAGGCCTATTCAGCCCCTCGAGCCTGCTAGAGAGGAACAGGAGGAGGCCCATTCCGCACCTCGAGCCTGCTGCACAGGAACAGGAGGAAGCCCATTCAGCCTCTCGAGCATGTTACACAGGAACAGGAGTAGGCCCATTCAGCGCCTCGAGCCTGTTACACAGGAACAGGGCGAGGCCTATTCAGCCCCACGAGCTTGTTACACAGGAACTGGAGGGGCCCATTCAGCACCTCGAGCCTGTTACATAGGAACAGGAGGCGGCCCATTCAGCCCCTCAAGCCTGTTATAAGGAACAGGAGGAGGCCCATTCAGCATCTTGAGCCTGTTGCACAGGAAAAGGACGAGACCTGTTCAGCCCCTCGAGCCTGTTGCACAGCAACAGGAGAAGGCCCATTCCGCACCTCGAGCCTGCTACACAGGAACAGGAGGAGGCCTATTCAGCCCTTCGAGCCTGTTACACAGGAACAGGAGGAGCTCAATCAGCCCCTCGAGCCTGTTACACAGGAACAGGAGGAGGCCCATTCAGATCCTCGAGCCTGTTACACAGGAACAGGAGGAAGCCCATTCAGCCTCTCGAGCATGTTACACAGGAACAGGAGTAGGCCCATTCAGCGCCTCGAGCCTGTAACACAGGAACAGGGTGAGGCCTATTCAGCCCCACGAGCTTGTTACACAGGAACTGGAGGGGCCCATTCAGCACCTCGAGCCTGTTACATAGGAACAGGAGGCAGCCCATTCAGCCCCTCAAGCCTGTTACAAAGGAACAGGAGGAGGCTCATTCAGCATCTTGAGCCTGTTGCTCAGGAAAAGGACGAGACCTGATCAGCCCCTCGAGCCTGTTGCACAGCAACAGGAGAATTCCCATTCCGCACCTCGAGCCTGCTACACAGGAACAGGAGGAGGCCCATTCAGCCCTTCGAGCCAGGTACAGAGGAACATGAGGAGGCCATTCAGCCCCTCGAGCATGTTACACAGGAACAGGAGGAGGCCCAATTAGCCGCTTGAGCATGTTACATCGGAACAGGAGGAGGCCCATTCAGCCTCTCGAGCCTGTTACACAGAAAGAGCAGGAGGCCCATTCAGCCGCTCGAGCCTGTTACTTAGGAACAGGAGGAGGCCCATTCAGCAACTTGAGCCTGTTACACAAGGAACAGGAGGAGGCCCATTCAGCCCCTCGAGCCTGGTACAGAGGAAGATGAGGAGGCCATTCAGCCCCTCGAGCCTATTACGCAGGAACAGGAGGAGGCCATTCAGCCCCTCGAGCCTGTCACACAAGAACAGGAGGAGGCCAATTCAGCCCCTCGAGCCTGTTACACAGGAACAGGAGGAGGCCATTCAGCCCCTCGAGCCTGTTACACAGGAACAGGAGGATACCATTCAGCCCCTCAAGCATGTTACACAGGAACAGGAGGAGGCCATTCAGCCCCTCGTGCCTGTTACACAGCAACAGGAGGAGGCCATTCAGCTCCTCGAGCCTGTTACACAGGAACAGGAGGAGGCCCATTCAGACCCTAAGCCTGTTATACAGGAACAGGAGGCAGCCATTCAGCCCCTCGAGCCTGTTACACAGGAACAGAAGGAGGCCAATTAGCCCCTCGAGCTTGATACACAAGAACAGGGGGAGGCCCATTCAGCCCCTCGAGCCTGTTACATAGGGACAGGAGGTGGCCCATTCAGCCCTTCGAGCCTGTTACAAAGGAACAGGAGGAGGCCCATTCAGCCTCTCGAGCCTGTTACACAGGAACAGGAGGAGGCCCATTCAGCATCTTGAGCCTGTTGCACAGGAAAAGAACGAGACCTGTTCAGCCCCTCGAGCCTGTTGCACAGCAACAGGAGGAGGCCCATTCCGCACCTCGAGCCTGCTACTCAGGACCAGGAGGAGGCCCATTCAGCCCTTCGAGCCTGGTACAGAGGAACATGAGGAGGCCATTCAGCCCCTCGAGCCTATTACACAGAAACAGGATGAGGCCTATTCAGCCACTCGAGCCTATTTCATAGGAACAGAATGAGGCCTATTCAGCCCCTCGAGCCGATTTCATAGGAACAGGAGGAGGCCTATTCAGCCCCTCGAGCCTGTTACACAGGAACAGGAGGAGGCCATTCAGCCCCTCGAGCCTGTTACACAGGAACAGGAGGAGGCTTATTCAGCCCCTCGAGCCTGGTGCACAGGAGCAGGAGGAAGGCCATTCAGCCCCTCGAGCCTGTTACACAGGAACAGGAGGAGGCCTATTCAGCCCCTCGAGCCTGTTACACATGAACAGGAGGAGGCCATTCAGCCCTCGAGCCTGTTACACAGGAACAGGAGGAGGCCATTCAGCCCCTCGAGCCTGATTCATAGGAACAAGAGGAGGCCATTCAGCCCCTGGAGTCTGTTACACAGGAAGTGGAGGAGTCCCATTCCGGCCCTTCGAGCCTGTTACACAGGAACAGGAGGAGCTCAATCAGCCCCTCGAGCCTGTTACACAGGAACAGGAGGAGGCCATTCAGCCCCTCGAGCCTGTTACACAGGAACAGGAGGAGGCCTATTCAGCCCCTCGAGCCTGGTGCACAGGAGCAGGAGGAAGGCCATTCAGCCCCTCGAGCCTGTTACACAGGAACAGGAGGAGGCCTATTCAGCCCCTCGAGCCTGTTACACAGGAACAGGAGGAGGCCATTCAGCATCTCGAGCCTGTTACACAGGAACAGGAGGAGGCCTATTCAGCCCCTCGAGCCTGGTGCACAGGAGCAGGAGGAAGGCCATTCAGCCCCTCGAGCCTGTTACACATGAACAGGAGGAGGCCCATTCAGCCCCTCGAGCCTGTTACACAGGAACAGGAGGAGGCCTATTCAGCCCTTCGAGCCTGTTACACAGGAACAGGAGGAGCTCAATCAGCCCCTCGAGCCTGTTACACAGGAACAGGATGAGGCCATTTAGCCCTCGAGCCTGTTACACAGGAACAGGAAGAGACCATTCAGTCCCTTGAGCCTGTTACACAGGAACTGCAGGAGGCCCATTCAGCCCCTCGAGCCTGTTACACAGGAATAGGAGGAGTCCCAATCAACCCCTCGAGCTTGTTACACAGGAACTGCAGGAGGCCCATTCGGCCACTCGAGCCTGTTACATAGGAACAGGAAGAGGCCCATTCAGCCCCTCAAGCTTGTTACACAGGAACAGGAGGAGGCCCATTCAACCCCTCGAGCTTGTTACACAGGAACTGCAGGAGGCCCATTCAGCCACTCGAGCCTGTTACATAGGAACAGGAAGAGGCCCATTCAGCCCCTCGAGCTTGTTACACAGGAACTGCAGGAGGCCCATTCAGCCCCTCGAGTCTGTTACACAGGAACAGGAGGAGGCCCATTCAGCCCCTCGAGTCTGTTGCACAGGAACAGGAGGAGGCCCATTCAGCCCCTCGAGCCTGTTACACAGGAACAGGAGGAGGCCCATTCAGCCCCTCGATCCTGTTACACTGGAACAGGAGGATACCATTCAGCCCCTTGAGCCTGTTACACAGGAATAGGAGGAGGCCCATTCAACCCCACGAGCCTGTTACACAGGAACAGGAGGAGGCCCATTCAGTCTCTCGAGCCTGTCACACAAGAACAGGAGGAGGCCAATTCAGCCCCTCGAGCTTGTTACACAGGAACAGGAGGAGACCCATTCAGCCCCACAAGCCTGTTACACAGGAACAGGAGGAGGCCCATTCAGCCCCTCAAGCCTGTTACACAAGAACAGGAGGAGGCCCATTCAGCCCCACGAGCCTGTTACACAGGAACAGGAGGAGGCCCATTCAACCCCTCGAGCTTGTTACACAGGAACAGGAGGAGGCCCATTCAGCCCCTCGAGCGTGTTACACAGGAACAGGAGGAGGCCCATTCAGCCCCTCGATCCTGTTACACAGGAACAGGAGGAATCCCATTCAACCCCACGAACCTGTTACACAGGAACAGGAGGAGGCCCATTCAGCCCCTCGAGCCTGTCACACAAGAACAGGAGGAGGCCATTCAGCCCCTCGAGCCTGTTACAGAGGAACAGGAGGATACCATTCAGCCCCTTGAGCATGTTACACAGGAACAGGAGGAGGCCATTCAGCCCCTCGTGCCTGTTACACAGGAACAGGAGGAGGCCCATTCAGACCCTTGAGCCTGTTACACAGGAACAGGAGGCAGCCATTCAGCCCCTCGAGCCTGTTACACAGGAACAGAAGCAGGCCAATTAGCCCCACGAGCTTGATACACAAGAACAGGAGGAGGCCCATTCAGCCGCTCGAGCCTGTTACACAGGAGCAGGAGGAGGCCATTCAGCCCCTCGAGCATGTTACACAGGAACAGGAGGAGGCCATTCAGCCCCTCGTGCCTGTTACACAGGAACAGGAGGAGGCCCATTCAGACCCTCGAGCCTGTTACACAGGAACAGGAGGCAGCCATTCAGCCCCTCGAGCCTGCTGCACAGGAACAGGAGTAGGCCCATTCAGCCCCTCGAGCCTGTTACACAGGAACAGAATGAGGCCTATTCAGCCCCTCGAGCCTGCTAGAGAGGAACAGGAGGAGGCCCATTCCGCACCTCGAGCCTGCTGCACAGGAACAGGAGGAAGCCCATTCAGCCTCTCGAGCATGTTACACAGGAACAGGAGGAGGCCATTCAGCCCCTCGTGCCTGTTACACAGGAACAGGAGGAGGCCCATTCAGACCCTCGAGCCTGTTACACAGGAACAGGAGGCAGCCATTCAGCCCCTCGAGCCTGTTACACAGGAACAGAAGGAGGCCAATTAGCCCCTCGAGCTTGATACACAAGAACAGGAGGAGGCCCATTCAGCCCCTCGAGCCTGTTACACGGGAACAGGAGGCAGCCATTCAGCCCCTCGAGCCTGCTGCACAGGAACAGGAGTAGGCCCATTCAGCCCCTCGAGCCTGTTACACAAGAACAGGATGAGGCCTATTCAGCCCCTCGAGCCTGCTAGAGAGGAACAGGAGGAGGCCCATTCCGCACCTCGAGCCTGCTGCACAGGAACAGGAGGAAGCCCATTCAGCCTCTCGAGCATGTTACACAGGAACAGGAGTAGGCCCATTCAGCGCCTCGAGCCTGTTACACAGGAACAGGGCGAGGCCTATTCAGCCCCACGAGCTTGTTACACAGGAACTGGAGGGGCCCATTCAGCACCT
The DNA here is from genome assembly GCF_044704955.1 of Pristiophorus japonicus. NCBI lineage: Eukaryota > Metazoa > Chordata > Chondrichthyes > Pristiophoridae > Pristiophorus > Pristiophorus japonicus. Next base: position 282,351 of record NW_027254124.1, on the reverse strand, counting down.
CGAGCCTGTTACATAGGAACAGGAGGCGGCCCATTCAGCCCCTCAAGCCTGTTATAAGGAACAGGAGGAGGCCCATTCAGCATCTTGAGCCTGTTGCACAGGAAAAGGACGAGACCTGTTCAGCCCCTCGAGCCTGTTGCACAGCAACAGGAGAAGGCCCATTCCGCACCTCGAGCCTGCTACACAGGAACAGGAGGAGGCCTATTCAGCCCTTCGAGCCTGTTACACAGGAACAGGAGGAGCTCAATCAGCCCCTCGAGCCTGTTACACAGGAACAGGAGGAGGCCCATTCAGACCCTCGAGCCTGTTACACAGGAACAGGAGGAAGCCCATTCAGCCTCTCGAGCATGTTACACAGGAACAGGAGTAGGCCCATTCAGCGCCTCGAGCCTGTAACACAGGAACAGGGTGAGGCCTATTCAGCCCCACGAGCTTGTTACACAGGAACTGGAGGGGCCCATTCAGCACCTCGAGCCTGTTACATAGGAACAGGAGGCAGCCCATTCAGCCCCTCAAGCCTGTTACAAAGGAACAGGAGGAGGCCCATTCAGCATCTTGAGCCTGTTGCTCAGGAAAAGGACGAGACCTGATCAGCCCCTCGAGCCTGTTGCACAGCAACAGGAGAATTCCCATTCCGCACCTCGAGCCTGCTACACAGGAACAGGAGGAGGCCCATTCAGCCCTTCGAGCCAGGTACAGAGGAACATGAGGAGGCCATTCAGCCCCTCGAGCATGTTACACAGGAACAGGAGGAGGCCCAATTAGCCGCTTGAGCATGTTACATCGGAACAGGAGGAGGCCCATTCAGCCTCTCGAGCCTGTTACACAGAAAGAGCAGGAGGCCCATTCAGCCGCTCGAGCCTGTTACTTAGGAACAGGAGGAGGCCCATTCAGCAACTTGAGCCTGTTACACAAGGAACAGGAGGAGGCCCATTCAGCCCCTCGAGCCTGGTACAGAGGAAGATGAGGAGGCCATTCAGCCCCTCGAGCCTATTACGCAGGAACAGGAGGAGGCCATTCAGCCCCTCGAGCCTGTCACACAAGAACAGGAGGAGGCCAATTCAGCCCCTCGAGCCTGTTACACAGGAACAGGAGGAGGCCATTCAGCCCCTCGAGCCTGTTACACAGGAACAGGAGGATACCATTCAGCCCCTCAAGCATGTTACACAGGAACAGGAGGAGGCCATTCAGCCCCTCGTGCCTGTTACACAGCAACAGGAGGAGGCCATTCAGCTCCTCGAGCCTGTTACACAGGAACAGGAGGAGGCCCATTCAGACCCTAAGCCTGTTATACAGGAACAGGAGGCAGCCATTCAGCCCCTCGAGCCTGTTACACAGGAACAGAAGGAGGCCAATTAGCCCCTCGAGCTTGATACACAAGAACAGGGGGAGGCCCATTCAGCCCCTCGAGCCTGTTACATAGGGACAGGAGGTGGCCCATTCAGCCCTTCGAGCCTGTTACAAAGGAACAGGAGGAGGCCCATTCAGCCTCTCGAGCCTGTTACACAGGAACAGGAGGAGGCCCATTCAGCATCTTGAGCCTGTTGCACAGGAAAAGGACGAGACCTGTTCAGCCCCTCGAGCCTGTTGCACAGCAACAGGAGGAGGCCCATTCCGCACCTCGAGCCTGCTACTCAGGACCAGGAGGAGGCCCATTCAGCCCTTCGAGCCTGGTACAGAGGAACATGAGGAGGCCATTCAGCCCCTCGAGCCTATTACACAGAAACAGGATGAGGCCTATTCAGCCCCTCGAGCCTATTTCACAGGAACAGGATGAGGCCTATTCAGCCCCTCGAGCCGATTTCATAGGAACAGGAGGAGGCCTATTCAGCCCCTCGAGCCTGTTACACAGGAACAGGAGGAGGCCATTCAGCCCCTCGAGCCTGTTACACAGGAACAGGAGGAGGCTTATTCAGCCCCTCGAGCCTGGTGCACAGGAGCAGGAGGAAGGCCATTCAGCCCCTCGAGCCTGTTACACAGGAACAGGAGGAGGCCTATTCAGCCCCTCGAGCCTGTTACACATGAACAGGAGGAGGCCATTCAGCCCTCGAGCCTGTTACACAGGAACAGGAGGAGGCCATTCAGCCCCTCGAGCCTGATTCATAGGAACAAGAGGAGGCCATTCAGCCCCTGGAGTCTGTTACACAGGAAGTGGAGGAGTCCCATTCCGGCCCTTCGAGCCTGTTACACAGGAACAGGAGGAGCTCAATCAGCCCCTCGAGCCTGTTACACAGGAACAGGAGGAGGCCATTCAGCCCCTCGAGCCTGTTACACAGGAACAGGAGGAGGCCTATTCAGCCCCTCGAGCCTGGTGCACAGGAGCAGGAGGAAGGCCATTCAGCCCCTCGAGCCTGTTACACAGGAACAGGAGGAGGCCTATTCAGCCCCTCGAGCCTGTTACACAGGAACAGGAGGAGGCCATTCAGCATCTCGAGCCTGTTACACAGGAACAGGAGGAGGCCTATTCAGCCCCTCGAGCCTGGTGCACAGGAGCAGGAGGAAGGCCATTCAGCCCCTCGAGCCTGTTACACATGAACAGGAGGAGGCCCATTCAGCCCCTCGAGCCTGTTACACAGGAACAGGAGGAGGCCTATTCAGCCCTTCGAGCCTGTTACACAGGAACAGGAGGAGCTCAATCAGCCCCTCGAGCCTGTTACACAGGAACAGGATGAGGCCATTTAGCCCTCGAGCCTGTTACACAGGAACAGGAAGAGACCATTCAGTCCCTTGAGCCTGTTACATAGGAACTGCAGGAGGCCCATTCAGCCCCTCGAGCCTGTTACACAGGAATAGGAGGAGTCCCACTCAGCCCCTCGAGCCTGTTACACAGGAACAGGAGGAGGCCCATTAATCCCCTTGTGCTTATTACACCGAAACAGGAGGAGGACCATTCAGCCGCTGAAGCATGTTATACAGGAACAGGAGGAGGCCCATTCAGCCCCTCAAGCCTATTTCACCGGAACAGGAGGGGCCCACTCAGCCCCTCGAGCCTATTACAGCGGAACATGAGGAGCCCATTCAGCCCCTCGAGCCTGTTACACAGGAACAGGAACAGGCCCATTCAGCCCCTCGAGTCTGTTACACAGGAACAGGAGGAGGCCCATTCAGCCCCTCGAGTCTGTTGCACAGGAACAGGAGGAGGCCCATTCAGCCCCTCGAGCCTGTTACACAGGAACAGGAGGAGGCCCATTCAGCCCCTCGATCCTGTTACACTGGAACAGGAGGATACCATTCAGCCCCTTGAGCCTGTTACACAGGAATAGGAGGAGGCCCATTCAACCCCACGAGCCTGTTACACAGGAACAGGAGGAGGCCCATTCAGTCTCTCGAGCCTGTCACACAAGAACAGGAGGAGGCCAATTCAGCCCCTCGAGCTTGTTACACAGGAACAGGAGGAGACCCATTCAGCCCCACAAGCCTGTTACACAGGAACAGGAGGAGGCCCATTCAGCCCCTCAAGCCTGTTACACAAGAACAGGAGGAGGCCCATTCAGCCCCACGAGCCTGTTACACAGGAACAGGAGGAGGCCCATTCAACCCCTCGAGCTTGTTACACAGGAACAGGAGGAGGCCCATTCAGCCCCTCGAGCGTGTTACACAGGAACAGGAGGAGGCCCATTCAGCCCCTCGATCCTGTTACACAGGAACAGGAGGAGGCCATTCAGCCCCTCGTGCCTGTTACACAGGAACAGGAGGAGGCCCATTCAACCCCACGAACCTGTTACACAGGAACAGGAGGAGGCCCATTCAGCCCCTCGAGCCTGTCACACAAGAACAGGAGGAGGCCATTCAGCCCCTCGAGCCTGTTACAGAGGAACAGGAGGATACCATTCAGCCCCTTGAGCATGTTACACAGGAACAGGAGGAGGCCATTCAGCCCCTCGTGCCTGTTACACAGGAACAGGAGGAGGCCCATTCAGACCCTCGAGCCTGTTACACAGGAACAGGAGGCAGCCATTCAGCCCCTCGAGCCTGTTACACAGGAACAGAAGAAGGCCAATTAGCCCCTCGAGCTTGATACACAAGAACAGGAGGAGGCCCATTCAGCCCCTCGAGCCTGTTACACGGGAACAGGAGGCAGCCATTCAGCCCCTCGAGCCTGCTGCACAGGAACAGGAGTAGGCCCATTCAGCCCCTCGAGCCTGTTACACAAGAACAGGATGAGGCCTATTCAGCCCCTCGAGCCTGCTAGAGAGGAACAGGAGGAGGCCCATTCCGCACCTCGAGCCTGCTGCACAGGAACAGGAGGAAGCCCATTCAGCCTCTCGAGCATGTTACACAGGAACAGGAGTAGGCCCATTCAGCGCCTCGAGCCTGTTACACAGGAACAGGGCGAGGCCTATTCAGCCCCACGAGCTTGTTACACAGGAACTGGAGGGGCCCATTCAGCACCTCGAGCCTGTTACATAGGAACAGGAGGCGGCCCATTCAGCCCCTCAAGCCTGTTATAAGGAACAGGAGGAGGCCCATTCAGCATCTTGAGCCTGTTGCACAGGAAAAGGACGAGACCTGTTCAGCCCCTCGAGCCTGTTGCACAGCAACAGGAGAAGGCGCATTCCGCACCTCGAGCCTGCTACACAGGAACAGGAGGAGGCCTATTCAGCCCTTCGAGCCTGTTACACAGGAACAGGAGGAGCTCAATCAGCCCCTCGAGCCTGTTACACAGGAACAGGATGAGGCCATTTAGCCCTCGAGCCTGTTACACAGGAACAGGAAGAGACCATTCAGTCCCTTGAGCCTGTTCCACAGGAACTGCAGGAGGCCCATTCAGCCCCTCGAGCCTGTTACACAGGAATAGGAGGAGTCCCAATCCACCCCTCGAGCTTGTTACACAGGAACTGCAGGAGGCCCATTCGGCCACTCGAGCCTGTTACATAGGAACAGGAAGAGGCCCATTCAGCCCCTCAAGCTTGTTACACAGGAACTGCAGGAGGCCCATTCAGCCCCTCGAGTCTGTTACACAGGAACAGGAGGAGGCCCATTCAGCCCCTCGAGTCTGTTGCACAGGAACAGGAGGAGGCCCATTCAGCCCCTCGAGCCTGTTACACAGGAACAGGAGGAGGCCCATTCAGCCCCTCGATCCTGTTACACTGGAACAGGAGGATACCATTCAGCCCCTTGAGCCTGTTACACAGGAATAGGAGGAGGCCCATTCAACCCCACGAGCCTGTTACACAGGAACAGGAGGAGGCCCATTCAGTCTCTCGAGCCTGTCACACAAGAACAGGAGGAGGCCAATTCAGCCCCTCGAGCTTGTTACACAGGAACAGGAGGAGACCCATTCAGCCCCACAAGCCTGTTACACAGGAACAGGAGGAGGCCCATTCAGCCCCTCAAGCCTGTTACACAAGAACAGGAGGAGGCCCATTCAGCCCCACGAGCCTGTTACACAGGAACAGGAGGAGGCCCATTCAACCCCTCGAGCTTGTTACACAGGAACAGGAGGAGGCCCATTCAGCCCCTCGAGCGTGTTACACAGGAACAGGAGGAGGCCCATTCAGCCCCTCGATCCTGTTACACAGGAACAGGAGGAATCCCATTCAACCCCACGAACCTGTTACACAGGAACAGGAGGAGGCCCATTCAGCCCCTCGAGCCTGTCACACAAGAACAGGAGGAGGCCATTCAGCCCCTCGAGCCTGTTACACAGGAACAGGAGGAAACCATTCAGCCCCTTGAGCATGTTATACAGGAACAGGAGGAGGCCATTCAGCCCCTCGTGCCTGTTACACAGGAACAGGAGGAGGCCCATTCAGACCCTCGAGCCTGTTACACAGGAACAGGAGGCAGCCATTCAGCCCCTCGAGCCTGTTACACAGGAACAGAAGGAGGCCAATTAGCCCCTCGAGCTTGATACACAAGAACAGGAGGAGGCCCATTCAGCCCCTCGAGCCTGTTACACGGGAACAGGAGGCAGCCATTCAGCCCCTCGAGCCTGCTGCACAGGAACAGGAGTAGGCCCATTCAGCCCCTCGAGCCTGTTACACAAGAACAGGATGAGGCCTATTCAGCCCCTCGAGCCTGCTAGAGAGGAACAGGAGGAGGCCCATTCCGCACCTCGAGCCTGCTGCACAGGAACAGGAGGAAGCCCATTCAGCCTCTCGAGCATGTTACACAGGAACAGGAGTAGGCCCATTCAGCGCCTCGAGCCTGTTACACAGGAACAGGGCGAGGCCTATTCAGCCCCACGAGCTTGTTACACAGGAACTGGAGGGGCCCATTCAGCACCTCGAGCCTGTTACATAGGAACAGGAGGCGGCCCATTCAGCCCCTCAAGCCTGTTATAAGGAACAGGAGGAGGCCCATTCAGCATCTTGAGCCTGTTGCACAGGAAAAGGACGAGACCTGTTCAGCCCCTCGAGCCTGTTGCACAGCAACAGGAGAAGGCGCATTCCGCACCTCGAGCCTGCTACACAGGAACAGGAGGAGGCCTATTCAGCCCTTCGAGCCTGTTACACAGGAACAGGAGGAGCTCAATCAGCCCCTCGAGCCTGTTACACAGGAACAGGATGAGGCCATTTAGCCCTCGAGCCTGTTACACAGGAACAGGAAGAGACCATTCAGTCCCTTGAGCCTGTTCCACAGGAACTGCAGGAGGCCCATTCAGCCCCTCGAGCCTGTTACACAGGAATAGGAGGAGTCCCAATCCACCCCTCGAGCTTGTTACACAGGAACTGCAGGAGGCCCATTCGGCCACTCGAGCCTGTTACATAGGAACAGGAAGAGGCCCATTCAGCCCCTCAAGCTTGTTACACAGGAACTGCAGGAGGCCCATTCAGCCCCTCGAGTCTGTTACACAGGAACAGGAGGAGGCCCATTCAGCCCCTCGAGTCTGTTGCACAGGAACAGGAGGAGGCCCATTCAGCCCCTCGAGCCTGTTACACAGGAACAGGAGGAGGCCCATTCAGCCCCTCGATCCTGTTACACTGGAACAGGAGGATACCATTCAGCCCCTTGAGCCTGTTACACAGGAATAGGAGGAGGCCCATTCAACCCCACGAGCCTGTTACACAGGAACAGGAGGAGGCCCATTCAGTCTCTCGAGCCTGTCACACAAGAACAGGAGGAGGCCAATTCAGCCCCTCGAGCTTGTTACACAGGAACAGGAGGAGACCCATTCAGCCCCACAAGCCTGTTACACAGGAACAGGAGGAGGCCCATTCAGCCCCTCAAGCCTGTTACACAAGAACAGGAGGAGGCCCATTCAGCCCCACGAGCCTGTTACACAGGAACAGGAGGAGGCCCATTCAACCCCTCGAGCTTGTTACACAGGAACAGGAGGAGGCCCATTCAGCCCCTCGAGCGTGTTACACAGGAACAGGAGGAGGCCCATTCAGCCCCTCGATCCTGTTACACAGGAACAGGAGGAATCCCATTCAACCCCACGAACCTGTTACACAGGAACAGGAGGAGGCCCATTCAGCCCCTCGAGCCTGTCACACAAGAACAGGAGGAGGCCATTCAGCCCCTCGAGCCTGTTACACAGGAACAGGAGGAAACCATTCAGCCCCTTGAGCATGTTATACAGGAACAGGAGGAGGCCATTCAGCCCCTCGTGCCTGTTACACAGGAACAGGAGGAGGCCCATTCAGACCCTCGAGCCTGTTACACAGGAACAGGAGGCAGCCATTCAGCCCCTCGAGCCTGTTACACAGGAACAGAAGGAGGCCAATTAGCCCCTCGAGCTTGATACACAAGAACAGGAGGAGGCCCATTCAGCCCCTCGAGCCTGTTACACGGGAACAGGAGGCAGCCATTCAGCCCCTCGAGCCTGCTGCACAGGAACAGGAGTAGGCCCATTCAGCCCCTCGAGCCTGTTACACAAGAACAGGATGAGGCCTATTCAGCCCCTCGAGCCTGCTAGAGAGGAACAGGAGGAGGCCCATTCCGCACCTCGAGCCTGCTGCACAGGAACAGGAGGAAGCCCATTCAGCCTCTCGAGCATGTTACACAGGAACAGGAGTAGGCCCATTCAGCGCCTCGAGCCTGTTACACAGGAACAGGGCGAGGCCTATTCAGACCCACGAGCTTGTTACACAGGAACTGGAGGGGCCCATTCAGCACCTCGAGCCTGTTACATAGGAACAGGAGGCGGCCCATTCAGCCCCTCAAGCCTGTTGCATAGGAACAGGAGGAGGCCCATTCAGCATCTTGAGCCTGTTGCACAGGAAAAGGACGAGACCTGTTCAGCCCCTCGAGCCTGTTGCACAGCAACAGGAGAAGGCCCATTCCGCACCTCGAGCCTGCTACACAGGAACAGGAGGAGGCCCATTCAGCCCTTCGAGCCAGGTACAGAGGAACATGAGGAGGCCATTCAGCCCCTCGAGCATGTTACACAGGAACAGGAGGAGGCCCATTCAGCCGCTTGAGCATGTTACACCGGAACAGGAGGAGGCCCATTCAGCCCCTCGAGCCTGTTACATAGGAACAGGAGGAGGCCCATTCAGCAACTTGAGCCTGTTACACAGGAACAGGAGGAGGCCCATTCAGCCCCTCGAGCCTGGTACAGATGAAGATGAGGAGGCCATTCAGCCCCTCGAGCCTATTACGCAGGAACAGGAGGAGGCCCATTCCGCACCTCGATCCTGCGACACAGGAAGAGAAGGAGGACCATGCAGCCCCTCGAGCCTACAACACAGGACCAGGATGAGGCCTATTCAGCCCCTCGAGCCTATTTCATAGGAACAGGAGGGTGCCCCTTCAGCCCCTCGAGCCTGTTACACAGGAGCAGGAGGAGGCCATTCAGCCCCTTGAGCCTGTTACACAGGAGCAGGAGGAGGCCATTCAGCCCCTCGAGCCTGTTACACAGGAGCAGGAGAAGGCCATTCAGCCCCTCGAGCCTATTACACAGGAACAGGAGGAGGCCATGTAGCCCTCGAACCTGTTACACAGGAACAGGAGGAGCTCATTCAGCCCCTCGAGCATGTTACACAGCAACAGGAGGAGGCCATTCAGCTCCTCGAGCCTGTTACACAGGAACAGGAGGAGGCCCATTCAGACCCTCGTGCCTGTTACACAGGAACAGGAGGCAGCCATTCAGCCCCTCGAGCCTGTTACACAGGAACAGAAGGAAGCCAATTAGCCCCTCGAGCTTGATACACAAGAACAGGGGGAGGCCCATTCAGCCCCTCGAGCCTGTTACACGGGAACAGGAGGAAGCCCATTCAGCCTCTCGAGCATGTTACACAGGAACAGGAGTAGGCCCATTCAGCGCCTCGAGCCTGTTACACAGGAACAAGGCGAGGCCTATTCAGCCCCTCGAGCCTGTTACATAGGGACAGGAGGTGGCCCATTCAGCCCTTCGAGCCTGTTACAAAGGAACAGGAGGAGGCCCATTCAGCATCTTGAGCCTGTTGCACAGGAAAAGGACGAGACCTGTTCAGACCCTCGAGCCTGTTGCACAGCAACAGGAGGAGGCCCATTCCGCACCTCAAGCCTGCTACTCAGGAACAGGAGGAGGCCCATTCAGCCCTTCGAGCCTGGTACAGAGGAACATGAGGAGGCCATTCAGCCCCATGAGCCTATTACACAGGAACAGGAGGAGGCCCATTCAGCCCCTCGAGCCTGTTACACAGGAACAGGAGGAGGCCCATTCAACCCCTCGAGCCTGTTACACAGGAACAGGAGGAGGCCCATTCAGCCCCGCGAGCCTGTTACACCGGAACAGGAGGAGGCCCATTCAGCCCCTCGAGCCTATTACACAGAAACCGGATGAGGCCTATTCAGCCCCTCGAGCCTATTTCATAGGAACAGGAGATTGCCCATTCAGCCCCTCGAGCCTGTTACACAGGAACAGAAGAAGGCCATTCAGCCCCTCGAGCCTGTTACACAGGAACAGGAGGAGGCCATTCAGCCCCTCGAGCCTGTTACACAGGAACAGGAGGAGGCCTATTCAGCCCCTCGAGCCTGGTGCACAGGAGCAGGAGGAAGGCCATTCAGTCCCTCGAGCCTGTTACACAGGAACAGGAGGAGGTCCATTCAGCCCCTCGAGCCTGTTACACATGAACAGGAGGAGGCCATTCAGCCCCTCGAGCCTGTTACACAGGAACAGGAGGAGCTCAATCAGCCCCTCGAGCCTGTTACACAGGTACAGGATGAGGCCATTTAGCCCTCGAGACTGTTTCACAGGAACAGGAAGAGGCCATTCAGTCCCTTGAGCCTGTTACACAGGAACTGCAGGAGGCCCATTCAGCCCCTCGAGCCTGTTACACAGGAACAGGAGGAGGCCCATTCAACCCCTCGAGCTTGTTACACAGGAACTGCAGGAGGCCCATTCGGCCACTCGAGCCTGTTACATCGGAACAGGAAGAGGCCCATTCAGCCGCTCGAGCTTGTTACACAGGAACAGGAGGAGGCCCATTCAACCCCTCGAGCTTGTTACACAGGAACTGCAGGAGGCCCATTCAGCCACTCGAGCCTGTTACATAGGAACAGGAAGAGGCCCATTCAGCCCCTCGAGCTTGTTACACAGGAACTGCAGGAGGCCCATTCAGCCCCTCGAGTCTGTTACACAGGAACAGGAGGAGGCCCATTCAGCCCCTCGAGTCTGTTGCACAGGAACAGGAGGAGGCCAATTCAGCCCCTCGAGCCTGTTACACAGGAACAGGAGGATACCATTCAGCCCCTTGAGCCTGTGACACAGGAACAGGAGGAGGCCCATTCAGCCCCTCGAATAAGTAACACAGGAACAGGAGGAGGCCCATTCAGCCGCTCGAGCCTGTTGCATAGGAACAGGAAGAGCCCATTCAGCCCCTCGAGCCAGTTACACAGGAACAGGAGGAGGCCCATTCAGCCCCTCGAGCCAGTTACACAGGTACAGGAAGAGCCCATTCAGCCCCTCGAGCCAGTTACACAGGTACAGGAAGAGCCCATTCAGCCCCTCGAGCCTGTTACAGAATAACAGCAAGAGGCCCATTCAGCCCCACTTCTTTGTTGCACAGGTGGAGGCCATTCAGCCCCTCGAGCCTGTCACACAAAAACAGGAGACGGCCCATTCAGCCCCTCGAGCCTGTTACACAGGAAAAGAATGAGTCGATTGTGCCCCTCGAGCCTGTTGCACAGGAGCAGGAGGAGGCCATTCAGCCCCTCGAGCCTGTTACACAGGAAAAGAATGAGTCGATTGTGCCCCTCGAGCCTATTACACAGGAGCAGGAGGAGGCCATTCAGCCCCTCGAGCCTGTTGCATAGGAACAGGAGGAGGCCCATTCAGCCGCTCGAGCCTGTTGCATAGGAACAGGAGGAGGCCCATTCAGCCCCTCGAGCCTGTTACACAGGAACAGGAGGAGGCCCATTCACCCCCTCGAGCCTGTTACACAGTCACAGGAGGAGGCCCATTCAGCCGCTCGAGCCTGTTACATAGGAACAGAATGAGGCGCATTCAGCCCCTCGAGTATGTTACACAGGAACAGGAGGAGGCCCATTCTGCCCCTCGAGCCTGTTACACAGGAACAGGAGGAGGCCCATTCAACCCCTCGAGTCTGTTACACAGGAACAGAAGGAGTACCATGCAGATACTCGAGCCTGTTACACAGGAACAGGAGGAGGCACATTCAGCACCTTGTGCCTTTTACACCAGAATAGGAGGAAGACCATTCAGCCCCTCGAGCTTGGTACAGAGGAACCTGAGGAGGCCATTCAGCCCCTCGAGCCTGTTACACAGGATCAGGAGGAGGACCATTCAACCCCTTGAGGATGTTACATAGGAACAGGACAAGGCCTATTCAGCCCCTCGAGCCTGCGAGAGAGGAACAGGAGGATGCCCATTCAGCCCCTCAAGCCTGTTACACAGGAACAGGAGGTGGCCCATTCAGCAACTTGAGCCTGTTGCACAGGAACAGGAGGAGGCCTATTCAGCCCCTCGAGCCTGTTACACAGGAACAGGAGGAGGCCATTCAGCCCCTCGAGCCTGTTACACAGGAACAGGAGGAGGCCTATTCAGCCCCTCGAGCCTGCGAGAGAGGAACAGGAGGATGCCCATTCAGCCCCTCAAGCCTGTTACACAGGAACAGGAGGTGGCCCATTCAGCAACTTGAGCCTGTTGCACAGGAACAGGACGAGGCCTATTCAGCCCCTCGAGCCTGTTACACAGGAACAGCAGTAGGCCCATTCAGCCCCTCGAGCCTGTTACACAGGAACAGGAGGAGGCCCATTCAGCCGCTCGAGCCTGTTACGTTGGAACAGAGTGAGGCCCATTTAGCCCCTCGAGCCTGTTACACAGGGACAGGAGGAGGCCCATTCAGCCCCTCGAGCCTGTTACACAGCAACAGGAGGAGGCCCATTCAGCCGCTCGAGCCTGTTACGTTGGAACAGAGTGAGGCCCATTTCGCCCCTCGAGCCTGTTACACAGGGACAGGAGGAGGCCCATTCAGCCCCTCGAGCCTGTTACACAGGAACAGGAGGTGGCCCATTCAGCAACTTGAGCCTGTTGTTAGGAACAGGACGAGGCCTATTCTGCCCGTCGAGCCTGTTACATAGAAACAGGAGGATGCCCATTCAGCCGCTCGAGCCTGTTACATTGGAACAGAATGAGGCCCATTTCGACACTCGAGCATGTTACACAGGAACAGGAGGAGGCCAATTCAGCGCCTCGAGCCTGTTGCATCAGAACAGGAAGAGGCCCATTCAGCCCCTCGAGCCTGTTAAACAGGAACCTGAGGAGGCCCATTCAGCCCCTCGAATAAGTAACACAGGAACAGGAGGAGGCCATTCAGCCCCTCGAGCCTGTTACACAGGAACAGGAGGTGGCCCATTCAGCCCCTCGAGTTTGTTACACGGGAACAGGAGAAGGCCCATTCAGCCCCTCGAGCCAGTTACACAGGACCAGGATGTGGCCATTCAGCCCCTCGAGCCTGTTACATAAGAACAGGAGGAGGCCCATTCAGCCCCACGAGCCAGTGACATAGGAACAGGAGGTGGCACATTCAGCCCCTCGAGCCAGTTACACAGGTACAGGAAGAGCCCATTCAGCCCCGCGAGCCTGTTACACAGGAACAGGAGGTGGCCCATTCAGCAACTTGAGCCTGTTGTTAGGAACAGGACGAGGCCTATTCTGCCCGTCGAGCCTGTTACATAGAAACAGGAGGATGCCCATTCAGCCGCTCGAGCCTGTTACATTGGAACAGAATGAGGCCCATTTCGACACTCGAGCATGTTACACAGGAACAGGAGGAGGCCAATTCAGCGCCTCGAGCCTGTTGCATCAGAACAGGAAGAGGCCCATTCAGCCCCTCGAGCCTGTTAAACAGGAACCTGAGGAGGCCCATTCAGCCCCTCGAATAAGTAACACAGGAACAGGAGGTGGCCCATTCAGCCCCTCGAGTTTGTTACACGGGAACAGGAGGAGGCCCATTCAGCCCCTCGAGCCAGTTACACAGGACCAGGATGTGGCCATTCAGCCCCTCGAGCCAGTTACATAAGAACAGGAGGAGGCCCATTCAGCCCCTCGAGCCTGTTACATAAGAACAGGAGGAGGCCCATTCAGCCCCACGAGCCAGTGACATAGGAACAGGAAGTGGCACATTCAGCCCCTCGAGCCAGTTACACAGGTACAGGAAGAGCCCATTCAGCCCCTCGAGCCTGTTACAGAATAACAGCAAGAGGCCCATTCAGCCCCACTTCTTTGTTGCACAGGTGGAGGCCATTCAGCCCTTCGAGCCTGTCACACAAATACAGGAGACGGCCCATTCAGCCCCTCGAGCCTGTTACACAGGAAAAGAATGAGTCGATTGTGCCTCTCGAGCCTGTTACACAGGAGCAGGAGGAGGCCATTCAGCCCCTCGAGCCTGTTACACAGGAAAAGAATGAGTCGATTGTGCCTCTCGAGCCTGTTACACAGGAGCAGGAGGAGGCCCATTCAGCCCCTCGAGCCTGTTACACAGGAGCAGGAGGAGGCCATTCAGCCCCTCGAGCCTGTTACACAGGAAAAGAATGAGTCGATTGTGTCCCTCGAGCCTGTTACACAGGAACAGGAGGAGGCCCATTCAGCCGCTCGAGCCTGCTACATTGGAACAGAATGAGGCCCATCTAGCCCCTTGAGCCTGTTACACAGGAACAGGAGGAGGCCCATTCAGCCCCTCGAGCCTGTTACACAGGAACAGGAGGAGGCCCATTCAGCCCCTCGAGCCTGTTACACAGGAACAGGAGGAGGCCCATTCAACCCCTCGAGTCTGTTACACAGGAACAGAAGGAGTACCATTCAGCCCCTCGAGCCTGTTACACAGGAACAGGAGGAGGGCCATTCAGCCCCTCGAGCTTGGTACAGAGGAACCTGAGGAGGCCATTCAGCCCCTCGAGCCTGTTACACAGGATCAGGAGGAGGCCCATTCAACCCCTTGAGGATGTTACACCGGAACAGGAGGAGGCCCATTCATCCCCTCGAGCCTGTTACATAGGAACAGGAGGAGGACAATTCAGCCCCTCGAGCCAGCGAGAGAGGAACAGGAGGATGCCCATTCAGCCCCTCGTGCCTGTTGCATAGGAACAGGAGGAGGCCCATTCAGCCCCTCGAGCCTGTTACACAGGAACAGGGGTAGGCCCATTCAGCCCCTCGAGCCTGTTACACAGGCACAGGAGGAGGCCCATTCAGCCCCTCGAATGATTTATACAGGAACAGAATGAGGCCAATTCAGCCCCTCGCGCATATTACACAGGAACAGGAGGAGGCCCATTCAGCCCCTCGAGCCTGCTACATAGGAACAGGAGGAGGCCCATTCAGCCCCTCGACTTTGTTACACGGGAACAGGAGGAGGCCCATTCAGCCCCTCGAGCCTGCAACACAGGAACAGGAGGAGACCCATTCCGCACCTCAAGCCAGTTACACAGGACCAGGATGTGGCCATTCAGCCCCTCGAGCCTGTTACATAAGAACAGGAGGAGGCCCATTCAGCCCCACGAGCCAGTGACATAGGAACAGGAGGAGGCCATTCAGCCCCTCGAGCCAGTTACACAGGAACAGGAGGAGGCCCATTCAGCCCCTCGAGCCAGTTACACAGGTACAGGAAGAGCCCATTCAGCCCCTCGAGCCTGTTACAGAATAACAGCAAGAGGCCCATTCAGCCCCACTTCTTTGTTGCACAGGTGGAGGCCATTCAGCCCTTCGAGCCTGTCACACAAATACAGGAGACGGCCCATTCAGCCCCTCGAGCCTGTTACACAGGAAAAGAATGAGTCGATTGTGCCCCTCGAGCCTGTTACACAGGAGCAGGAGGAGGCCATTCAGCCCCTCGAGCCTGTTACACAGGAATAGGATGAGTCGATTGTGCCCCTTGAGCCTGTTACACAGGAGCAGGAGGAGGCCCATTCAGCCGCTCGAGCCTGTTACACAGGAACAGGAGGAGACCCATTCACCCCCTCGAGCCTGTTACACAGTCACAGGAGGAGGCCATTCAGCCCCTCGAGCCTGTTGCATAGGAACAGGAGGAGACCCATTCAGCCGCTCAAGCCTGTTGCACAGGAACAGGAGGAGGCCCATTCACCCCCTCGAGCCTGTTACACAGTCACAGGAGGAGGCCCATTCAGCTGCTCGAGCCTGTTACATAGGAACAGAATGAGGCCCATTCAGCCCCTCGAGCCTGTTTCGCAGGAAAAGGAGGAGGCCCATTCAACCCCTCGAGTCTGTTACACAGGAACAGGAGGGGCCCACTCAGCCCCTCGAGCCTACTACACCAGAACAGGAGGAGGCCCATTCAGACCCTCGAGCCTGTTACACAGGAACAGGAGGAGGCCCATTCAGCCCCTTGTGCCTTTTACACCAGAATAGGAGGACCATTCAGCCCCTCGAGCTTGGTGCAGAGGAACCTGAGGAGGCCATTCAGCCCCACAAGCCTGTTACACAGTATCAGGAGGAGGACCATTCAACCCCTTGAGGATGTTACACCGGAACAGGAGGAAGCCCATTCAGCCCCTCGAGCCTGTTACTTAGGAACAGGACGAGGCCTATTCAGCCCCTCGAGCCTGTTACATAGGAACAGGAGGAGGCCCATTCAGCCCCTCGAGCCTGTTACACAGGAACAGGAGTAGACCCATTCAGCCCCTCGAGCCTGTTACACAGGAACAGGAGGAGGCCCATTCAGCCGCTCGAGCCTGTTACATTGGAGCAGAATGAGGCCCATTTAGCCCCTCGAGCCAGTTACACAGGGACAGGAGGAAGCCCATTCAGCCCCTCGAGCCTGTTACACAGGAACAGGAGGAGGCCCATTCAGCCCCTCGAGCCTGTTACATAGGAACAGAATGAGGCCCATTCAGCCCCTCGAGCATATTGCACAGGAACAGGAGGAGGCCCATTCAGCCCCTCGAGCATATTGCACAGGAACAGAATGAGGCCCATTCAGCCCCTCGAGCATATTGCACAGGAACATGAGCAGACCCATTCTGCCCCTCGAGCCTGTAGTACAGGAACAGGAGGAGGCCCATTCAGCCGCTCGAGCCTGTTACATAGGAACAGAATGAGGCCCATTCAGCCCCTCGAGCATGTTACACAGGAACTGGAGGAGGCCCATTCTGCCCCAGGAGCCTGTTGCACAGGAACATGAGGAGGCCCATTCAGCCGCTCGAGCCTGTTACATTGGAAGAGAATGAGGCCCATCTAGCCCCTTGGGCCTGTTACACAGGAACAGGAGGCCCATTCAGCCCCTCGAGCCTGTTACATAGGAACAGGAGGCGGCCCATTCAGCCCCTCGAGCCTATTACATAGGAACAGGAGGAGGCCCATTCATCCCCTCGAGTCCGTTACACAGGAACAGGAGAAGGCCCATTCAGCCCCTTGAATTATTTACACAGGAACAGGAGGCGTCCCATTCAGCCCCTCCAGCCCATTACATAGGAACAGGAGGAGGCCCATTCAGCCCCTCGAGCCTGTTACATAGGAACAGGACGAGGCCTATTCAGCCCCTCGAGCCTGTTACATAGGAACAGGAGTAGACCCATTCAGCCCCTCGAGCCTGTTACACAGGAACAGGAGGAGGCCCATTCAGCTGCTCGAGCCTGTTACATTGGAACAGAATGAGGCCCATTTAGCCCCTCGCGCCAGTTATACAGGGACAGGAGGAAGCCCATTCAGCCCCTCGAGCCTGTTACACAGGAACAGGAGGAGGCCCATTCAGCCCCTCGAGCCTGTTACATAGGAATAGAATGAGGCCCATTCAGCCCCTCGAGCATGTTACACAGGGACAGGAGGAGACCCATTCTGCCCCTCGAGCCTGTTGTACAGGAACAGGAGAAAGCCCATTCAGCCCCTCGAATGATTTACACAGGAACAGAATGAGGCCAATTCAGCCCCTCGCGCATATTGCACAGGAACAGGAGGAGATCCATTCAGCCCCTCGAGCCTGTTACATAGGATCAGGAGGAGGCCCATTCAGCCGCTCGAGCCTGTTACATAGGAACAGAATGAGGCCCATTCAGCCCCTCGAGCATGTTACACAGGAACCGGAGGAGGCCCATTCTGCCCCTCGAGCCTGTTGCACAGGAACAGGAGGAGGCCCATTCAGCCCCTCGAGCCTGTTACATTGGAACAGAATGAGGCCCATCTAGCCCCTTGAGCCTGTTACACAGGAACAGGAGGGGCCCATTCAGCCCCTCGAATTATTTACACAGGAACAGGAGGAGGCCCATTCAGCCCCTCCAGCCCGTTACATAGGAACAGGAGGAGGCCCATTCAGCCCCTCAAGCCTGTTACACAGGAACAGGAGGAGGCCCATTCAACCCCTCGAGTCTGTTACACAGGAACAGGATGGAACCACTCAGCCCCTCGAGCCTATTACACCGGAACAGGAGGAGGCCCATTCAGCCCCTCGAGCCTGTTGCACAGGAACAGGAGGAGGCCCATTCAGACTCTCGAGCCTGTTACACAGGAACAGAAGGAGCACCATTCAGCCCCTCGAGCCTGTTACACAGGAACAGGAGGAGGACCATTCAGCCCCTCGAGCTTGGTACAGAGGAACCTGAGGAGGCTATTCAGCCCCTCGAGCCTGTTACACAGGATCAGGAGGAGGACCATTCAACCCCTTGAGGATGTTACACCGGAACAGGAGGAGGCCCATTCAGCCCCTCGGGCCTGTTACATAGGAACAGGAGGAGGCCCATTCAGCCCCTCGAGCCAGCGAGAGAGGAACAGGAGGATGCCCATTCAGCCCCTCGTGCCTGTTGCATAGGAACAGGAGGAGGCCCATTCAGCCCCTCGAGCCTGTTACACAGGAACAGGAGTAGGCCCATTCAGCCCCTCGAGCCTGTTACACAGGCACAGGAGGAGGCCCATTCAGCCGCTCGAGCCTGTTACATTGGAACAGAATGAGGCCCATTTAGCCCCTCGAGCCTGTTACACACGGACAGGAGGAGGCCCATTCAGCCCCTCGAATGATTTATACAGGAACAGAATGAGGCCAATTCAGCCCCTCGCGCATATTACACAGGAACAGGAGGAGGCCCATTCAGCCCCTCGAGCCTGTTACATAGGAACAGGAGGTGGCCCATTCAGCCCCTCGACTTTGTTACACGGGAACAGGAGGAGGCCCATTCAGCCCCTCGAGCCTGCAAAACAGGAACAGGAGGAGACCCATTCCGCACCTCAAGCCAGTTACACAGGACCAGGATGTGGCCATTCAGCCCCTCGAGCCTGTTACATAAGAACAGGAGGAGGCCCATTCAGCCCCACGAGCCAGTGACATAGGAACAGGAAGTGGCACATTCAGCCCCTCGAGCCAGTTACACAGGTACAGGAAGAGCCCATTCAGCCCCTCGAGCCTGTTACAGAATAACAGCAAGAGGCCCATTCAGCCCCACTTCTTTGTTGCACAGGTGGAGGCCATTCAGCCCTTCGAGCCTGTCACACAAATACAGGAGACGGCCCATTCAGCCCCTCGAGCCTGTTACACAGGAAAAGAATGAGTCGATTGTGCCCCTCGAGCCTGTTACACAGGAGCAGGAGGAGGCCATTCAGCCCCTCGAGCCTGTTGCATAGGAACAGGAGGAGACCCATTCAGCCGCTCGAGCCTGTTGCATAGGAACAGGAGGAGGCCCATTCAGCCCCTCGAGCCTGTCACACAAAAACAGGAGACGGCCCATTCAGCCCCTCGAGCCTGTTACACAGGAAAAGAATGAGTCGATTGTGCCCCTCGAGCCTGTTACACAGGAGCAGGAGGAGGCCATTCAGCCCCTCGAGCCTGTTGCATAGGAACAGGAGGAGACCCATTCAGCCGCTCGAGCCTGTTGCATAGGAACAGGAGGAGGCCCATTCAGCCCCTCGAGCCTGTTTCGCAGGAAAAGGAGGAGGTCCATTCAGCCCCTCAAGCCTGTTGCACCGGAACAGGAGGAGGCCCATTCAGCCCCTCGAGCCTGTTACATAGGAACAGGAGGAGGCCCATTCAGCCCCTCGAGCCTGTTGCATAGGAAAAGAATGAGTCGATTGTGCCCCTCGAGCCTGTTACACAGGAGCAGGAGGAGGCCATTCAGCCCCTCGAGCCTGTTGCATAGGAACAGGACGAGGCCCATTCAGCCCCTCGAGCCTGTTACACAGGAACAGGAGTAGACCCATTCAGCCCCTCGAGCCTGTTACACAGGAACAGGAGGAGGCCCATTCAGCCGCTCGAGCCTGTTACATTGGAACAGAATGAGGCCCATTTAGCCCCTCGAGCCAGTTACACAGGGACAGGAGGAAGCCCATTCAGCCCCTCGAGCCTGTTGCACCGGAACAGGAGGAGGCCCATTCAGCCCCTCGAGCCTGTTACATAGGAACAGGAGGAGGCCCATTCAGCCCCTCGAGCCAGCGAGAGAGGAACAGGAGGATGCCCATTCAGCCCCTCGTGCCTGTTGCATAGGAACAGGAGGAGGCCCATTCAGCCCCTCGAGCCTGTTACACAGGAACAGGAGTAGGCCCATTCAGCCCCTCGAGCCTGTTACACAGGCACAGGAGGAGGCCCATTCAGCCGCTCGAGCCTGTTACATTGGAACAGAATGAGGCCCATTCAGCCCCTCGAGCCTGTTACATAGGAACAGGAGGCGGCCCATTCAGCCCCTCGAGCCGATAACATAGGAACAGGAGGAGGCCCATTCAGCCCCTCGAGTCTGTTACACAGGAACAGGAGAAGGCCCATTCAGCCCCATGAATTATTTACACAGGAACAGGAGGAGTCCCATTCAGCCCCTCCAGCCCGTTACATAGGAACAGGAGGAGGCCCATTCAGCCCCTCGAGCCTGTTACATAGGAACAGGACGAGGCCTATTCAGCCCCTCGAGCCTGTTACATAGGAACAGGAGTAGACCCATTCAGCCCCTCGCGCCAGTTACACAGGGACAGGAGGAAGCCCATTCAGCCCCTCGAGCCTGTTACACAGGAACAGGAGGAGGCCCATTCAGCCCCTCGAGCCTGTTACATAGGAATAGAATGAGGCCCATTCAGCCCCTCGAGCATGTTACACAGGGACAGGAGGAGACCCATTCTGCCCCTCGAGCCTGTTGTACAGGAACAGGAGAAAACCCATTCAGCCCCTCGAATGATTTACACAGGAACAGAATGAGGCCAATTCAGCCCCTCGCGCATATTGCACAGGAACAGGAGGAGACCCATTCAGCCCCTCGAGCCTGTTACATAGGATCAGGAGGAGGCCCATTCAGCCGCTCGAGCCTGTTACATAGGAACAGAATGAGGCCCATTCAGCCCCTCGAGCATGTTACACAGGAACCGGAGGAGGCCCATTCTGCCCCTCGAGCCTGTTGCACAGGAACAGGAAGAGGCCCATTCAGCCCCTCGAGCCTGTTACATTGGAACAGAATGAGGCCCATCTAGCCCCTTGAGCCTGTTACACAGGAACAGGAGGGGCCCATTCAGCCCCTCGAATTATTTACACAGGAACAGGAGGAGGCCCATTCAGCCCCTACAGCCCATTACATAGGAATAGGAGGAGGCCCATTCAGCCCCTCGAGCCAGTTTCGCAGGAAAAGGAGGAGGTCCATACAGACCCTCAAGCCTGTTACACAGGAACAGGAGGAGGCCCATTCAACCCCTCGAGTCTGTTACACAGGAACAGGATGGGCCCACTCAGCCCCTCGAGCCTATTACACCGGAACAGGAGAGGGCCCATTCAGCCCTTCGAGCCTGTTGCACAGGAACAGGAGGAGGCCCATTCAGACTCTCGAGCCTGTTACACAGGAACAGAAGGAGCACCATTCAGCCCCTCGAGCCTGTTACACAGGAACAGGAGGAGGACCATTCAGCCCCTCGAGCTTGGTACATAGGAACAGAATGAGGCCCATTCAGCCCCTCGAGCATGTTACACAGGAACCGGAGGAGGCCCATTCTGCCCCTCGAGCCTGTTGCACAGGAACATGAGGAGGCCCATTCAGCCGCTCGAGCCTGTTACATTGGAACAGAATGAGGCCCATCTAGCCCCTTGAGCCTGTTACGCAGGAACAGGAGGCCCATTCAGCCCCTCGAGCCTGTTACATAGGAACAGGAGGCGGCCCATTCAGCCCCTCGAGCCGATAACATAGGAACAGGAGGAGGCCCATTCAGCCCCTCGAGTCTGTTACACAGGAACAGGAGAAGGCCCATTCAGCCCCTTGAATTATTTACACAGGAACAGGAGGAGTCCCATTCAGCCCCTCCAGCCCGTTACATAGGAACAGGAGGAGGCCCATTCAGCCCCTCGAGCCTGTTACATAGGAACAGGACGAGGCCTATTCAGCCCCTCGAGCCTGTTACATAGGAACAGGAGTAGACCCATTCAGCCCCTCGAGCCTGTTACACAGGAACAGGAGGAGGCCCATTCAGCCGCTCGAGCCTGTTACATTGGAACAGAATGAGGCCCATTTAGCCCCTCGCGCCAGTTACACAGGGACAGGAGGAAGCCCATTCAGCCCCTCGAGCCTGTTACACAGGAACAGGAGGAGGCCCATTCAGCCCCTCGAGCCTGTTACATAGGAATAGAATGAGGCCCATTCAGCCCCTCGAGCATGTTACACAGGGACAGGAGGAGACCCATTCTGCCCCTCGATTCCGTTGTACAGGAACAGGAGAAAGCCCATTCAGCCCCTCGAATGATTTACACAGGAACAGAATGAGGCAAATTCAGCCCCTCGCGCATATTGCACAGGAACAGGAGGAGACCTATTCAGCCCCTCGAGCCTGTTACATAGGATCAGGAGGAGGCCCATTCAGCCGCTCGAGCCTGTTACATAGGAACAGAATGAGGCCCATTCAGCCGCTCGAGCCTGTTACATAGGAACAGAATGAGGCCCATTCAGCCCCTCGAGCATGTTACACAGTAACCGGAGGAGGCCCATTCTGCCCCTCGAGCCTGTTGCACAGGAACAGGAGGAGGCCCATTCAGCCCCTCGAGCCTGTTACATTGGAACAGAATGAGGCCCATCTAGCCCCTTGAGCCTGTTACACAGGAACAGGAGAAGGCCCATTCAGCCCCTCGAATTATTTACACAGGAACAGGAGGAGGCCCATTCAGCTCCTCCGGCCCGTTACATAGGAACAACGGAGGCCCATTCAGCCCCTCGAGCCAGTTTCGCAGGAAAAGGAGGAGGTCCATACAGACCCTTTAGCCTGTTACACAGGAACAGGAGGAGGCCCATTCAACCCCTCGAGTCTGTTACACAGGAACAGGATGGGCCCACTCAGCCCCTCGAGCCTATTACACCGGAACAGGAGGAGGCCCATTCAGCCCCTCGAGCCTGTTGCACAGGAACAGGAGGAGGCCCATTCAGACTCTCGAGCCTGTTACACAGGAACAGAAGGAGTACCATTCAGCCCCTCGAGCCTGTTACACAGGAACAGGAGGAGGACCATTCAGCCCCTCGAGCTTGGTACAAAGGAACCTGAGGAGGCTATTCAGCCCCTCGAGCCTGTTACACAGGATCAGGAGGAGGACCATTCAACCCCTTGAGGATGTTACACCGGAACAGGAGGAGGCCCATTCAGCCCCTCGAGCCTGTTACATAGGAACAGAGGCCCATTCAGCCCCTCGAGCCAGCGAGAGAGGAACAGGAGGATGCCCATTCAGCCCCTCGTGCCTGTTGCATAGGAACAGGAGGAGGCCCATTCAGCCCCTCGAGCCTGTTACACAGGAACAGCAGTAGGCCCATTTAGCCCCTCGAGCCTGTTACACAGGCACAGGAGGAGGCCCATTCAGACGCTCGAGCCTGTTACATTGGAACAGAATGATGCCCATTTAGCCCCTCGAGCCTGTTACACACGGACAGGAGGAGGCCCATTCAGCCCCTCGAATGATTTATACAGGAACAGAATGAGGCCAATTCAGCCCCTCGCGCATATTACACAGGAACAGGAGGAGACCCATTCCGCACCTCAAGCCAGTTACACAGGACCAGGATGTGGCCATTCAGCCCCTCGAGCCTGTTACATAAGAACAGGAGGAGGCCCATTCAGCCCCACGAGCCAGTGACATAGGAACAGGAGGTGGCACATTCAGCCCCTTGAGCCAGTTACACAGGAACAGGAAGAGGCCCATTCAGCCCCTCGAGCCAGTTACACAGGTACAGGAAGAGGCCATTCAGCCCCTCGAGCCTGTTACAGAATAACAGCAAGAGGCCCATTCAGCCCCACTTCTTTGTTGCACAGGTGGAGGCCATTCAGCCCTTC
Organism: Pristiophorus japonicus; assembly: GCF_044704955.1. Taxonomy (NCBI): domain Eukaryota; kingdom Metazoa; phylum Chordata; class Chondrichthyes; family Pristiophoridae; genus Pristiophorus; species Pristiophorus japonicus. The sequence continues at coordinate 258,749 of NW_027254124.1, read as the reverse complement.
GAGCCTGTCACACAAATACAGGAGACGGCCCATTCAGCCCCTCGAGCCTGTTACACAGGAAAAGAATGAGTCGATTGTGCCCCTCGAGCCTGTTACACAGGAGCAGGAGGAGGCCATTCAGCCCCTCGAGCCTGTTGCATAGGAACAGGAGGAGACCCATTCAGCCGCTCGAGCCTGTTGCATAGGAACAGGAGGAGGCCCATTCACCCCCTCGAGCCTGTTACACAGTCACAGGAGGAGGCCCATTCAGCCCCTCGAGCCTGTTTCGCAGGAAAAGGAGGAGGTCCATTCAGCCCCTCAAGCCTGTTACACAGGAACAGGAGGAGGCCCATTCAACCCCTCGAGTCTGTTACACAGGAACAGGAGGGGCCCACTCAGCCCCTCGAACCTATTACACCAGAACAGGAGGAGGCCCATTCAGCCCCTCGAGCCTGTTACACAGGAACAGGAGGAGGCCCATTCAGCCCCTTGTGCCTTTTACACCAGAATAGGAGGACCATTCAGCCCCTCGAGCTTGGTACAGAGGAACCTGAAGAGGCCATTCAGTCCCTCAAGCCTGTTACACAGTATCAGGAGGAGGACCATTCAACCCCTTGAGGATGTTACACCGGAACAGGAGGAAGCCCATTCAGCCCCTCGAGCCTGTTACATAGGAACAGGACGAGGCCTATTCAGCCCCTCGAGCCTGTTACATAGGAACAGGAGGAGGCCCATTCAGCCCCTCGAGCCTGTTAGACAGGAACAGGAGTAGACCCATTCAGCCCCTCGAGCCTGTTACACAGGAACAGGAGGAGGCCCATTCAGCCGCTCGAGCCTGTTACATTGGAGCAGAATGAGGCCCATTTAGCCCCTCGAGCCAGTTACACAGGGACAGGAGGAAGCCCATTCAGCCCCTCGAACCTGTTACACAGGAACAGGAGGAGGCCCATTCAGCCCCTCGAGCCTGTTACATAGGAACAGAATGAGGCCCATTCAGCCCCTCGAGCATGTTACACAGGAACCGGAGGAGGCCCATTCTGCCCCTCGAGCCTGTTGCACAGGAACATGAGGAGGCCCATTCAGCCGCTCGAGCCTGTTACATTGGAACAGAATGAGGCCCATCAAGCCCCTTGAGCCTGTTACACAGGAACAGGAGGCCCATTCAGCCCCTCGAGCCTGTTACATAGGAACAGGAGGCGGCCCATTCAGCCCCTCGAGCCGATTACATAGGAACAGGAGGAGGCCCATTCAGCCCCTCGAGTCTGTTACACAGGAACAGGAGAAGGCCCATTCAGCCCCTTGAATTATTTACACAGGAACAGGAGGAGTCCCATTCAGCCCCTCCAGCCCGTTACATAGGAACAGGAGGAGGCCCATTCAGCCCCTCGAGCCTGTTACATAGGAACAGGACGAGGCCTATTCAGCCCCTCGAGCCTGTTACATAGGAACAGGAGTAGACCCATTCAGCCCCTCGAGCCTGTTACACGGGAACAGGAGGAGGCCCATTCAGCCGCTCGAGCCTCTTACATTGGAACAGAATGAGGCCCATTCAGCCCCTCGAGCCTGTTGCACCGGAACAGGAGGAGGCCCATTCAGCCCCTCGAGCCTGTTACATAGGAACAGGAGGAGGCCCATTCAGCCCCTCGAGCCAGCGAGAGAGGAACAGGAGGATGCCCATTCAGCCCCTCGTGCCTGTTGCATAGGAACAGGAGGAGGCCCATTCAGCCCCTCGAGCCTGTTACACAGGAACAGGAGTAGGCCCATTCAGCCCCTCGGGCCTGTTACACAGGCACAGGAGGAGGCCCATTCAGCCGCTCGAGCCTGTTACATTGGAACAGAATGAGGCCCATTTAGCCCCTCGAGCCTGTTACACACGGACAGGAGGAGGCCCATTCAGCCCCTCGAATGATTTATACAGGAACAGAATGAGGCCAATTCAGCCCCTCGCGCATATTACACAGGAACAGGAGGAGGCCCATTCAGCCCCTCGAGCCTGCTACATAGGAACAGGAGGTGGCCCATTCAGCCCCTCGACTTTGTTACACGGGAACAGGAGGAGGCCCATTCAGCCCCTCGAGCCTGCAACACAGGAACAGGAGGAGACCCATTCCGCACCTCAAGCCAGTTACACAGGACCAGGATGTGGCCATTCAGCCCCTCGAGCCTGTTACATAAGAACAGGAGGAGGCCCATTCAGCCCCACGAGCCAGTGACATAGGAACAGGAGGTGGCACATTCAGCCCCTCGAGCCAGTTACACAGGAACAGGAGGAGGCCCATTCAGCCCCTCGAGCCAGTTACACAGGTACAGGAAGAGCCCATTCAGCCCCTCGAGCCAGTTACACAGGTACAGGAAGAGCCCATTCAGCCCCTCGATCCTGTTACAGAATAACAGCAAGAGGCCCATTCAGCCCCACTTCTTTGTTGCACAGGTGGAGGCCATTCAGCCCTTCGAGCCTGTCACACAAATACAGGAGACGGCCCATTCAGCCCCTCGAGCCTGTTACACAGGAAAAGGATGAGTCGATTGTGCCCCTTGAGCCTGTTACACAGGAGCAGGAGGAGGCCCATTCAGCCCCTCGAGCCTGTTACACAGGAGCAGGAGGAGGCCCATTCAGCAGCTCGAGCCTGTTGCATAGGAAGAGGAGGAGACCCATTCAGCCACTCGAGCCTGTTGCATAGGAACAGGAGGAGGCCCATTCACCCCCTCGAGCCTGTTACACAGTCACAGGAGGAGGCCCATTCAGCCGCTCGAGCCTGTTACATAGGAACAGAATGAGGCCCATTCAGCCCCTCGAGCCTGTTACACAGGAACAGGAGGAGGCCCATTCAACCCCTCGAGTCTGTTACACAGGAACAGGAGGGGCCCACTCAGCCCCTCGAGCCTATTACACCAGAACAGGAGGAGGCCCATTCAGACCCTCGAGCCTGTTACACAGGAACAGGAGGAGGCCCATTCAGCCCCTTGTGCCTTTTACACCAGAATAGGAGGACCATTCAGCCCCTCGAGCTTGGTACAGAGGAACCTGAGGAGGCCATTCAGCCCCTCAAGCCTGTTACACAGTATCAGGAGGAGGACCATTCAACCCCTTGAGGATGTTACACCGGAACAGGAGGAAGCCCATTCAGCCCCTCGAGCCTGTTACTTAGGAACAGGACGAGGCCTATTCAGCCCCTCGAGCCTGTTACATAGGAACAGGAGGAGGCCCATTCAGCCCCTCGAGCCTGTTACACAGGAACAGGAGTAGACCCATTCAGCCCCTCGAGCCTGTTACACAGGAACAGGAGGAGGCCCATTCAGCTGCTCGAGCCTGTTACATTGGAGCAGAATGAGGCCCATTTAGCCCCTCGAGCCAGTTACACAGGGACAGGAGGAAGCCCATTCAGCCCCTCGAGCCTGTTTACACAGGAACAGGAGGAGGCCCTTTCATCCCCTCGAGCCTGTTACATAGGAACCGAATGAGGCCCATTCAGCCCCTCGAGCATATTGCACAGGAACAGGAGGAGGCCCATTCAGCCCCTCGAGCATATTGCACAGGAACAGAATGAGGCCCATTCAGCCCCTCGAGCATATTACACAGGAACATGAGCAGACCCATTCTGCCCCTCGAGCCTGTAGTACAGGAACAGGAGGAGGCCCATTCAGCTGCTCGAGCCTGTTACATAGGAACAGAATGAGGCCCATTCAGCCCCTCGAGCATGTTACACAGGAACCGGAGGAGGCCCATTCTGCCCCTCGAGCCTGTGGCACAGGAACATGAGGAGGCCCATTCAGCCGCTTGAGCCTGTTACATTGGAAGAGAATGAGGCCCATCTAGCCCCTTGGGCCTGTTACACAGGAACAGGAGGCCCATTCAGCCCCTCGAGCCTGTTACATAGGAACAGTAGGCGGCCCATTCAGCCCCTCGAGCCTATTACATAGGAACAGGAGGAGGCCCATTCAGCCCCTCGAGTCTGTTACACAGGAACAGGAGAAGGCCCATTCAGCCCCTTGAATTATTTACACAGGAACAGGAGGAGTCCCATTCAGCCACTCCAGCCCATGACATAGGAACAGGAGGCGGCCCATTCAGCCCCTCGAGCCTGTTACATAGGAACAGGATGAGGCCTATTCAGCCCCTCGAGCCTGTTACATAGGAACAGGAGTAGACCCATTCAGCCCCTCGAGCCTGTTACACAGGAACAGGAGGAGGCCCATTCAGCCGCTCGAGCCTGTTACATTGGAACAGAATGAGGCCCATCTAGCCCCTTGAGCCTGTTACACAGGAACAGGAGGCCCATTCAGCCCCTCGAGCCTGTTACATAGGAACAGGAGGCGGCCCATTCAGCCCCTCGAGCCTATTACATAGGAACAGGAGGAGGCCCATTCAGCCCCTCGAGTCTGTTACACAGGAACAGGAGAAGGCCCATTCAGCCCCTCGAATTATTTACACAGGAACAGGAGGAGGCCCATTCAGCCCCTACAGCCCGTTACCTCGGAACAGGAGGAGGCCCATTCAGCCCCTCGAGCCAGTTTCGCAGGAAAAAGAGGAGGTCCATACAGACCCTCAAGCCTGTTACACAGGAACAGGAGGAGGCCCATTCAACCCCTCGAGTCTGTTACACAGGAACAGGATGGGCCCACTCACCCCCTCGAGCCTGTTGCACAGGAACAGGAGGAGGCCTATTCAGACCCTCGAGCCTGTTACACAGGAACAGAAGGAGTACCATTCAGCCCCTCGAGCCTGTGACACAGGAACAGGAGGAGGACCATTCAGCCCCTCGAGCTTGGTACAGAGGAACCTGAGGAGGCTATTCAGCCGCTCGAGCCTGTTACACAGGATCAGGAGGAGGACCATTCAACCCCTTGAGGATGTTACACTGGAACAGGAGGAGGCCCATTCAGCCCCTCGAGCCTGTTACATAGGAACAGGAGGAGGCCCATTCAGCCCCTCGAGCCAGCGAGAGAGGAACAGGAGGATGCCCATTCAGCCCCTTGTGCCTGTTGCATAGGAACAGGAGGAGACCCATTCAGCCGCTCGAGCCTGTTGCATAGGAACAGGAGGAGGCCCATTCACCCCCTCGAGCCTGTTACACAGTCACAGGAGGAGGCCCATTCAGCCGCTCGAGCCTGTTACATTGGAACAGAATGAGGCCCATTCAGCCCCTCGAGCCTGTTTCGCAGGAAAAGGAGGAGGCCCATTCTGCCCCTCGAGCCTGTTTCGCAGGAAAAGGAGGAGGTCCATTCAGCCCCTCAAGCCTGTTACACAGGAACAGGAGGAGGCCCATTCAACCCCTCGAGTCTGTTACACAGGAACAGGAGGGGCCCACTCAGCCCCTCGAGCCTATTACACCAGAACAGGAGGAGGCCCATTCAGCCCCTTGTGCCTTTTACACCAGAATAGGAGGATCATTCAGCCCCTCGAGCTTGGTACAGAGGAACCTGAGGAGGCCATTCAGCCCCTCAAGCCTGTTACACAGTATCAGGAGGAAGCCCATTCAGCCCCTCGAGCCTGTTACATCGGAACAGGACGAGGCCTATTCAGCCCCTCGAGCCTGTTACATAGGAACAGGAGGAGGCCCATTCAGCCCCTCGAGCCAGTTAGACAGGAACAGGAGTAGACCCATTCAGCCCCTCGAGCCTGTTACACAGGAACAGGAGGAGGCCCATTCAGCCGCTCGAGCCTGTTACATTGGAGCAGAATGAGGCCCATTTAGCCCCTCGAGCCAGTTACACAGGGACAGGAGGAGGCCCATTCAGCCCCTCGAGCCTGTTACATAGGAACAGAATGAGGCCCATTCAGCCCCTCGAGCATGTTACACAGGAACCGGAGGAGGCCCATTCTGCCCCTCGAGCCTGTTGCACAGGAACATGAGGAGGCCCATTCAGCCGCTCGAGCCTGTTACATTGGAACAGAATGAGGCCCATCTAGCCCCTTGAGCCTGTTACACAGGAACAGGAGGCGCATTCAGCCCCTCGAGCCTGTTACATAGGAACAGGAGGCAGCCCATTCAGCCCCTCGAGCCGATTACATAGGAACAGGAGGAGGCCCATTCAGCCCCTCGAGTCTGTTACACAGGAACAGGAGAAGGCCCATTCAGCCCCTTGAATTATTTACACAGGAACAGGAGGAGTCCCATTCAGCCCCTCCAGCCCGTTACATAGGAACAGGAGGAGGCCCATTCAGCCCCTCGAGCCTGTTACATAGGAACAGGACGAGGCCTATTCAGCCCCTCGAGCCTGTTACATAGGAACAGGAGTAGACCCATTCAGCCCCTCGAGCCTGTTACACAGGAACAGGAGGAGGCCCATTCAGCCGCTCGAGCCTGTTACATTGGAACAGAATGAGGCCCATTTAGCCCCCCGAGCCTGTTACACAGGGACAGGAGGAAGCCCATTCAGCCCCTCGAGCCTGTTACACCGGAACAGGAGGAGGCCCATTCAGCCCCTCGAGCCTGTTACATAGGAACAGGAGGCGGCCCATTCAGCCCTTCGAGCCAGCGAGAGAGGAACAGGAGGATGCCCATTCAGCCCCTCGTGCCTGTTGCATAGGAACAGGAGGAGGCCCATTCAGCCCCTCGAATTATTTACACAGGATCAGGAGGAGGACCATTCAGCCCCTTGAGGATGTTACACCGGAACATGAGGAGTGCCATTCAGCCTATCGAGCCTGTTACATAGGAACAGAATGAGGCCCATTCAGCCCCTCGAGCATATTGCACAGGAACAGGAGGAGGGCCATTCAGCCCCTCGAGCATATTGCACAGGAACAGAATGAGGCGCATTCAGCCCCTCGAGCATATTGCACAGGAACAGGAGCAGACCCATTCTGCCCCTCGAGCCTGTAGTACAGGAACAGGAGGAGGCCCATTCAGCCGCTCGAGCCTGTTACATAGGAACAGAATGAGGCCCATTCAGCCCCTCGAGCATGTTACACAGGAACCGGAGGAGGCCCATTCTGCCCCTCGAGCCTGTTACATAGGAACAGGAGGCGGCCCATTCAGCCCCTCGAGCCTGTTGCACAGGAACAGGAGGCCCATTCAGCCCCTCGAGCCTGTTACATAGGAACAGGAGGCGGCCCATTCAGCCCCTCGAGCCTATTACATAGTAACAGGAGGAGGCCCATTCAGCCCCTCGAGTCTGTTACACAGGAACAGGAGAAGGCCCATTCAGCCCCTTGAATTATTTACACAGGAACAGGAGGAGTCCCATTCAGCCCCTCCAGCCCGTTACATAGGAACAGGAGGATGCCCATTCAGCCCCTCGAGCCTATTACATAGGAACAGGAGGAGGCCCATTCAGCCCGTCGAGCATGTTACACAGGAACAGGAGGAGGCCCATTCAGCCCCTCGAGCCTGTTGCACAGGAACGGGAGAAGGCCCATTCAGACCCTCGAGCCTGTTACACAGGAACAGAAGGAGTACCATTCAGCCCCTCGAGCCTGTTACACAGGAACAGGAGGTGGCACATTCAGCCCCTTATGCCTTTTACACCGGAATAGGAGGAGGACCATTCAGCCCCTCGAGCTTGGTACAGAGGAACCTGAGGAGGCCATTCAGCCCCTTGAGCCTGTTACACAGGATCAGGAGGAGGACCATTCAACCCCTTGATGATGTAACACCGTAACAGGAGGAGGACCATTCAGCCCCTCGAGCTTGGTACAGAGGAACCTGAGGAGGCCATTCAGCCCCTCAAGCCTGTTACACAGGATCAGGAGGAGGACCATTCAACTCCTTGAGGATGTTACACCGGAACAGGAGGAAGCCCATTCAGCCCCTCGAGCCTGTTACATAGGAACAGGAGGAGGCCCATTCAGCCCCTCGAGCCTGTTACACAGGAACAGGAGTAGACCCATTCAGCCCCTCGAGCCTGTTACATAGGAACAGGAGGAGGCCCATTCAGCCCCTCGAGCCTGTTACATAGGAACAGGAGGAGGCCCATTCAGCCGCTCGTGCCTGTTACATTGGAGCAGAATGAGGCCCATTTAGCCCCTCGAGCCAGTTACACAAGGACAGGAGGAAGCCCATTCAGCCCCTCGAGCCTGTTACACAGGATCAGGAGGAGGCCCATTCAGCCTCTCGAGCCTGTTACATAGGAACAGAATGAGGCCCATTCAGCCCCTCGAGCATATTGCACAGGAACAGGAGGAGGCCCATTCAGCCCCTCGAGCATATTGCACAGGAACAGAATGAGGCGCATTCAGCCCCTCGAGCATATTGCACAGGAACAGGAGCAGACCCATTCTGCCCCTCGAGCCTGGAGTACAGGAACAGGACGGGGCCCATTCAGCCGCTCGAGCCTGTTACATAGGAACAGAATGAGGCCCATTCAGCCCCTCGAGCATGTTACACAGGAACCGGAGGAGGCCCATTTTGCCCCTTGAGCCTGTTGCACAGGAACAGGAGGAGGCCCATTCAGCCGCTCGAGCCTGTTACATTGGAACAGAATGAGGCCCATCTAGCCCCTCGAGCCTATTACATAGGAACAGGAGGAGGCCCATTCAGCCCCTCGAGCCTGTTACACAGGAACAGGAAAAGGCCCATTCAGCCCCTTGAATTATTTACACAGGAACAGGAGGAGTCCCATTCAGCCCCTCCAGCCCGTTACATAGGAACAGGAGGATGCCCATTCAGCCCCTCGAGCCTATTACATAGGAACAGGAGGAGGCCCATTCAGCCCCTCGAGCATGTTACACAGGAACAGGAGGAGGCCCATTCAGCCCCTCGAGCCTGTTGCACAGGAACAGGAGAAGGCCCATTCAGACCCTCGAGCCTGTTACACAGGAACAGAAGGAGTACCATTCAGCGCCTCGAGCTTGGTACAGAGGAACCTGAGGAGGCCATTCAGCCCCTCGAGCCTGTTACATAGGATCAGGAGGTGGCCCATTCAGCCCCTCGAGCCAGCGAGAGAGGAACAGGAGGATGCCCATTCAGCCCCTCGAGCCTGTTGCATAGGAACAGGAGGAGGCCCATTCAGCCCCTCGAGCCTGTTACACAGGAACAGGAGTAGGCCCATTCAGCCCCTCGAGCCTGTTACACAGGGACAGGAGGAGGCCCATTCAGCACCTCGAATGATTTACACAGGAACAGAATGAGGCCAATTCAGCCCCTCGCGCATATTACACAGGAACAGGAGGCGGCCCATTCAGCCCCTCGAGCCTGTTACATAGGAACAGGAGGACGCCCATTCAGCCGCTCGAGCCTGTTACACAGGAACAGAATGAGGCCCATTCAGCCCCTCGAGCATGTTGCACAGGAACAGGAGGAGACCCATTCTGCCCCTCGAGCCTGTGGTACAGGAACAGGAGAAGGCCCATTCAGCCCCTCGAATGATTTACACAGGAACAGAATGAGGCCAATTCAGCCCCTCGCGCATATTGCACAGGAACCTGAGGAGGCCATTCAGCCCCTCAAGCCTGTTACACAGGATCAGGAGGAGGACCATTCAACTCCTTGAGGATGTTACACCGGAACAGGAGGAGGCCCATTCAGCCCCTCGAGCATATTGCACAGGAACAGAATGAGGCGCATTCAGCCCCTCGAGCATATTGCACAGGAACAGGAGCAGACCCATTCTGCCCCTCGAGCCTGGAGTACAGGAACAGGACGGGGCCCATTCAGCCGCTCGAGCCTGTTACATAGGAACAGAATGAGGCCCATTCAGCCCCTCGAGCATGTTACACAGGAACCGGAGGAGGCCCATTCTGCCCCTTGAGCCTGTTGCACAGGAACAGGAGGAGGCCCATTCAGCCGCTCGAGCCTGTTACATTGGAACAGAATGAGGCCCATCTAGCCCCTTGAGCCTGTTACACAGGAACAGGAGGCCCATTCAGCCCCTCGAGCCTGTTACATAGGAACAGGAGGCGGCCCATTCAGCCCCTCGAGCCTATTACATAGGAACAGGAGGAGGCCCATTCACCCCCTCGAGTCTGTTACACAGGAACAGGAGAAGGCCCATTCAGCCCCTTGAATTATTTACACAGGAACAGGAGGAGTCCCATTCAGCCCCTCCAGCCCGTTACATAGGAACAGGAGGATGCCCATTCAGCCCCTCGAGCCTATTACATAGGAACAGGAGGAGGCCCATTCAGCCCCTCGAGCCTGTTACACAGGCACAGGAGGAGGCCCATTCAGCCGCTCGAGCCTGTTACATTAGAACAGAATGAGGTCCATTTAGCCCCTCGAGCCTGTTACACACGGACAGGAGGAGGCCCATTCAGCCCCTCGAATGATTTATACAGGAACAGAATGAGGCCAATTCAGCCCCTCGCGCATATTACACAGGAACAGGAGGAGGCCCATTCAGCCCCTCGAGCCTGCTACATAGGAACAGGAGGTGGCCCATTCAGCCCCTCGACTTTGTTACACGGGAACAGGAGGAGGCCCATTCAGCCCCTCGAGCCTGTTACACAGGAACAGGAGGAGGCCCATTCAGCCCCTCGAGCCTGTTACACAGGAACAGGAGGAGGCCCATTCAGCCCCTCGAGCCTGCAACACAGGAACAGGAGGAGACCCATTCAGCCCCTCGAGCCTGCAACAAAGGAACAGGAGGAGGCCCATTCAGCCCCTCGAGCCTGCAACAAAGGAACAGGAGGAGACCCATTCCGCACCTCAAGCCAGTTACACAGGACCAGGATGTGGCCATTCAGCCCCTCGAGCCTGTTACATAAGAACAGGAGGAGGCCCATTCAGCCCCACGAGCCAGTGACATAGGAACAGGAAGTGGCACATTCAGCCCCTCGAGCCAGTTACACAGGTACAGGAAGAGCCCATTCAGCCCCTCGAGCCTGTTACAGAATAACAGCAAGAGGCCCATTCAGCCCCACTTCTTTGTTGCACAGGTGGAGGCCATTCAGCCCTTCGAGCCTGTCACTCAAATACAGGAGACGGCCCATTCAGCCCCTCGAGCCTGTTACACAGGAAAAGAATGAGTCGATTGTGCCCCTCGAGCCTGTTACACAGGAGCAGGAGGAGGCCCATTCAGCCGCTCGAGCCTGTTGCATAGGAACAGGAAGAGACCCATTCAGCCGCTCGAGCCTGTTGCATAGGAACAGGAGGAGGCCCATTCACCCCCTCGAGCCTGTTACACAGTCACAGGAGGAGGCCCATTCAGCCGCTCGAGCCTGTTACATAGGAACAGAATGAGGCCCATTCAGCGCCTCGAGCCTGTTACACAGGAACAGGAGGAGGCCCATTCAACCCCTCGAGTCTGTTACACAGGAACAGGAGGGGCCCACTCAGCCCCTCGAGCCTGTTGCACAGGAACAGGAGGAAGCCCATTCAGCCACTCGAGCCTGTTACATTGGAACAGAATGAGGCCCATTTAGCCCCTCGAGCCCGTTACACAGGGACAGGAGGAGGCCCATTCAGCCCCTCGAATTATTTACACAGGATCAGGAGGAGGACCATTCAGCCCCTTGAGGATGTTACACCGGAACATGAGGAGTGCCATTCAGCCTATCGAGCCTGTTACATAGGAACAGAATGAGGCCCATTCAGCCCCTCGAGCATATTGCACAGGAACAGGAGGAGGGCCATTCAGCCCCTCGAGCATATTGCACAGGAACAGAATGAGGCGCATTCAGCCCCTCGAGCATATTGCACAGGAACAGGAGCAGACCCATTCTGCCCCTCGAGCCTGTAGTACAGGAACAGGAGGAGGCCCATTCAGCCGCTCGAGCCTGTTACATAGGAACAGAATGAGGCCCATTCAGCCCCTCGAGCATGTTACACAGGAACCGGAGGAGGCCCATTCTGCCCCTCGAGCCTGTTACATAGGAACAGGAGGCGGCCCATTCAGCCCCTCGAGCCTGTTACATAGGAACAGGAGGCGGCCCATTCAGCCCCTCGAGCCTATTACATAGGAACAGGAGGAGGCCCATTCAGCCCCTCGAGTCTGTTACACAGGAACAGGAGAAGGCCCATTCAGCCCCTTGAATTATTTACACAGGAACAGGAGCAGTCCCATTCAGCCCCTCCAGCCCGTTACATAGGAACAGGAGGATGCCCATTCAGCCCCTCGAGCCTATTACATAGGAACAGGAGGAGGCCCATTCAGCCCCTCGAGCATGTTACACAGGAACCGGAGGAGGCCCATTCTGCCCCTCGAGCCTGTTACATAGGAACAGGAGGCGGCCCATTCAGCCCCTCGAGCCTGTTACATAGGAACAGGAGGCGGCCCATTCAGCCCCTCGAGCCTATTACATAGGAACAGGAGGAGGCCCATTCAGCCCCTCGAGTCTGTTACACAGGAACAGGAGAAGGCCCATTCAGCCCCTTGAATTATTTACACAGGAACAGGAGGAGTCCCATTCAGCCCCTCCAGCCCGTTACATAGGAACAGGAGGATGCCCATTCAGCCCCTCGAGCCTATTACATAGGAACAGGAGGAGGCCCATTCAGCCCCTCGAGCATGTTACACAGGAACAGGAGGAGGCCCATTCAGCCCCTCGAGCCTGTTGCACAGGAACGGGAGAAGGCCCATTCAGACCCTCGAGCCTGTTACACAGGAACAGAAGGAGTACCATTCAGCCCCTCGAGCCTGTTACACAGGAACAGGAGGTGGCACATTCAGCCCCTTATGCCTTTTACACCGGAATAGGAGGAGGACCATTCAGCCCCTCGAGCTTGGTACAGAGGAACCTGAGGAGGCCATTCAGCCCCTTGAGCCTGTTACACAGGATCAGGAGGAGGACCATTCAACCCCTTGATGATGTAACACCGTAACAGGAGGAGGACCATTCAGCCCCTCGAGCTTGGTACAGAGGAACCTGAGGAGGCCATTCAGCCCCTCAAGCCTGTTACACAGGATCAGGAGGAGGACCATTCAACTCCTTGAGGATGTTACACCGGAACAGGAGGAAGCCCATTCAGCCCCTCGAGCCTGTTACATAGGAACAGGAGGAGGCCCATTCAGCCCCTCGAGCCTGTTACACAGGAACAGGAGTAGACCCATTCAGCCCCTCGAGCCTGTTACATAGGAACAGGAGGAGGCCCATTCAGCCCCTCGAGCCTGTTACATAGGAACAGGAGGAGGCCCATTCAGCCGCTCGTGCCTGTTACATTGGAGCAGAATGAGGCCCATTTAGCCCCTCGAGCCAGTTACACAAGGACAGGAGGAAGCCCATTCAGCCCCTCGAGCCTGTTACACAGGATCAGGAGGAGGCCCATTCAGCCCCTCGAGCCTGTTACATAGGAACAGAATGAGGCCCATTCAGCCCCTCGAGCATATTGCACAGGAACAGGAGGAGGCCCATTCAGCCCCTCGAGCATATTGCACAGGAACAGAATGAGGCGCATTCAGCCCCTCGAGCATATTGCACAGGAACAGGAGCAGACCCATTCTGCCCCTCGAGCCTGGAGTACAGGAACAGGACGGGGCCCATTCAGCCGCTCGAGCCTGTTACATAGGAACAGAATGAGGCCCATTCAGCCCCTCGAGCATGTTACACAGGAACCGGAGGAGGCCCATTCTGCCCCTTGAGCCTGTTGCACAGGAACAGGAGGAGGCCCATTCAGCCGCTCGAGCCTGTTACATTGGAACAGAATGAGGCCCATCTAGCCCCTTGAGCCTGTTACACAGGAACAGGAGGCCCATTCAGCCCCTCGAGCCTGTTACATAGGAACAGGAGGCGGCCCATTCAGCCCCTCGAGCCTATTACATAGGAACAGGAGGAGGCCCATTCACCCCCTCGAGTCTGTTACACAGGAACAGGAGAAGGCCCATTCAGCCCCTTGAATTATTTACACAGGAACAGGAGGAGTCCCATTCAGCTCCTCCAGCCCGTTACATAGGAACAGGAGGATGCCCATTCAGCCCCTCGAGCCTATTACATAGGAACAGGAGGAGGCCCATTCAGCCCCTCGAGCATGTTACACAGGAACAGGAGGAGGCCCATTCAGCCCCTCGAGCCTGTTGCACAGGAACAGGAGAAGGCCCATTCAGACCCTCGAGCCTGTTACACAGGAACAGAAGGAGTACCATTCAGCCCCTCGAGCTTGGTACAGAGGAACCTGAGGAGGCCATTCAGCCCCTCGAGCCTGTTACATAGGATCAGGAGGTGGCCCATTCAGCCCCTCGAGCCAGCGAGAGAGGAACAGGAGGATGCCCATTCAGCCCCTCGAGCCTGTTGCATAGGAACAGGAGGAGGCCCATTCAGCCCCTCGAGCCTGTTGCACAGGAACAGGAGTAGGCCCATTCAGCCCCTCGAGCCTGTTACACAGGGACAGGAGGAGGCCCATTCAGCCCCTCGAATGATTTACACAGGAACAGAATGAGGCCAATTCAGCCCCTCGCGCATATTACACAGGAACAGGAGGCGGCCCATTCAGCCCCTCGAGCCTGTTACATAGGAACAGGAGGACGCCCATTCAGCCGCTCGAGCCTGTTACACAGGAACAGAATGAGGCCCATTCAGCCCCTCGAGCATGTTGCACAGGAACAGGAGGAGACCCATTCTGCCCCTCGAGCCTGTGGTACAGGAACAGGAGAAGGCCCATTCAGCCCCTCGAATGATTTACACAGGAACAGAATGAGGCCAATTCAGCCCCTCGCGCATATTGCACAGGAACAGGAGGAGGCCCATTCAGCCCATCGAGCCTGTTACATAGGAACAGGAGGAGGCCCATTCAGCCCCTCGAGCATATTGCACAGGAACAGGAGGAGGCCCATTCAGCCCCTCGAGCATATTGCACAGGAACAGAATGAGGCCCATTCAGCCCCTCGAGCATATTGCACAGGAACAGGAGGAGACCCATTCTGCCCCTCGAGCCTGTTGTACAGGAACAGGAGGAGGCCCATTCAGCCGCTCGAGCCTGTTACATAGGAACAGAATGAGGCCCATTCAGCCGCTCGAGCCTGTTACACAGGAACAGGAGGAGGCCCATTCAGCCGCTCGAGCCTGTTACATTGGACAGAATGAGGCCCATTTAGCCCCTCGAGCCTGTTACACAGGGACAGGAGGAGGCCCATTCAGCCCCTCGAATTATTTACACAGGATCAGGAGGAGGACCATTCAGCCCCTTGAGGATGTTACACCGGAACATGAGGAGGCCCATTCAGCCCCTCGAGCCTGTTACATAGGAACAGGAGGAGACCCATTCAGCCCCTCGAGCCTGTTGCACAGGAACGGGAGAAGGCCCATTCAGACCCTCGAGCCTGTTACACAGGAACAGAAGGAGTACCATTCAGCCCCTCGAGCCTGTTACACAGGAACAGGAGGTGGCACATTCAGCCCCTTATGCCTTTTACACCGGAATAGGAGGAGGACCATTCAGCCCCTCGAGCTTGGTACAGAGGAACCTGAGGAGGCCATTCAGCCCCTTGAGCCTGTTACACAGGATCAGGAGGAGGACCATTCAACCCCTTGAGGATGTAACACCGGAACAGGAGGAGGCCCATTCAGCCCCTCGAGCCAGCGAGAGAGGAACAGGAGGATGCCCATTCAGCCCCTCGAGCCTGTTGCATAGGAACAGGAGGAGGCCCATTCAGCCCCTCGAGCCTGTTACACAGGAACAGGAGTAGGCCCATTCAGCCCCTCGAGCCTGTTACACAGGAACAGGAGGAGGCCCATTCAGCCGCTCGAGCCTGTTACATTGGAACAGAATGAGGCCCATTTAGCCCCTCGAGCCTGTTACACAGGGACAGGAGGAGGCCCATTCAGCCCCTCGAATGATTTACACAGGAACAGAATGAGGCCAATTCAGCCCCTCGCGCATATTACACAGGAACAGGAGGCGGCCCATTCAGCCCCTCGAGCCTGTTACATAGGAACAGGAGGACGCCCATTCAGCCGTTCGAGCCTGTTACACAGGAACAGAATGAGGCCCATTCAGCCCCTCGAGCATGTTACACAGGAACAGGAGGAGACCCATTCTGCCCCTCGAGCCTGTGGTACAGGCACAGGAGAAGGCCCATTCAGCCCCTCGAATGATTTACACAGGAACAGAATGAGGCCAATTCAGCCCCTCGCGCATATTGCACAGGAACAGGAGGAGGCCCATTCAGCCCATCGAGCCTGTTACATCGGAACAGGAGGAGGCCCATTCAGCCCCTCGAGCATATTGCACAGGAACAGGAGGAGGCCCATTCAGCCCCTCGAGCATATTGCACAGGAACAGAATGAGGCCCATTCAGCCCCTCGAGCATATAGAACAGGAACAGGAGGAGACCCATTCTGCCCCTCGAGCCTGTTGTACAGGAACAGGAGGAGGCCCATTCAGCCGCTCGAGCCTGTTACATAGGAACAGAATGAGGCCCATTCAGCCGCTCGAGCCTGTTACACAGGAACAGGAGGAGGCCCATTCAGCCGCTCGAGCCTGTTACATTGGACAGAATGAGGCCCATTTAGCCCCTCGAGCCTGTTACACAGGGACAGGAGGAGGCCCATTCAGCCCCTCGAATTATTTACACAGGATCAGGAGGAGGACCATTCAGCCCCTTGAGGATGTTACACCGGAACATGAGGAGGCCCATTCAGCCCCTCGAGCCTGTTACATAGGAACAGGAGGAGACCCATTCAGCCCCTCGAGCCTGTTGCACAGGAACAGGAGGAGGCCCATTCAGCCGCTCGAGCCTGTTACACAGGAACAGGTGGAGGCCCATTCAGCCACTTGAGCCTGTTACATTGGAACAGAATGAGGCCCATTTAGCCCCTCGAGCCCGTTACACAGGGACAGGAGGAGGCCCATTCAGCCCCTCGAATTATTTACACAGGATCAGGAGGAGGACCATTCAGCCCCTTGAGGATGTTACACCGGAACATGAGGCGGCCCATTCAGCCCCTCGAGCCTGTTACATAGGAACAGGAGGAGACCCATTCAGCCCCTCGAGCCTGTTGCACAGGAACTGGAGGAGGCCCATTCAGCCGCTCGAGCCTGTTACACAGGAACAGGAGGAGGCCCATTCAGCCGCTCGAGCCTGTTACATTGGAACAGAATGAGGCCCATTTGGCCCTCAAGCCTGTTACACAGGGACAGGAGGAGGCCCATTCAGCCCCTCGAATGATTTACACAGGAACAGAATGAAGCCAATTCAGCCCCTCGCGCATATGGCACAGGAACAGGAGGAGGCCCATTCAGCCCCTCGAATTATTTACACAGGAACAGGAGGAGGCCCATTCAGCCCCTCGAGCCAGTTTCGCAGGAAAAGGAGGAGATCCATTCAGCCCCTCAAGCCTGTTACACAGGAACAGGAGGAGGCCCATTCAACCCCTCGAGTCTGTTACACAGGAACAGAATGGTCCCACTCAGCCCCTCGAGCCTATTACACCGGAACAGGAGAGGCCCATTCAGCCCTCGAGCCTGTTGCACAGGAACAGGAGGAGTACCATTCAGCCACTCGAGCCTGTTGCACAGGAACAGGAGGTGGCACATTCAGCCCCTTGTGCCTTTTACACCGGAATAGGAGGAGTGACCATTCAGCCCCTCGAGCTTTGTACAGAGGAACCTGAGGAGGCCATTCAGCCCCTCGAGCCTGTTACACAGGATCAGGAGGAGGACCATTCAACCCCTTGAGGATGTTACACCGGAATAGGAGGAGGCCCATTCAGCCCCTCGAGCCTGTTACATAGGAACAGGAGGAGGCCCATTCAGCCCCTCGAGCCAGCGAGAGAGGAACAGGAGGATGCCCATTCAGCCCCTCGAGCCTGTTGCTTAGGAACAGGTGGAGGCCCATTCAGCCCCTCGAGCCTGTTACACAGGAACAGGAGGAGGCCCATTCAGCCGCTCGAGCCTGTTACATTGGAACAGAATGAGGCCCATTTAGCCCCTCGAGCCTGTTACACAGGGACAGGAGGAGGACCATTCAGCCCCTCGAGCCTGTTACATTGGAACAGAATGAGACACATTTAGCCCCTCCAATGATTTACACAGGAACAGAATGAGGCCAATTCAGCCCCTCGCGCATATTGCACAGGAACAGGAGGAGGCCCATTCAGCCCCTCGAGCCTGTTACATAGGATCAGGAGGAGGCCCATTCAGCCGCTCGAGCCTGTTACATAGGAACAGAATGCGGCCCATTCAGCCCCTCGAGGATGTTACACAGGAACCGGAGGAGGCCCATTCTGCCCCTCGAGCCTGTTGCACAGGAACAGGCGGAGGCCCATTCAGCCGCTCGAGCCTGTTACATTGGAACAGAATGAGGCCCATCTAGCCCCTTGAGCCTGTTACACAGGAACAGGAGGCCCATTCAGCCCCTCGAGCCTGTTACATAGGAACAGGAGGCGGCCCATTCAGCCCCTCGAGCCTATTACATAGGAACAGGAGGAGGCCCATTCAGCCCCTCGAGTCTGTTGCACAGGAACAGGAGAAGGCCCATTCAGCCCATCGAATTATTTACACAGGAACAGGAGGAGGCCCATTCAGCCCCTACAGCCCGTTACCTAGGAACAGGAGGAGGCCCATTCAGCCCCTCGAGCCAGTTTCGCAGGAAAAGGAGGAGGTCCATACAGACCCTCAAGCCTGTTACACAGGAACAGGAGGAGGCCCATTCAACCCCTCGAGTCTGTTACACAAAAACAGGATGGGCCCACTCAGCCCCTCGAGCCTATTACACCGGAACAGGAGGAGGCCCATTCAGCCCCTCGAGCCTGTTGCACAGGAACAGGAGGAGGCCTATTCAGCCCCTCGAGCCTGTTACACAGGAACACGAGGAGGACCATTCAGCCCCTCGAGCTTGGTACAGAGGAACAGGATGAGGCCCATTCAGCCCCTCGAGCCTGTTACATATGAACAGGAGGAGGCCCATTCAGCCCCTCGAGCCAGCGAGAGAGGAACAGGAGGATGCCCATTCAACCCCTCATGCCTGTTGCATAGGAACAGGAGGAGGCCCATTCAGCCCCTCGAGCCTGTTACACAGGAACAGGAGTAGGCCCATTCAGCCCCTCGAGCCTGTTACACAGGCACAGGAGGAGGCCCATTCAGCCGCTCGAGCCTGTTACATTGGAACAGAATGAGGCCCATTTAGCCCCTCGAGCCTGTTACACACGGACAGGAGGAGGCCCATTCAGCCCCTCGAATGATTTATACAGGAACAGAATGAGGCCAATTCAGCCCCTCGCGCATATTACACAGGAACAGGAGGAGGCCCATTCAGCCCCTCGAGCTTGTTACATAGGAACAGGAGGAGGCCCATTCAGCCCCTCGAGCATATTGCACAGGAACAGGAGGAGGCCCATTCAGCCCCTCGAGCATATTGCACAGGAACAGAATGAGGCCCATTCAGCCCCTCGAGCATGTTACACAGGAACCGGAGGAGGCCCATTCTGCCCCTCGAGCCTGTTGCACAGGAACAGGAGGAGGCCCATTCAGCCGGTCGAGCCTGTTACATTGGAACAGAATGAGGCCCATCTAGCCCCTTGAGCCTGTTACACAGGAACAGGAGGCCCATTCAGCCCCTCGAGCCTGTTACATAGGAACAGGAGGCGGCCCATTCAGCCCCTCGAGCCTATTACATAGGAACAGGAGGAGGCCCATTCAGCCCTCGAGTCTGTTACACAGGAACAGGAGAAGGCCCATTCAGCCCCTTGAATTATTTACACAGGAACAGGAGGAGTCCCATTCAGCCCCTCCAGCCCGTTACATAGGAACAGGAGGATGCCCATTCAGCCCCTCGAGCCTATTACATAGGAACAGGAGAAGGCCCATTCAGCCCCTCGAGCATGTTACACAGGAACAGGAGGAGGCCCATTCAGCCCCTCGAGCCTGTTGCACAGGAACAGGAGGAGGCCCATTCAGCCCCTCGAGCCTGTTACATAGGAACAGTTGGAGGCCCATTCAGCCCCTCGAGCCAGCGAGAGAGGAACAGGAGGATGCCCATTCAGCCCCTCGAGCCTGTTGCATAGGAACAGGAGGAGGCCCATTCAGCCCCTCGAGCCTGTTACACAGGAACAGGAGTAGGCCCATTCAGCCCCTCGAGCCTGTTACACAGGAACAGGAGGAGGCCCATTCAGCCGCTCGAGTCTGTTACATTGGAACAGAATGAGGCCCATTTAGCCCCTCTAGCCTGTTACACAGGGACAGGAGGATGCCCATTCAGCCCCTCGAATGATTTACACAGGAACAGAATGAGGCCAATTCAGCCCCTCACGCATATTACACAGGAACAGGAGGCGGCCCATTCAGCCCCTCGAGCCTGTTACATAGGAACAGGAGGAGGCCCATTCAGCCCCTCGAGCATATTGCACAGGAACAGAAGGAGGCCCATTCAGCCCCTCGAGCATATTGCACAGGAACAGAATGAGGCCCATTCAGCCCCTCGAGCATATAGCACAGGAACAGGAGGAGACCCATTCTGCCCCTCGAGCCTGTTGTACAGGAACAGGAGGTGGCCCATTCAGCCGCTCGAGCCTGTTACATAGGAACAGAATGAGCCCCATTCAGCCGCTCGAGCCTGTTACACCGGAACATGAGGAGGCCCATTCAGCCCCTCGAGCCTGTTACATAGGAACAGAATGAGGCCCATTCAGCCCCTCGAGCATATTGCACAGGAACAGGAGGAGGCCCATTCAGCCGCTCGAGCCTGTTACACAGGAACAGAATGAGGCCCATTCAGCCCCTCGAGCATGTTACACAGGAACAGGAGGAGACCCATTCTGCCCCTCGAGCCTGTGGTACAGGAACAGGAGAAGGCCCATTCAGCCCCTCGAATGATTTACACAGGAACAGAATGAGGCCAATTCAGCCCCTCGCGCATATTGCACAGGAACAGGAGGAGGCCCATTCAGCCCCTCGAGCCTGTTACATAGGAACAGGAGGAGGCCCATTCAGCCCCTCGAGCATATTGCACAGGAACAGAAGGAGGCCCATTCAGCCCCTCGAGCATATTGCACAGGAACAGAATGAGGCCCATTCAGCCCCTCGAGCATATAGCACAGGAACAGGAGGAGACCCATTCTGCCCCTCGAGCCTGTTGTACAGGAACAGGAGGAGGCCCATTCAGCCGCTCGAGCCTGTTACATAGGAACAGAATGAGGCCCATTCAGCCGCTCGAGCCTGTTACACCGGAACATGAGGAGGCCCATTCAGCCCCTCGAGCCTGTTACATAGGAACAGAATGAGGCCCATTCAGCCCCTCGAGCATATTGCACAGGAACAGGAGGAGGCCCATTCAGCCCCTCGAGCATATTGCACAGGAACAGAATGAGGCGCATTCTGCCCCTCGAGACTGTAGTACAGGAACAGGAGGAGGCCCATTCAGCCGCTCGAGCCTGTTACATAGGAACAGAATGAGGCCCATTCAGCCCCTCGAGCATGTTACACAGGAACCGGAGGAGGCCCATTCTGCCCCTCGAGCCTGTTGCACAGGAACAGGAGGAGGCCCATTCAGCCGCTCGAGCCTGTTACATTGGAACAGAATGAGGCCCATCTAGCCCCTTGAGCCTGTTACACAGGAACAGGAGGCCCATTCAGCCCCTCGAGCCTGTTACACAGGAACAGGAGGCGGCCCATTCAGCCCCTCGAGCCTATTACGTAGGAACAGGAGGAGGCCCATTCAGCCCCTCGAGTCTGTTACACAGGAACAGGAGAAGGCCCATTCAGCCCCTTGTGCCTTTTACACCGGAATAGGAGGAGGACCATTCAGCCCCTCGAGCTTGGTACAGAGGAACCTGAGCAGGCCATTCAGCCCCTCGAGCCTGTTACACAGGATCAGGAGGAGGACCATTCAACCCCTTGAGGATGTTACACCGGAACAGGAGGAGGCCCATTCAGCCCCTCGAGCCTGTTACATAGGAACAGGAGGAGGCCCATTCAGCCACTCGAGCCAGCGAGAGAGGAACAGGAGGATGCCCATTCAGCCCCTCGAGCCTGTTGCATAGGAACAGGAGGAGGCCCATTCAGCCCCTCGAGCCTGTGACACAGGAACAGGAGTAGGCCCATTCAGCCCCTCGAGCCTGTTACACAGGAACAGGAGGAGGCCCATTCAGACGCTCGAGCCTGTTACATTGGAACAGAATGAGGCCCATTTAGCCCCTCGAGCCTGCTACACAGGGACAGGAGGAGGACCATTCAGCCCCTCGAGCCTGTTACATTGGAACAGAATGAGGCCCATTTAGCCCCTCGAGCCTGTTACACAGGGACAGGAGGAGGCCCATTCAGCCCCTCGAATGATTTACACAGGAACAGAATAAGGCCAATTCAGCCCCTCGCGCATATTACACAGGAACAGGAGGTGGCCCATTCAGCCCCTCGAATTATTTACACAGGAACAGGAGGAGGCCCATTCAGCCCCTCCAGCCCATTACATAGGAACAGGAGGAGGCCCATTCAGCCCCTCGAGCCAGTTTCGCAGGAAAAGGAGGAGGTCCATTCAGCCCCTCAAGCCTGTTACACAGGAACAGGAGGAGGCCCATTCAACCCCTCGGGTCTGTTACACAGGAACAGAATGGGCCCACTCAGCCCCTCGAGCCTATTACACCGGAACAGGAGGAGGCCCATTCAGCCCCTCGAGCCTGTTGCACAGGAACAGGAGGAGGCCCATTCAGACCCTCGAGCCTGTTACATAGGAACAGGAGGTGGCACATTCAGCTCCTTGTGCCTTTTACACCGGAATAGGAGGAGGACCATTCAGCCCCTCGAGCTTGGTACAGAGGAACCTGAGGAGGCCATTCAGCCCCTCGAGCCTGTTACACAGGATCAGGAGGAGGACCATTCAACCCCTTGAGGATGTTACACCGGAACAGGAGGAGGCCCATTCAGCCCCTCGAGCCTGTTACATAGGAACAGGAGGAGGCCCATTCAGCCACTCGAGCCAGCGAGAGAGGAACAGGAGGATGACCATTCAGGCCCTCGAGCCTGTTGCTTAGGAACAGGAGGAGGCCCATTCAGCCCCTCAAGCCTGTTACACAGGAACAGGAGGAGGCCCATTCAACCCCTGGAGTCTGTTACACAGGAACAGGAGGAGGCCCATTCAGCCCCTCGAGCCTGTTACATAGGAACAGAATGAGGCCCATTCAGCCCCTCGAGCATGTCACACAGGAACAGGAGGAGGCCCATTCTGCCCCTCGAGCCTGTTGCACAGGAACAGGAGATGGCCCATTCAGCCCCTCGAATGATTTACACAGGAACAGAATGAGGCCCATTCAGCCCCTCGTGCATGTCACACAGGAACAGGAGGAGGCCCATTCTGCCCCTCGAGCCTTTTGCACAGGAACAGGAGATGGCCCATTCAGCCCCTCGAATGATTTACACAGGAACAGAATGAGGTCCATTCAGCCCCTCGCGCATGGTACACAGGAACAGGAGGAGGCCCATTCAGCCCCTCGAGCCTGTTGCACAGGAACAGGAGAATGCCCATTCAGACCCTCGAATGATTAACACAGCAACAGAATGAGGCCAATTCAGCCCCTCGAGCCTTTTACATCGGAACAGGAGGAGGCCCATTCAGCCGCTCGAGCCTGTTACATAGGAACAGAATGAGGCCCATCTAGCCCCTTGAGCCTGTTACACAGGAACAGGAGGCCCATTCAGCCCCTCGAGCCTGTTACACAGGAACAGGAGGCGGCCCATTCAGCCCCTCGAGCCTATTACGTAGGAACAGGAGGAGGCCCATTCAGCCCCTCGAGTCTGTTACACAGGAACAGGAGAAGGCCCATTCAGCCCCTTGTGCCTTTTACACCGGAATAGGAGGAGGACCATTCAGCCCCTCGAGCTTGGTACAGAGGAACCTGAGCAGGCCATTCAGCCCCTCGAGCCTGTTACACAGGATCAGGAGGAGGACTATTCAACCCCTTGAGGATGTTACACCGGAACAGGAGGAGGCCCATTCAGCCCCTCGAGCCTGTTACATAGGAACAGGAGGAGGCCCATTCAGCCACTCGAGCCAGCGAGAGAGGAACAGGAGGATGCCCATTCAGCCCCTCGAGCCTGTTGCATAGGAACAGGAGGAGGCCCATTCAGCCCCTCGAGCCTGTGACACAGGAACAGGAGTAGGCCCATTCAGCCCCTCGAGCCTGTTACACAGGAACAGGAGGAGGCCCATTCAGACGCTCGAGCCTGTTACATTGGAACAGAATGAGGCCCATTTAGCCCCTCGAGCCTGCTACACAGGGACAGGAGGAGGACCATTCAGCCCCTCGAGCCTGTTACATTGGAACAGAATGAGGCCCATTTAGCCCCTCGAGCCTGTTACACAGGGACAGGAGGAGGCCCATTCAGCCCCTCGAATGATTTACACAGGAACAGAATAAGGCCAATTCAGCCCCTCGCGCATATTACACAGGAACAGGAGGTGGCCCATTCAGCCCCTCGAATTATTTACACAGGAACAGGAGGAGGCCCATTCAGCCCCTCCAGCCCATTACATAGGAACAGGAGGAGGCCCATTCAGCCCCTCGAGCCAGTTTCGCAGGAAAAGGAGGAGGTCCATTCAGCCCCTCAAGCCTGTTACACAGGAACAGGAGGAGGCCCATTCAACCCCTCGGGTCTGTTACACAGGAACAGAATGGGCCCACTCAGCCCCTCGAGCCTATTACACCGGAACAGGAGGAGGCCCATTCAGCCCCTCGAGCCTGTTGCACAGGAACAGGAGGAGGCCCATTCAGACCCTCGAGCCTGTTACATAGGAACAGGAGGTGGCACATTCAGCTCCTTGTGCCTTTTACACCGGAATAGGAGGAGGACCATTCAGCCCCTCGAGCTTGGTACAGAGGAACCTGAGGAGGCCATTCAGCCCCTCGAGCCTGTTACACAGGATCAGGAGGAGGACCATTCAACCCCTTGAGGATGTTACACCGGAACAGGAGGAGGCCCATTCAGCCCCTCGAGCCTGTTACATAGGAACAGAATGAGGCCCATTCAGCCCCTCGAGCATGTCACACAGGAACAGGAGGAGGCCCATTCTGCCACTCGAGCCAGCGAGAGAGGAACAGGAGGATGACCATTCAGGCCCTCGAGCCTGTTGCTTAGGAACAGGAGGAGGCCCATTCAGCCCCTCAAGCCTGTTACACAGGAACAGGAGGAGGCCCATTCAACCCCTGGAGTCTGTTACACAGGAACAGGAGGAGGCCCATTCAGCCCCTCGAGCCTGTTACATAGGAACAGAATGAGGCCCATTCAGCCCCTCGAGCATGTCACACAGGAACAGGAGGAGGCCCATTCTGCCCCTCGAGCCTGTTGCACAGGAACAGGAGATGGCCCATTCAGCCCCTCGAATGATTTACACAGGAACAGAATGAGGCCCATTCAGCCCCTCGTGCATGTCACACAGGAACAGGAGGAGGCCCATTCTGCCCCTCGAGCCTTTTGCACAGGAACAGGAGATGGCCCATTCAGCCCCTCGAATGATTTACACAGGAACAGAATGAGGTCCATTCAGCCCCTCGCGCATGGTACACAGGAACAGGAGGAGGCCCATTCAGCCCCTCGAGCCTGTTGCACAGGAACAGGAGAATGCCCATTCAGACCCTCGAATGATTAACACAGCAACAGAATGAGGCCAATTCAGCCCCTCGAGCCTTTTACATCGGAACAGGAGGAGGCCCATTCAGCCGCTCGAGCCTGTTACATAGGAACAGAATGAGGCCCATCTAGCCCCTTGAGCCTGTTACACAGGAACAGGAGGGCCATTCAGCCCCTCGAGCCTGTTACATAGGAACCGGAGGAGGCCTATTCTGCCCCTCGAGCCTGTTGCACAGGAACAGGAGGAGGCCCATTCAGAACCTCGAATGATTTACACAGGAACAGAATGAGGCCCATTCAGCCCCTCGAGCATGTTACACAGGAACCGGAGGAGGCCTAATCTGCCCCTCGAGCCTGTTGCACAGGAACAGGAGGAGGCCCATTCAGCCGCTCGAGCCTGTTACATTGGAACAGAATGAGGGCCATCTAACCCCTTGAGCCTGTTATACAGGAACAGGAGGGCCATTCAGCCCCTCGAGCCTGTTACATAGGAACAGGAGGCGACCCATTCAGCCCCTCGAGTCTGTTACACAGGAACAGGAGGAGGCCCATTCAGCCCCTCGAATTATTTAACATAGGAACAGGAGGAGGCCCACTCAGCCCCTCGAGCCTATTACACCGGAACAGGAGGAGGCCCATTCAGCCCCTCGAGCCTGTTGCACAGGAACAGGAGGAGGCCCATTCAGCCCCTTGAGCCTGTTACACAGGAACAGGAGGAGGCACATTCAGCCCCTTGTGCCTTTTACACCAGAATAGGAGGAAGACCATTCAGCCCCTCGAGCTTGGTACAGAGAAACCTGAGGAGGCATTCAGCCCCTCGAGCCTGTTACACAGGATCAGGAGGAGGACCATTCAACCCCTTGAGGATGTTACATAGGAACAGGACAAGGCCTATTCAGCCCCTCGAGCCTGTTACACAGGAACAGGAGGTGGCACATTCAGCAACTTGAGCCTGTTGCACAGGAACAGAACGAGGCCTATTTAGCCACTCGAGCCTGTTACACAGGAACAGGAGTAGGCCCATTCAGCCCCTTGAGCCTGTTACACTGGAACAGAGTGAGGCCCATTCAGCCGCTCGAGCCTGTTACGTTGGAACAGAGTGAGGCCCATTTAGCCCCTCGAGCCTGTTACACAGGGACAGGAGGAGGCCCATTCAGCCCCTTGAGCCTGCTACACAGGAACAGGAGCAGGCCCATTCAGCCCCTCGAGCCTGTTACATAGGAACAGGATGAGGCCCAGTCAGCCCCTCGAGCATGTTACACAGGAACAGGAGGAGCCCCATTTTGCCCCTCGAGCCTGTTACACAGGGACAGGAGGAGGCCCATTCAGCCCCTCGAATGATTTACACAGGAACAGAAGGAGGCCAATTCAGCCCCTCGCGCATATTACACAGGAAAAGGAGGAGGCCCATTCAGCCGCTCGAGCCTGTTACATAGGAACAGAATGAGGCCCATTCAGCCCCTCGATCCTGTTACACAGGAAGAGGAGGAGGCCCATTCACCCCCTCGAGCACGTTACACAGTCACAGGAGGAGCCCCATTCATCCCCTTGAGCCTGTTACATATGAACAGAATGAGGCCCATTCAGCCCCTCGATCATGTTACACAGGAACAGGAGGAGGCCCATTCTGCCCCTCGAGCCTGTTTCGCAGGAAAAGGAGGAGGTCCATTCAGCCCCTCAAGCCTGTTACACAGGAACAGGAGGAGGCCCATTCAACCCCTGGAGTCTGTTACAAAGGAACAGGAGGAGCCCACTCAGCCCCTCGAGCCTATTACACCGGAACAGGAGGAGGCCCATTCAGACCCTCGAGCCTGTTACACAGGAACAAGAGGAGGTCCATTCAGACCCTCGAGCCTGTTACACAGGAACAGGAGGAGGCCCATTCAGCCCCTTGTGCCTTTTACACCAGAATAGGAGTACCATTCACCCCCTCGAGCTTGGTACAGAGGAACCTGAGGAGGCCATTCAGCCCCTCGAGCCTATTACACAGTATCAGGAGGAGGACCATTCAACCCCTTGAGGATGTTACACCGGAACAGGAGGAGGCCCATTCAGCCCCTCGAGTCTGTTACATAGGAACAGGGCGAGGCCTATTCAGCACCTCGAGCCTGTTACATAGGAACAGGAGGAGGCCCATTCAGCCCCTCGAGCCTGTTACACAGGAAAAGGAGTCGACCCATTCAGCCCCTCGAGCCTGTTACACAGGAACAGGAGGAGGCCCATTCAGCCGCTCGAGCCTGTTACATTGGAACAGAATGAGGCCCATTTAGCCCCTCGAGCAGGTTACACAGGGACAGGAGGAGGACCATTCAGCCCCTCGAGCCTGTTACATTGGAACAGAATGAGACACATTTAGCCCCTCCAATGATTTACACAGGAACAGAATGAGGCCAATTCAGCCCCTCGCGCATATTGCACAGGAACAGGAGGAGGCCCATTCAGCCCCTCGAGCCTGTTACATAGGATCAGGAGGAGGCCCATTCAGCCGCTCGAGCCTGTTACATAGGAACAGAATGCGGCCCATTCAGCCCCTCGAGGATGTTACACAGGAACCGGAGGAGGCCCATTCTGCCCCTCGAGCCTGTTGCACAGGAACAGGCGGAGGCCCATTCAGCCGCTCGAGCCTGTTACATTGGAACAGAATGAGGCCCATCTAGCCCCTTGAGCCTGTTACACAGGAACAGGAGGCCCATTCAGCTCCTCCAGCCCGTTACATAGGAACAGGAGGATGCCCATTCAGCCCCTCGAGCCTATTACATAGGAACAGGAGGAGGCCCATTCAGCCCCTCGAGCATGTTACACAGGAACAGGAGGAGGCCCATTCAGCCCCTCGAGCCTGTTGCACAGGAACAGGAGAAGGCCCATTCAGACCCTCGAGCCTGTTACACAGGAACAGAAGGAGTACCATTCAGCCCCTCGAGCTTGGTACAGAGGAACCTGAGGAGGCCATTCAGCCCCTCGAGCCTGTTACATAGGATCAGGAGGTGGCCCATTCAGCCCCTCGAGCCAGCGAGAGAGGAACAGGAGGATGCCCATTCAGCCCCTCGAGCCTGTTGCATAGGATCAGGAGGAGGCCCATTCAGCCCCTCGAGCCTGTTACACAGGAACAGGAGTAGGCCCATTCAGCCCCTCGAGCCTGTTACACAGGGACAGGAGGAGGCCCATTCAGCCCCTCGAATGATTTACACAGGAACAGAATGAGGCCAATTCAGCCCCTCGCGCATATTACACAGGAACAGGAGGCGGCCCATTCAGCCCCTCGAGCCTGTTACATAGGAACAGGAGGACGCCCATTCAGCCGCTCGAGCCTGTTACACAGGAACAGAATGAGGCCCATTCAGCCCCTCGAGCATGTTGCACAGGAACAGGAGGAGACCCATTCTGCCCCTCGAGCCTGTGGTACAGGAACAGGAGAAGGCCCATTCAGCCCCTCGAATGATTTACACAGGAACAGAATGAGGCCAATTCAGCCCCTCGCGCATATTGCACAGGAACAGGAGGAGGCCCATTCAGCCCATCGAGCCTGTTACATAGGAACAGGAGGAGGCCCATTCAGCCCCTCGAGCATATTGCACAGGAACAGGAGGAGGCCCATTCAGCCCCTCGAGCATATTGCACAGGAACAGAATGAGGCCCATTCAGCCCCTCGAGCATATTGCACAGGAACAGGAGGAGACCCATTCTGCCCCTCGAGCCTGTTGTACAGGAACAGGAGGAGGCCCATTCAGCCGCTCGAGCCTGTTACATAGGAACAGAATGAGGCCCATTCAGCCGCTCGAGCCTGTTACACAGGAACAGGAGGAGGCCCATTCAGCCGCTCGAGCCTGTTACATTGGACAGAATGAGGCCCATTTAGCCCCTCGAGCCTGTTACACAGGGACAGGAGGAGGCCCATTCAGCCCCTCGAATTATTTACACAGGATCAGGAGGAGGACCATTCAGCCCCTTGAGGATGTTACACCGGAACATGAGGAGGCCCATTCAGCCCCTCGAGCCTGTTACATAGGAACAGGAGGAGACCCATTCAGCCCCTCGAGCCTGTTGCACAGGAACGGGAGAAGGCCCATTCAGACCCTCGAGCCTGTTACACAGGAACAGAAGGAGTACCATTCAGCCCCTCGAGCCTGTTACACAGGAACAGGAGGTGGCACATTCAGCCCCTTATGCCTTTTACACCGGAATAGGAGGAGGACCATTCAGCCCCTCGAGCTTGGTACAGAGGAACCTGAGGAGGCCATTCAGCCCCTTGAGCCTGTTACACAGGATCAGGAGGAGGACCATTCAACCCCTTGAGGATGTAACACCGGAACAGGAGGAGGCCCATTCAGCCCCTCGAGCCAGCGAGAGAGGAACAGGAGGATGCCCATTCAGCCCCTCGAGCCTGTTGCATAGGAACAGGAGGAGGCCCATTCAGCCCCTCGAGCCTGTTACACAGGAACAGGAGTAGGCCCATTCAGCCCCTCGAGCCTGTTACACAGGAACAGGAGGAGGCCCATTCAGCCGCTCGAGCCTGTTACATTGGAACAGAATGAGGCCCATTTAGCCCCTCGAGCCTGTTACACAGGGACAGGAGGAGGCCCATTCAGCCCCTCGAATGATTTACACAGGAACAGAATGAGGCCAATTCAGCCCCTCGCGCATATTACACAGGAACAGGAGGCGGCCCATTCAGCCCCTCGAGCCTGTTACATAGGAACAGGAGGACGCCCATTCAGCCGTTCGAGCCTGTTACACAGGAACAGAATGAGGCCCATTCAGCCCCTCGAGCATGTTACACAGGAACAGGAGGAGACCCATTCTGCCCCTCGAGCCTGTGGTACAGGCACAGGAGAAGGCCCATTCAGCCCCTCGAATGATTTACACAGGAACAGAATGAGGCCAATTCAGCCCCTCGCGCATATTGCACAGGAACAGGAGGAGGCCCATTCAGCCCATCGAGCCTGTTACATCGGAACAGGAGGAGGCCCATTCAGCCCCTCGAGCATATTGCACAGGAACAGGAGGAGGCCCATTCAGCCCCTCGAGCATATTGCACAGGAACAGAATGAGGCCCATTCAGCCCCTCGAGCATATAGAACAGGAACAGGAGGAGACCCATTCTGCCCCTCGAGCCTGTTGTACAGGAACAGGAGGAGGCCCATTCAGCCGCTCGAGCCTGTTACATAGGAACAGAATGAGGCCCATTCAGCCGCTCGAGCCTGTTACACAGGAACAGGAGGAGGCCCATTCAGCCGCTCGAGCCTGTTACATTGGACAGAATGAGGCCCATTTAGCCCCTCGAGCCTGTTACACAGGGACAGGAGGAGGCCCATTCAGCCCCTCGAATTATTTACACAGGATCAGGAGGAGGACCATTCAGCCCCTTGAGGATGTTACACCGGAACATGAGGAGGCCCATTCAGCCCCTCGAGCCTGTTACATAGGAACAGGAGGAGACCCATTCAGCCCCTCGAGCCTGTTGCACAGGAACAGGAGGAGGCCCATTCAGCCGCTCGAGCCTGTTACACAGGAACAGGTGGAGGCCCATTCAGCCACTTGAGCCTGTTACATTGGAACAGAATGAGGCCCATTTAGCCCCTCGAGCCCGTTACACAGGGACAGGAGGAGGCCCATTCAGCCCCTCGAATTATTTACACAGGATCAGGAGGAGGACCATTCAGCCCCTTGAGGATGTTACACCGGAACATGAGGAGGCCCATTCAGCCCCTCGAGCCTGTTACATAGGAACAGGAGGAGACCCATTCAGCCCCTCGAGCCTGTTGCACAGGAACTGGAGGAGGCCCATTCAGCCGCTCGAGCCTGTTACACAGGAACAGGAGGAGGCCCATTCAGCCGCTCGAGCCTGTTACATTGGAACAGAATGAGGCCCATTTGGCCCTCAAGCCTGTTACACAGGGACAGGAGGAGGCCCATTCAGCCCCTCGAATGATTTACACAGGAACAGAATGAAGCCAATTCAGCCCCTCGCGCATATGGCACAGGAACAGGAGGAGGCCCATTCAGCCCCTCGAATTATTTACACAGGAACAGGAGGAGGCCCATTCAGCCCCTCGAGCCAATTTCGCAGGAAAAGGAGGAGATCCATTCAGCCCCTCAAGCCTGTTACACAGGAACAGGAGGAGGCCCATTCAACCCCTCGAGTCTGTTACACAGGAACAGAATGGTCCCACTCAGCCCCTCGAGCCTATTACACCGGAACAGGAGAGGCCCATTCAGCCCTCGAGCCTGTTGCACAGGAACAGGAGGAGGCCCATTCAGACCCTCGAGCCTGTTACACAGGAACAGAAGGAGTACCATTCAGCCACTCGAGCCTGTTGCACAGGAACAGGAGGTGGCACATTCAGCCCCTTGTGCCTTTTACACCGGAATAGGAGGAGTGACCATTCAGCCCCTCGAGCTTTGTACAGAGGAACCTGAGGAGGCCATTCAGCCCCTCGAGCCTGTTACACAGGATCAGGAGGAGGACCATTCAACCCCTTGAGGATGTTACACCGGAATAGGAGGAGGCCCATTCAGCCCCTCGAGCCTGTTACATAGGAACAGGAGGAGGCCCATTCAGCCCCTCGAGCCAGCGAGAGAGGAACAGGAGGATGCCCATTCAGCCCCTCGAGCCTGTTGCTTAGGAACAGGTGGAGGCCCATTCAGCCCCTCGAGCCTGTTACACAGGAACAGGAGGAGGCCCATTCAGCCCCTCGAGCCTGTTACACAGGAACAGGAGGAGGCCCATTCAGCCGCTCGAGCCTGTTACATTGGAACAGAATGAGGCCCATTTAGCCCCTCGAGCCTGTTACACAGGGACAGGAGGAGGACCATTCAGCCCCTCGAGCCTGTTACATTGGAACAGAATGAGACACATTTAGCCCCTCCAATGATTTACACAGGAACAGAATGAGGCCAATTCAGCCCCTCGCGCATATTGCACAGGAACAGGAGGAGGCCCATTCAGCCCCTCGAGCCTGTTACATAGGATCAGGAGGAGGCCCATTCAGCCGCTCGAGCCTGTTACATAGGAACAGAATGCGGCCCATTCAGCCCCTCGAGGATGTTACACAGGAACCGGAGGAGGCCCATTCTGCCCCTCGAGCCTGTTGCACAGGAACAGGCGGAGGCCCATTCAGCCGCTCGAGCCTGTTACATTGGAACAGAATGAGGCCCATCTAGCCCCTTGAGCCTGTTACACAGGAACAGGAGGCCCATTCAGCCCCTCGAGCCTGTTACATAGGAACAGGAGGCGGCCCATTCAGCCCCTCGAGCCTATTACATAGGAACAGGAGGAGGCCCATTCAGCCCCTCGAGTCTGTTGCACAGGAACAGGAGAAGGCCCATTCAGCCCATCGAATTATTTACACAGGAACAGGAGGAGGCCCATTCAGCCCCTACAGCCCGTTACCTAGGAACAGGAGGAGGCCCATTCAGCCCCTCGAGCCAGTTTCGCAGGAAAAGGAGGAGGTCCATACAGACCCTCAAGCCTGTTACACAGGAACAGGAGGAGGCCCATTCAACCCCTCGAGTCTGTTACACAAAAACAGGATGGGCCCACTCAGCCCCTCGAGCCTATTACACCGGAACAGGAGGAGGCCCATTCAGCCCCTCGAGCCTGTTGCACAGGAACAGGAGGAGGCCTATTCAGCCCCTCGAGCCTGTTACACAGGAACACGAGGAGGACCATTCAGCCCCTCGAGCTTGGTACAGAGGAACAGGATGAGGCCCATTCAGCCCCTCGAGCCTGTTACATATGAACAGGAGGAGGCCCATTCAGCCCCTCGAGCCAGCGAGAGAGGAACAGGAGGATGCCCATTCAACCCCTCATGCCTGTTGCATAGGAACAGGAGGAGGCCCATTCAGCCCCTCGAGCCTGTTACACAGGAACAGGAGTAGGCCCATTCAGCCCCTCGAGCCTGTTACACAGGCACAGGAGGAGGCCCATTCAGCCGCTCGAGCCTGTTACATTGGAACAGAATGAGGCCCATTTAGCCCCTCGAGCCTGTTACACACGGACAGGAGGAGGCCCATTCAGCCCCTCGAATGATTTATACAGGAACAGAATGAGGCCAATTCAGCCCCTCGCGCATATTACACAGGAACAGGAGGAGGCCCATTCAGCCCCTCGAGCTTGTTACATAGGAACAGGAGGAGGCCCATTCAGCCCCTCGAGCATATTGCACAGGAACAGGAGGAGGCCCATTCAGCCCCTCGAGCATATTGCAAAGGAACAGAATGAGGCCCATTCAGCCCCTCGAGCATGTTACACAGGAACCGGAGGAGGCCCATTCTGCCCCTCGAGCCTGTTGCACAGGAACAGGAGGAGGCCCATTCAGCCGGTCGAGCCTGTTACATTGGAACAGAATGAGGCCCATCTAGCCCCTTGAGCCTGTTACACAGGAACAGGAGGCCCATTCAGCCCCTCGAGCCTGTTACATAGGAACAGGAGGCGGCCCATTCAGCCCCTCGAGCCTATTACATAGGAACAGGAGGAGGCCCATTCAGCCCTCGAGTCTGTTACACAGGAACAGGAGAAGGCCCATTCAGCCCCTTGAATTATTTACACAGGAACAGGAGGAGTCCCATTCAGCCCCTCCAGCCCGTTACATAGGAACAGGAGGATGCCCATTCAGCCCCTCGAGCCTATTACATAGGAACAGGAGAAGGCCCATTCAGCCCCTCGAGCATGTTACACAGGAACAGGAGGAGGCCCATTCAGCCCCTCGAGCCTGTTGCACAGGAACAGGAGAAGGCCCATTCAGACCCTCGAGCCTGTTACACAGGAACAGAAGGAGTACCATTCAGCCCCTCGAGCCTGTTACACAGGAACAGGAGGTGGCACATTCAGCCCCTTATGCCTTTTACACCGGAATAGGAGGAGGACCATTCAGCCCCTCGAGCTTGGTACAGAGGAACCTGAGGAGGCCATTCAGCCCCTCGATCCTGTTACACAGGATCAGGAGGAGGACCATTCAACCCCTTGAGGATGTAACACCGGAACAGGAGGAGGCCCATTCAGCCCCTCGAGCCTGTTACATAGGAACAGTTGGAGGCCCATTCAGCCCCTCGAGCCAGCGAGAGAGGAACAGGAGGATGCCCATTCAGCCCCTCGAGCCTGTTGCATAGGAACAGGAGGAGGCCCATTCAGCCCCTCGAGCCTGTTACACAGGAACAGGAGTAGGCCCATTCAGCCCCTCGAGCCTGTTACACAGGAACAGGAGGAGGCCCATTCAGCCGCTCGAGTCTGTTACATTGGAACAGAATGAGGCCCATTTAGCCCCTCTAGCCTGTTACACAGGGACAGGAGGAGGCCCATTCAGCCCCTCGAATGATTTACACAGGAACAGAATGAGGCCAATTCAGCCCCTCACGCATATTACACAGGAACAGGAGGCGGCCCATTCAGCCCCTCGAGCCTGTTACATAGGAACAGGAGGACGCCCATTCAGCCGCTCGAGCCTGTTACACAGGAACAGAATGAGGCCCATTCAGCCCCTCGAGCATGTTACACAGGAACAGGAGGAGACCCATTCTGCCCCTCGAGCCTGTGGTACAGGAACAGGAGAAGGCCCATTCAGCCCCTCGAATGATTTACACAGGAACAGAATGAGGCCAATTCAGCCCCTCGCGCATATTGCACAGGAACAGGAGGAGGCCCATTCAGCCCCTCGAGCCTGTTACATAGGAACAGGAGGAGGCCCATTCAGCCCCTCGAGCATATTGCACAGGAACAGAAGGAGGCCCATTCAGCCCCTCGAGCATATTGCACAGGAACAGAATGAGGCCCATTCAGCCCCTCGAGCATATAGCACAGGAACAGGAGGAGACCCATTCTGCCCCTCGAGCCTGTTGTACAGGAACAGGAGGAGGCCCATTCAGCCGCTCGAGCCTGTTACATAGGAACAGAATGAGGCCCATTCAGCCGCTCGAGCCTGTTACACCGGAACATGAGGAGGCCCATTCAGCCCCTCGAGCCTGTTACATAGGAACAGAATGAGGCCCATTCAGCCCCTCGAGCATATTGCACAGGAACAGGAGGAGGCCCATTCAGCCCCTCGAGCATATTGCACAGGAACAGAATGAGGCGCATTCTGCCCCTCGAGACTGTAGTACAGGAACAGGAGGAGGCCCATTCAGCCGCTCGAGCCTGTTACATAGGAACAGAATGAGGCCCATTCAGCCCCTCGAGCATGTTACACAGGAACCGGAGGAGGCCCATTCTGCCCCTCGAGCCTGTTGCACAGGAACAGGAGGAGGCCCATTCAGCCGCTCGAGCCTGTTACATTGGAACAGAATGAGGCCCATCTAGCCCCTTGAGCCTGTTACACAGGAACAGGAGGCCCATTCAGCCCCTCGAGCCTGTTACACAGGAACAGGAGGCGGCCCATTCAGCCCCTCGAGCCTATTACGTAGGAACAGGAGGAGGCCCATTCAGCCCCTCGAGTCTGTTACACAGGAACAGGAGAAGGCCCATTCAGCCCCTTGTGCCTTTTACACCGGAATAGGAGGAGGACCATTCAGCCCCTCGAGCTTGGTACAGAGGAACCTGAGCAGGCCATTCAGCCCCTCGAGCCTGTTACACAGGATCAGGAGGAGGACCATTCAACCCCTTGAGGATGTTACACCGGAACAGGAGGAGGCCCATTCAGCCCCTCGAGCCTGTTACATAGGAACAGGAGGAGGCCCATTCAGCCACTCGAGCCAGCGAGAGAGGAACAGGAGGATGCCCATTCAGCCCCTCGAGCCTGTTGCATAGGAACAGGAGGAGGCCCATTCAGCCCCTCGAGCCTGTGACACAGGAACAGGAGTAGGCCCATTCAGCCCCTCGAGCCTGTTACACAGGAACAGGAGGAGGCCCATTCAGACGCTCGAGCCTGTTACATTGGAACAGAATGAGGCCCATTTAGCCCCTCGAGCCTGCTACACAGGGACAGGAGGAGGACCATTCAGCCCCTCGAGCCTGTTACATTGGAACAGAATGAGGCCCATTTAGCCCCTCGAGCCTGTTACACAGGGACAGGAGGAGGCCCATTCAGCCCCTCGAATGATTTACACAGGAACAGAATAAGGCCAATTCAGCCCCTCGCGCATATTACACAGGAACAGGAGGTGGCCCATTCAGCCCCTCGAATTATTTACACAGGAACAGGAGGAGGCCCATTCAGACGCTCGAGCCTGTTACATTGGAACAGAATGAGGCCCATTTAGCCCCTCGAGCCTGCTACACAGGGACAGGAGGAGGACCATTCAGCCCCTCGAGCCTGTTACATTGGAACAGGAGGAGGCCCATTCAGCCCCTCCAGCCCATTACATAGGAACAGGAGGAGGCCCATTCAGCCCCTCGAGCCAGTTTCGCAGGAAAAGGAGGAGGTCCATTCAGCCCCTCAAGCCTGTTACACAGGAACAGGAGGAGGCCCATTCAACCCCTCGGGTCTGATACACAGGAACAGAATGGGCCCACTCAGCCCCTCGAGCCTATTACACCGGAACAGGAGGAGGCCCATTCAGCCCCTCGAGCCTGTTGCACAGGAACAGGAGGAGGCCCATTCAGACCCTCGAGCCTGTTACATAGGAACAGGAGGTGGCACATTCAGCTCCTTGTGCCTTTTACACCGGAATAGGAGGAGGACCATTCAGCCCCTCGAGCTTGGTACAGAGGAACCTGAGGAGGCCATTCAGCCCCTCGAGCCTGTTACACAGGATCAGGAGGAGGACCATTCAACCCCTTGAGGATGTTACACCGGAACAGGAGGAGGCCCATTCAGCCCCTCGAGCCTGTTACATAGGAACAGGAGGAGGCCCATTCAGCCACTCGAGCCAGCGAGAGAGGAACAGGAGGATGACCATTCAGGCCCTCGAGCCTGTTGCTTAGGAACAGGAGGAGGCCCATTCAGCCCCTCAAGCCTGTTACACAGGAACAGGAGGAGGCCCATTCAACCCCTGGAGTCTGTTACACAGGAACAGGAGGAGGCCCATTCAGCCCCTCGAGCCTGTTACATAGGAACAGAATGAGGCCCATTCAGCCCCTCGAGCATGTCACACAGGAACAGGAGGAGGCCCATTCTGCCCCTCGAGCCTGTTGCACAGGAACAGGAGATGGCCCATTCAGCCCCTCGAATGATTTACACAGGAACAGAATGAGGCCCATTCAGCCCCTCGTGCATGTCACACAGGAACAGGAGGAGGCCCATTCTGCCCCTCGAGCCTTTTGCACAGGAACAGGAGATGGCCCATTCAGCCCCTCGAATGATTTACACAGGAACAGAATGAGGTCCATTCAGCCCCTCGCGCATGGTACACAGGAACAGGAGGAGGCCCATTCAGCCCCTCGAGCCTGTTGCACAGGAACAGGAGAATGCCCATTCAGACCCTCGAATGATTAACACAGCAACAGAATGAGGCCAATTCAGCCCCTCGAGCCTTTTACATCGGAACAGGAGGAGG
Organism: Pristiophorus japonicus; assembly: GCF_044704955.1. Lineage (NCBI taxonomy): Eukaryota > Metazoa > Chordata > Chondrichthyes > Pristiophoridae > Pristiophorus > Pristiophorus japonicus. Next base: position 220,971 of record NW_027254124.1, on the reverse strand, counting down.
CCCATTCAGCCGCTCGAGCCTGTTACATAGGAACAGAATGAGGCCCATCTAGCCCCTTGAGCCTGTTACACAGGAACAGGAGGGCCATTCAGCCCCTCGAGCCTGTTACATAGGAACCGGAGGAGGCCTATTCTGCCCCTCGAGCCTGTTGCACAGGAACAGGAGGAGGCCCATTCAGAACCTCGAATGATTTACACAGGAACAGAATGAGGCCCATTCAGCCCCTCGAGCATGTTACACAGGAACCGGAGGAGGCCTAATCTGCCCCTCGAGCCTGTTGCACAGGAACAGGAGGAGGCCCATTCAGCCGCTCGAGCCTGTTACATTGGAACAGAATGAGGGCCATCTAACCCCTTGAGCCTGTTATACAGGAACAGGAGGGCCATTCAGCCCCTCGAGCCTGTTACATAGGAACAGGAGGCGACCCATTCAGCCCCTCGAGTCTGTTACACAGGAACAGGAGGAGGCCCATTCAGCCCCTCGAATTATTTAACATAGGAACAGGAGGAGGCCCACTCAGCCCCTCGAGCCTATTACACCGGAACAGGAGGAGGCCCATTCAGCCCCTCGAGCCTGTTGCACAGGAACAGGAGGAGGCCCATTCAGCCCCTTGAGCCTGTTACACAGGAACAGGAGGAGGCACATTCAGCCCCTTGTGCCTTTTACACCAGAATAGGAGGAAGACCATTCAGCCCCTCGAGCTTGGTACAGAGAAACCTGAGGAGGCATTCAGCCCCTCGAGCCTGTTACACAGGATCAGGAGGAGGACCATTCAACCCCTTGAGGATGTTACATAGGAACAGGACAAGGCCTATTCAGCCCCTCGAGCCTGTTACACAGGAACAGGAGGTGGCACATTCAGCAACTTGAGCCTGTTGCACAGGAACAGAACGAGGCCTATTTAGCCACTCGAGCCTGTTACACAGGAACAGGAGTAGGCCCATTCAGCCCCTTGAGCCTGTTACACTGGAACAGAGTGAGGCCCATTCAGCCGCTCGAGCCTGTTACGTTGGAACAGAGTGAGGCCCATTTAGCCCCTCGAGCCTGTTACACAGGGACAGGAGGAGGCCCATTCAGCCCCTTGAGCCTGCTACACAGGAACAGGAGCAGGCCCATTCAGCCCCTCGAGCCTGTTACATAGGAACAGGATGAGGCCCAGTCAGCCCCTCGAGCATGTTACACAGGAACAGGAGGAGCCCCATTCTGCCCCTCGAGCCTGTTACACAGGGACAGGAGGAGGCCCATTCAGCCCCTCGAATGATTTACACAGGAACAGAAGGAGGCCAATTCAGCCCCTCGCGCATATTACACAGGAAAAGGAGGAGGCCCATTCAGCCGCTCGAGCCTGTTACATAGGAACAGAATGAGGCCCATTCAGCCCCTCGATCCTGTTACACAGGAAGAGGAGGAGGCCCATTCACCCCCTCGAGCACGTTACACAGTCACAGGAGGAGCCCCATTCATCCCCTTGAGCCTGTTACATATGAACAGAATGAGGCCCATTCAGCCCCTCGATCATGTTACACAGGAACAGGAGGAGGCCCATTCTGCCCCTCGAGCCTGTTTCGCAGGAAAAGGAGGAGGTCCATTCAGCCTCTCAAGCCTGTTACACAGGAACAGGAGGAGGCCCATTCAACCCCTGGAGTCTGTTACAAAGGAACAGGAGGAGCCCACTCAGCCCCTCGAGCCTATTACACCGGAACAGGAGGAGGCCCATTCAGACCCTCGAGCCTGTTACACAGGAACAAGAGGAGGTCCATTCAGACCCTCGAGCCTGTTACACAGGAACAGGAGGAGGCCCATTCAGCCCCTTGTGCCTTTTACACCAGAATAGGAGTACCATTCACCCCCTCGAGCTTGGTACAGAGGAACCTGAGGAGGCCATTCAGCCCCTCGAGCCTATTACACAGTATCAGGAGGAGGACCATTCAACCCCTTGAGGATGTTACACCGGAACAGGAGGAGGCCCATTCAGCCCCTCGAGTCTGTTACATAGGAACAGGGCGAGGCCTATTCAGCACCTCGAGCCTGTTACATAGGAACAGGAGGAGGCCCATTCAGCCCCTCGAGCCTGTTACACAGGAAAAGGAGTCGACCCATTCAGCCCCTCGAGCCTGTTACACAGGAACAGGAGGAGGCCCATTCAGCCGCTCGAGCCTGTTACATTGGAACAGAATGAGGCCCATTTAGCCCCTCGAGCAGGTTACACAGGGACAGGAGGAGGACCATTCAGCCCCTCGAGCCTGTTACATTGGAACAGAATGAGACACATTTAGCCCCTCCAATGATTTACACAGGAACAGAATGAGGCCAATTCAGCCCCTCGCGCATATTGCACAGGAACAGGAGGAGGCCCATTCAGCCCCTCGAGCCTGTTACATAGGATCAGGAGGAGGCCCATTCAGCCGCTCGAGCCTGTTACATAGGAACAGAATGCGGCCCATTCAGCCCCTCGAGGATGTTACACAGGAACCGGAGGAGGCCCATTCTGCCCCTCGAGCCTGTTGCACAGGAACAGGCGGAGGCCCATTCAGCCGCTCGAGCCTGTTACATTGGAACAGAATGAGGCCCATCTAGCCCCTTGAGCCTGTTACACAGGAACAGGAGGCCCATTCAGCCCCTCGAGCCTGTTACATAGGAACAGGAGGCGGCCCATTCAGCCCCTCGAGCCTATTACATAGGAACAGGAGGAGGCCCATTCAGCCCCTCGAGTCTGTTGCACAGGAACAGGAGAAGGCCCATTCAGCCCATCGAATTATTTACACAGGAACAGGAGGAGGCCCATTCAGCCCCTACAGCCCGTTACCTAGGAACAGGAGGAGGCCCATTCAGCCCCTCGAGCCAGTTTCGCAGGAAAAATAGGAGGTCCATACAGACCCTCAAGCCTGTTACACAGGAACAGGAGGAGGCCCATTCAACCCCTCGAGTCTGTTACACAAAAACAGGATGGGCCCACTCAGCCCCTCGAGCCTATTACACCGGAACAGGAGGAGGCCCATTCAGCCCCTCGAGCCTGTTGCACAGGAACAGGAGGAGGCCTATTCAGCCCCTCGAGCCTGTTACACAGGAACACGAGGAGGACCATTCAGCCCCTCGAGCTTGGTACAGAGGAACAGGATGAGGCCCATTCAGCCCCTCGAGCCTGTTACATATGAACAGGAGGAGGCCCATTCAGCCCCTCGAGCCAGCGAGAGAGGAACAGGAGGATGCCCATTCAACCCCTCATGCCTGTTGCATAGGAACAGGAGGAGGCCCATTCAGCCCCTCGAGCCTGTTACACAGGAACAGGAGTAGGCCCATTCAGCCCCTCGAGCCTGTTACACAGGCACAGGAGGAGGCCCATTCAGCCGCTCGAGCCTGTTACATTGGAACAGAATGAGGCCCATTTAGCCCCTCGAGCCTGTTACACACGGACAGGAGGAGGCCCATTCAGCCCCTCGAATGATTTATACAGGAACAGAATGAGGCCAATTCAGCCCCTCGCGCATATTACACAGGAACAGGAGGAGGCCCATTCAGCCCCTCGAGCTTGTTACATAGGAACAGGAGGAGGCCCATTCAGCCCCTCGAGCATATTGCACAGGAACAGGAGGAGGCCCATTCAGCCCCTCGAGCATATTGCACAGGAACAGAATGAGGCCCATTCAGCCCCTCGAGCATGTTACACAGGAACCGGAGGAGGCCCATTCTGCCCCTCGAGCCTGTTGCACAGGAACAGGAGGAGGCCCATTCAGCCGGTCGAGCCTGTTACATTGGAACAGAATGAGGCCCATCTAGCCCCTTGAGCCTGTTACACAGGAACAGGAGGCCCATTCAGCCCCTCGAGCCTGTTACATAGGAACAGGAGGCGGCCCATTCAGCCCCTCGAGCCTATTACATAGGAACAGGAGGAGGCCCATTCAGCCCTCGAGTCTGTTACACAGGAACAGGAGAAGGCCCATTCAGCCCCTTGAATTATTTACACAGGAACAGGAGGAGTCCCATTCAGCCCCTCCAGCCCGTTACATAGGAACAGGAGGATGCCCATTCAGCCCCTCGAGCCTATTACATAGGAACAGGAGAAGGCCCATTCAGCCCCTCGAGCATGTTACACAGGAACAGGAGGAGGCCCATTCAGCCCCTCGAGCCTGTTGCACAGGAACAGGAGAAGGCCCATTCAGACCCTCGAGCCTGTTACACAGGAACAGAAGGAGTACCATTCAGCCCCTCGAGCCTGTTACACAGGAACAGGAGGTGGCACATTCAGCCCCTTATGCCTTTTACACCGGAATAGGAGGAGGACCATTCAGCCCCTCGAGCTTGGTACAGAGGAACCTGAGGAGGCCATTCAGCCCCTCGATCCTGTTACACAGGATCAGGAGGAGGACCATTCAACCCCTTGAGGATGTAACACCGGAACAGGAGGAGGCCCATTCAGCCCCTCGAGCCTGTTACATAGGAACAGTTGGAGGCCCATTCAGCCCCTCGAGCCAGCGAGAGAGGAACAGGAGGATGCCCATTCAGCCCCTCGAGCCTGTTGCATAGGAACAGGAGGAGGCCCATTCAGCCCCTCGAGCCTGTTACACAGGAACAGGAGTAGGCCCATTCAGCCCCTCGAGCCTGTTACACAGGAACAGGAGGAGGCCCATTCAGCCGCTCGAGTCTGTTACATTGGAACAGAATGAGGCCCATTTAGCCCCTCTAGCCTGTTACACAGGGACAGGAGGAGGCCCATTCAGCCCCTCGAATGATTTACACAGGAACAGAATGAGGCCAATTCAGCCCCTCACGCATATTACACAGGAACAGGAGGCGGCCCATTCAGCCCCTCGAGCCTGTTACATAGGAACAGGAGGACGCCCATTCAGCCGCTCGAGCCTGTTACACAGGAACAGAATGAGGCCCATTCAGCCCCTCGAGCATGTTACACAGGAACAGGAGGAGACCCATTCTGCCCCTCGAGCCTGTGGTACAGGAACAGGAGAAGGCCCATTCAGCCCCTCGAATGATTTACACAGGAACAGAATGAGGCCAATTCAGCCCCTCGCGCATATTGCACAGGAACAGGAGGAGGCCCATTCAGCCCCTCGAGCCTGTTACATAGGAACAGGAGGAGGCCCATTCAGCCCCTCGAGCATATTGCACAGGAACAGAAGGAGGCCCATCCAGCCCCTCGAGCATATTGCACAGGAACAGAATGAGGCCCATTCAGCCCCTCGAGCATATAGCACAGGAACAGGAGGAGACCCATTCTGCCCCTCGAGCCTGTTGTACAGGAACAGGAGGAGGCCCATTCAGCCGCTCGAGCCTGTTACATAGGAACAGAATGAGGCCCATTCAGCCGCTCGAGCCTGTTACACCGGAACATGAGGAGGCCCATTCAGCCCCTCGAGCCTGTTACATAGGAACAGAATGAGGCCCATTCAGCCCCTCGAGCATATTGCACAGGAACAGGAGGAGGCCCATTCAGCCCCTCGAGCATATTGCACAGGAACAGAATGAGGCGCATTCTGCCCCTCGAGACTGTAGTACAGGAACAGGAGGAGGCCCATTCAGCCGCTCGAGCCTGTTACATAGGAACAGAATGAGGCCCATTCAGCCCCTCGAGCATGTTACACAGGAACCGGAGGAGGCCCATTCTGCCCCTCGAGCCTGTTGCACAGGAACAGGAGGAGGCCCATTCAGCCGCTCGAGCCTGTTACATTGGAACAGAATGAGGCCCATCTAGCCCCTTGAGCCTGTTACACAGGAACAGGAGGCCCATTCAGCCCCTCGAGCCTGTTACACAGGAACAGGAGGCGGCCCATTCAGCCCCTCGAGCCTATTACGTAGGAACAGGAGGAGGCCCATTCAGCCCCTCGAGTCTGTTACACAGGAACAGGAGAAGGCCCATTCAGCCCCTTGTGCCTTTTACACCGGAATAGGAGGAGGACCATTCAGCCCCTCGAGCTTGGTACAGAGGAACCTGAGCAGGCCATTCAGCCCCTCGAGCCTGTTACACAGGAACAGGAGGCGGCCCATTCAGCCCCTCGAGCCTATTACGTAGGAACAGGAGGAGGCCCATTCAGCCCCTCGAGTCTGTTACACAGGAACAGGAGAAGGCCCATTCAGCCCCTTGTGCCTTTTACACCGGAATAGGAGGAGGACCATTCAGCCCCTCGAGCTTGGTACAGAGGAACCTGAGCAGGCCATTCAGCCCCTCGAGCCTGTTACACAGGATCAGGAGGAGGACCATTCAACCCCTTGAGGATGTTACACCGGAACAGGAGGAGGCCCATTCAGCCCCTCGAGCCTGTTACATAGGAACAGGAGGAGGCCCATTCAGCCACTCGAGCCAGCGAGAGAGGAACAGGAGGATGCCCATTCAGCCCCTCGAGCCTGTTGCATAGGAACAGGAGGAGGCCCATTCAGCCCCTCGAGCCTGTGACACAGGAACAGGAGTAGGCCCATTCAGCCCCTCGAGCCTGTTACACAGGAACAGGAGGAGGCCCATTCAGACGCTCGAGCCTGTTACATTGGAACAGAATGAGGCCCATTTAGCCCCTCGAGCCTGCTACACAGGGACAGGAGGAGGACCATTCAGCCCCTCGAGCCTGTTACATTGGAACAGAATGAGGCCCATTTAGCCCCTCGAGCCTGTTACACAGGGACAGGAGGAGGCCCATTCAGCCCCTCGAATGATTTACACAGGAACAGAATAAGGCCAATTCAGCCCCTCGCGCATATTACACAGGAACAGGAGGTGGCCCATTCAGCCCCTCGAATTATTTACACAGGAACAGGAGGAGGCCCATTCAGCCCCTCCAGCCCATTACATAGGAACAGGAGGAGGCCCATTCAGCCCCTCGAGCCAGTTTCGCAGGAAAAGGAGGAGGTCCATTCAGCCCCTCAAGCCTGTTACACAGGAACAGGAGGAGGCCCATTCAACCCCTCGGGTCTGTTACACAGGAACAGAATGGGCCCACTCAGCCCCTCGAGCCTATTACACCGGAACAGGAGGAGGCCCATTCAGCCCCTCGAGCCTGTTGCACAGGAACAGGAGGAGGCCCATTCAGACCCTCGAGCCTGTTACATAGGAACAGGAGGTGGCACATTCAGCTCCTTGTGCCTTTTACACCGGAATAGGAGGAGGACCATTCAGCCCCTCGAGCTTGGTACAGAGGAACCTGAGGAGGCCATTCAGCCCCTCGAGCCTGTTACACAGGATCAGGAGGAGGACCATTCAACCCCTTGAGGATGTTACACCGGAACAGGAGGAGGCCCATTCAGCCCCTCGAGCCTGTTACATAGGAACAGGAGGAGGCCCATTCAGCCACTCGAGCCAGCGAGAGAGGAACAGGAGGATGACTATTCAGGCCCTCGAGCCTGTTGCTTAGGAACAGGAGGAGGCCCATTCAGCCCCTCAAGCCTGTTACACAGGAACAGGAGGAGGCCCATTCAACCCCTGGAGTCTGTTACACAGGAACAGGAGGAGGCCCATTCAGCCCCTCGAGCCTGTTACATAGGAACAGAATGAGGCCCATTCAGCCCCTCGAGCATGTCACACAGGAACAGGAGGAGGCCCATTCTGCCCCTCGAGCCTGTTGCACAGGAACAGGAGATGGCCCATTCAGCCCCTCGAATGATTTACACAGGAACAGAATGAGGCCCATTCAGCCCCTCGTGCATGTCACACAGGAACAGGAGGAGGCCCATTCTGCCCCTCGAGCCTTTTGCACAGGAACAGGAGATGGCCCATTCAGCCCCTCGAATGATTTACACAGGAACAGAATGAGGTCCATTCAGCCCCTCGCGCATGGTACACAGGAACAGGAGGAGGCCCATTCAGCCCCTCGAGCCTGTTGCACAGGAACAGGAGTATGCCCATTCAGACCCTCGAATGATTAACACAGCAACAGAATGAGGCCAATTCAGCCCCTCGAGCCTTTTACATCGGAACAGGAGGAGGCCCATTCAGCCGCTCGAGCCTGTTACATAGGAACAGAATGAGGCCCATCTAGCCCCTTGAGCCTGTTACACAGGAACAGGAGGGCCATTCAGCCCCTCGAGCCTGTTACATAGGAACCGGAGGAGGCCTATTCTGCCCCTCGAGCCTGTTGCACAGGAACAGGAGGAGGCCCATTCAGAACCTCGAATGATTTACACAGGAACAGAATGAGGCCCATTCAGCCCCTCGAGCATGTTACACAGGAACCGGAGGAGGCCTAATCTGCCCCTCGAGCCTGTTGCACAGGAACAGGAGGAGGCCCATTCAGCCGCTCGAGCCTGTTACATTGGAACAGAATGAGGGCCATCTAACCCCTTGAGCCTGTTATACAGGAACAGGAGGGCCATTCAGCCCCTCGAGCCTGTTACATAGGAACAGGAGGCGACCCATTCAGCCCCTCGAGTCTGTTACACAGGAACAGGAGGAGGCCCATTCAGCCCCTCGAATTATTTAACATAGGAACAGGAGGAGGCCCACTCAGCCCCTCGAGCCTATTACACCGGAACAGGAGGAGGCCCATTCAGCCCCTCGAGCCTGTTGCACAGGAACAGGAGGAGGCCCATTCAGCCCCTTGAGCCTGTTACACAGGAACAGGAGGAGGCACATTCAGCCCCTTGTGCCTTTTACACCAGAATAGGAGGAAGACCATTCAGCCCCTCGAGCTTGGTACAGAGAAACCTGAGGAGGCATTCAGCCCCTCGAGCCTGTTACACAGGATCAGGAGGAGGACCATTCAACCCCTTCAGGATGTTACATAGGAACAGGACAAGGCCTATTCAGCCCCTCGAGCCTGTTACACAGGAACAGGAGGTGGCACATTCAGCAACTTGAGCCTGTTGCACAGGAACAGAACGAGGCCTATTTAGCCACTCGAGCCTGTTACACAGGAACAGGAGTAGGCCCATTCAGCCCCTTGAGCCTGTTACACTGGAACAGAGTGAGGCCCATTCAGCCGCTCGAGCCTGTTACGTTGGAACAGAGTGAGGCCCATTTAGCCCCTCGAGCCTGTTACACAGGGACAGGAGGAGGCCCATTCAGCCCCTTGAGCCTGCTACACAGGAACAGGAGCAGGCCCATTCAGCCCCTCGAGCCTGTTACATAGGAACAGGATGAGGCCCAGTCAGCCCCTCGAGCATGTTACACAGGAACAGGAGGAGCCCCATTCTGCCCCTCGAGCCTGTTACACAGGGACAGGAGGAGGCCCATTCAGCCCCTCGAATGATTTACACAGGAACAGAAGGAGGCCAATTCAGCCCCTCGCGCATATTACACAGGAAAAGGAGGAGGCCCATTCAGCCGCTCGAGCCTGTTACATAGGAACAGAATGAGGCCCATTCAGCCCCTCGATCCTGTTACACAGGAAGAGGAGGAGGCCCATTCACCCCCTCGAGCACGTTACACAGTCACAGGAGGAGCCCCATTCATCCCCTTGAGCCTGTTACATATGAACAGAATGAGGCCCATTCAGCCCCTCGATCATGTTACACAGGAACAGGAGGAGGCCCATTCTGCCCCTCGAGCCTGTTTCGCAGGAAAAGGAGGAGGTCCATTCAGCCCCTCAAGCCTGTTACACAGGAACAGGAGGAGGCCCATTCAACCCCTGGAGTCTGTTACAAAGGAACAGGAGGAGCCCACTCAGCCCCTCGAGCCTATTACACCGGAACAGGAGGAGGCCCATTCAGACCCTCGAGCCTGTTACACAGGAACAAGAGGAGGTCCATTCAGACCCTCGAGCCTGTTACACAGGAACAGGAGGAGGCCCATTCAGCCCCTTGTGCCTTTTACACCAGAATAGGAGTACCATTCACCCCCTCGAGCTTGGTACAGAGGAACCTGAGGAGGCCATTCAGCCCCTCGAGCCTGTTACACAGTATCAGGAGGAGGACCATTCAACCCCTTGAGGATGTTACACCGGAACAGGAGGAGGCCCATTCAGCCCCTCGAGTCTGTTACATAGGAACAGGGCGAGGCCTATTCAGCACCTCGAGCCTGTTACATAGGAACAGGAGGAGGCCCATTCAGCCCCTCGAGCCTGTTACACAGGAAAAGGAGTCGACCCATTCAGCCCCTCGAGCCTGTTACACAGGAACAGGAGGAGGCCCATTCAGCCGCTCGAGCCTGTTACATTGGAACAGAATGAGGCCCATTTAGCCCCTCGAGCAGGTTACACAGGGACAGGAGGAGGACCATTCAGCCCCTCGAGCCTGTTACACAGGAACACGAGGAGGCCCATTCAGCCCCTCGAGCCTGTTACATAGGAACAGGAGGAGACCCATTGTGCCCCTCGAGCTTGTTGTACAGGAACAGGAGAAGGCCCATTCAGCCCCTCGAATGATTTACACAGGAACAGAATGAGGCCAATTCAGCCGCTCGCGCATATTGCACAGGAACAGGAGGAGGCCCATTCTGCCCCTCGAGCCTGTTGCACAGGAACAGGAGGAGGCCCATTCAGCCGCTCGAGCCTGTTACATTGGAACAGAATGAGGCCCATCTAGCCCCTTGAGCCTGTTGCACAGGAACAGGAGGCCCATTCAGCCCCTCGAGCCTGTTACATAGGAACAGGAGGCGGCCCATTCAGCCCCTCGAGCCTGTTACATATGAACAGGAGAAGGCCCATTCAGCCCCTCGAATTATTTACACAGGAACAGGAGGAGGCCCATTCAGCCCCTCCAGCCCGTTACATAGGAACAGGAGGAGGCCCCATTCAGCACCTCGAGCCAGTTTCGCAGGAAAAGGAGGAGGTCCATTAAGCCCATCAAGCCTGTTACACAGGAACAGGAGGCGACCCATTCAGCCCCTCGAGTCTGTTACACAGGAACAGCAGAAGGCCCATTCAGCCCCTCGAATTATTTAACACAGGAACAGGAGGAGGCCCACTCAGCCCCTCGAGCCTGTTGCACAGGAACAGGAGGAGGCCCATTCAGCCCCTTGAGCCTGTTACACAGGAACAGGAGGAGGCACATTCAGCCCCTTGTGCCTTTTACACCAGAATAGGAGGAAGACCATTCAGCCCCTCGAGCTTGGTACAGAGAAACCTGAGGAGGCATTCAGCCCCTCGAGCCTGTTACACAGGATCAGGAGGAGGACCATTCAACCCCTTCAGGATGTTACATAGGAACAGGACAAGGCCTATTCAGCCCCTCGAGCCTGTTACACAGGAACAGGAGGTGGCACATTCAGCAACTTGAGCCTGTTGCACAGGAACAGAACGAGGCCTATTCAGCCCCTCGAGCCTGTTACACTGGAACAGGATGAGGCCCATTCAGCCGCTCGAGCCTGTTACGTTGGAACAGAGTGAGGCCCATTTAGCCCCTCGAGCCTGTTACACAGGGACAGGAGGAGGCCCATTCAGCCCCTCGAGCCTGCTACACAGGAACAGGAGCAGGCCCATTCAGCCCCTCGAGCCTGTTACATAGGAACAGGATGAGGCCCAGTCAGCCCCTCGAGCATGTTACACAGGAACAGGAGGAGCCCCATTCTGCCCCTCGAGCCTGTTACACAGGGACAGGAGGAGGCCCATTCAGCCCCTCGAATGATTTACACAGGAACAGAAGGAGGCCAATTCAGCCCCTCGCGCATATTACACAGGAAAAGGAAGAGGCCCATTCAGCCGCTCGAGCCTGTTACATAGGAACAGAATGAGGCCCATTCAGCCCCTCGAGCCTGTTACACAGGAAGAGGAGGAGGCCCATTCACCCCCTCGAGCACGTTACACAGTCACAGGAAAGCCCCATTCATCCCCTTGAGCCTGTTACATATGAACAGATTGAGGCCCATTCAGCCCCTCGATCATGTTACACAGGAACAGGAGGAGGCCCATTCTGCCCCTCGAGCCTGTTTCGCAGGAAAAGGAGGAGGTCCATTCAGCCCCTCAAGCCTGTTACACAGGAACAGGAGGAGGCCCATTCAACCCCTGGAGTCTGTTACAAAGGAACAGGAGGAGCCCACGCAGCCCCTCGAGCCTATTATACCGGAACAGGAGGAGGCCCATTCAGACCCTCGAGCCTGTTACACAGGAACAAGAGGAGGTCCATTCATCCCCTCGAATTATTTACACAGGAACAGGAGGAGGCCCATTCAGCACCTCCAGCCTGTTACATAGGAACAGGAGGAGGCCCATTCAGCACCTCGAGCCAGTTTCGCAGGAAAAGGAGGAGGTCCATTAAGCCCATCAAGCCTGTTACACAGGAACAGGAGGCGACCCATTCAGCCCCTCGAGTCTGTTACACAGGAACAGCAGAAGGCCCATTCAGCCCCTTGAGCCTTTTACACCAGAATAGGAGGAAGACCATTCAGCCCCTCGAGCTTGGTACAGAGAAACCTGAGGAGGCATTCAGCCCCTCGAGCCTGTTACACAGGATCAGGAGGAGGACCATTCAACCCCTTGAGGATGTTACATAGGAACAGGACAAGGCCTATTCAGCCCCTCGAGTCTGTTACACAGGAACAGGAGGTGGCACATTCAGCAACTTGAGCCTGTTGCACAGGAACAGAACGAGGCCTATTCAGCCCCTCGAGCCTGTTACACAGGAACAGGAGTAGGCCCATTCAGCCCCTCGAGCCTGTTACACTGGAACAGGATGAGGCCCATTCAGCCGCTCGAGCCTGTTACGTGGGAACAGAGTGAGGCCCATTTAGCCCCTCGAGCCTGTTACACAGGGACAGGAGGAGGCCCATTCAGCCCCTCGAGCCTGCTACACAGGAACAGGAGCAGGCCCATTCAGCCCCTCGAGCCTGTTACATAGGAACAGGATGAGGCCCAGTCAGCCCCTCGAGCATGTTACACAGGAACAGGAGGAGCCCCATTCTGCCCCTCGAGCCTGTTACACAGGGACAGGAGGAGGCCCATTCAGCCCCTCGAATGATTTACACAGGAACAGAAGGAGGCCAATTCAGCCCCTCGCGCATATTACACAGGAAAAGGAAGAGGCCCATTCAGCCGCTCGAGCCTGTTACATAGGAACAGAATGAGGCCCATTCAGCCCCTCGAGCCTGTTACACAGGAAGAGGAGGAGGCCCATTCACCCCCTCGAGCACGTTACACAGTCACAGGAAAGCCCCATTCATCCCCTTGAGCCTGTTACATATGAACAGATTGAGGCCCATTCAGCCCCTCGATCATGTTACACAGGAACAGGAGGAGGCCCATTCTGCCCCTCGAGCCTGTTTCGCAGGAAAAGGAGGAGGTCCATTCAGCCCCTCAAGCCTGTTACACAGGAACAGGAGGAGGCCCATTCAACCCCTGGAGTCTGTTACAAAGGAACAGGAGGAGCCCACGCAGCCCCTCGAGCCTATTATACCGGAACAGGAGGAGGCCCATTCAGACCCTCGAGCCTGTTACACAGGAACAAGAGGAGGTCCATTCATCCCCTCGAATTATTTACACAGGAACAGGAGGAGGCCCATTCAGCACCTCCAGCCTGTTACATAGGAACAGGAGGAGGCCCATTCAGCACCTCGAGCCAGTTTCGCAGGAAAAGGAGGAGGTCCATTAAGCCCATCAAGCCTGTTACACAGGAACAGGAGGCGACCCATTCAGCCCCTCGAGTCTGTTACACAGGAACAGCAGAAGGCCCATTCAGCCCCTCGAATTATTTAACACAGGAACAGGAGGAGGCCCACTCAGCCCCTCGAGCCTATTACACCGGAACAGGAGGAGGCCCATTCAGCCCCTCGAGCCTGTTGCACAGGAACAGGAGGAGGCCCATTCAGCCCCTTGAGCCTGTTACACAGGAACAGGAGGAGGCACATTCAGCCCCTTGTGCCTTTTACACCAGAATAGGAGGAAGACCATTCAGCCCCTCGAGCTTGGTACAGAGAAACCTGAGGAGGCATTCAGCCCCTCGAGCCTGTTACACAGGATCAGGAGGAGGACCATTCAACCCCTTGAGGATGTTACATAGGAACAGGACAAGGCCTATTCAGCCCCTCGAGCCTGTTACACAGGAACAGGAGGTGGCACATTCAGCAACTTGAGCCTGTTGCACAGGAACAGAATGAGGCCTATTCAGCCCCTCGAGCCTGTTACACAGGAACAGGAGTAGGCCCATTCAGCCCCTCGAGCCTGTTACACTGGAACAGGATGAGGCCCATTCAGCCGCTCGAGCCTGTTACGTGGGAACAGAGTGAGGCCCATTTAGCCCCTCGAGCCTGTTACACAGGGACAGGAGGAGGCCCATTCAGCCCCTCGAGCCTGCTACACAGGAACAGGAGCAGGCCCATTCAGCCCCTCGAGCCTGTTACATAGGAACAGGATGAGGCCCAGTCAGCCCCTCGAGCATGTTACACAGGAACAGGAGGAGCCCCATTCTGCCCCTCGAGCCTGTTACACAGGGACAGGAGGAGGCCCATTCAGCCCCTCGAATGATTTACACAGGAACAGAAGGAGGCCAATTCAGCCCCTCGCGCATATTACACAGGAAAAGGAAGAGGCCCATTCAGCCGCTCGAGCCTGTTACATAGGAACAGAATGAGGCCCATTCAGCCCCTCGAGCCTGTTACACAGGAAGAGGAGGAGGCCCATTCACCCCCTCGAGCACGTTACACAGTCTCAGGAGGAGCCCCATTCATCCCCTTGAGCCTGTTACATATGAACAGAATGAGGCCCATTCAGCCCCTCGATCATGTTACACAGGAACAGGAGGAGGCCCATTCTGCCCCTCGAGCCTGTTTCGCAGGAAAAGGAGGAGGTCCATTCAGCCCCTCAAGCCTGTTACACAGGAACAGGAGGAGGCCCATTCAGCCCCTCGAATGATTTACACAGGAACAGAAGGAGGCCAATTCAGCCCCTCGCGCATATTACACAGGAAAAGGAGGAGGCCCATTCAGCCGCTCGAGCCTGTTACATAGGAACAGAATGAGGCCCATTCAGCCCCTCGATCCTGTTACACAGGAAGAGGAGGAGGCCCATTCACCCCCTCGAGCACGTTACACAGTCACAGGAGGAGCCCCATTCATCCCCTTGAGCCTGTTACATATGAACAGAATGAGGCCCATTCAGCCCCTCGATCATGTTACACAGGAACAGGAGGAGGCCCATTCTGCCCCTCGAGCCTGTTTCGCAGGAAAAGGAGGAGGTCCATTCAGCCCCTCAAGCCTGTTACACAGGAACAGGAGGAGGCCCATTCAACCCCTGGAGTCTGTTACAAAGGAACAGGAGGAGCCCACTCAGCCCCTCGAGCCTATTACACCGGAAAAGGAGGAGGCCCATTCAGACCCTCGAGCCTGTTACACAGGAACAGGAGGAGGCCCATTCAGCCCCTTGTGCCTTTTACACCAGAATAGGAGTACCATTCACCCCCTCGAGCTTGGTACAGAGGAACCTGAGGAGGCCATTCAGCCCCTCGAGCCTGTTACACAGTATCAGGAGGAGGACCATTCAACCCCTTGAGGATGTTACACCGGAACAGGAGGAGGCCCATTCAGCCCCTCGAGTCTGTTACATAGGAACAGGGCGAGGCCTATTCAGCACCTCGAGCCTGTTACATAGGAACAGGAGGAGGCCCATTCAGCCCCTCGAGCCTGTTACACAGGAAAAGGAGTCGACCCATTCAGCCCCTCGAGCCTGTTACACAGGAACAGGAGGAGGCCCATTCAGCCGCTCGAGCCTGTTACATTGGAACAGAATGAGGCCCATTTAGCCCCTCGAGCAGGTTACACAGGGACAGGAGGAGGACCATTCAGCCCCTCGAGCCTGTTACACAGGAACACGAGGAGGCCCATTCAGCCCCTCGAGCCTGTTACATAGGAACAGGAGGAGACCCATTGTGCCCCTCGAGCTTGTTGTACAGGAACAGGAGAAGGCCCATTCAGCCCCTCGAATGATTTACACAGGAACAGAATGAGGCCAATTCAGCCGCTCGCGCATATTGCACAGGAACAGGAGGAGGCCCATTCTGCCCCTCGAGCCTGTTGCACAGGAACAGGAGGAGGCCCATTCAGCCGCTCGAGCCTGTTACATTGGAACAGAATGAGGCCCATCTAGCCCCTTGAGCCTGTTGCACAGGAACAGGAGGCCCATTCAGCCCCTCGAGCCTGTTACATAGGAACAGGAGGCGGCCCATTCAGCCCCTCGAGCCTGTTACATATGAACAGGAGAAGGCCCATTCAGCCCCTCGAATTATTTACACAGGAACAGGAGGAGGCCCATTCAGCCCCTCCAGCCCGTTACATAGGAACAGGAGGAGGCCCATTCAGCACCTCGAGCCAGTTTCGCAGGAAAAGGAGGAGGTCCATTAAGCCCATCAAGCCTGTTACACAGGAACAGGAGGCGACCCATTCAGCCCCTCGAGTCTGTTACACAGGAACAGCAGAAGGCCCATTCAGCCCCTCGAATTATTTAACACAGGAACAGGAGGAGGCCCACTCAGCCCCTCGAGCCTGTTGCACAGGAACAGGAGGAGGCCCATTCAGCCCCTTGAGCCTGTTACACAGGAACAGGAGGAGGCACATTCAGCCCCTTGTGCCTTTTACACCAGAATAGGAGGAAGACCATTCAGCCCCTCGAGCTTGGTACAGAGAAACCTGAGGAGGCATTCAGCCCCTCGAGCCTGTTACACAGGATCAGGAGGAGGACCATTCAACCCCTTGAGGATGTTACATAGGAACAGGACAAGGCCTATTCAGCCCCTCGAGCCTGTTACACAGGAACAGGAGGTGGCACATTCAGCAACTTGAGCCTGTTGCACAGGAACAGAACGAGGCCTATTCAGCCCCTCGAGCCTGTTACACTGGAACAGGATGAGGCCCATTCAGCCGCTCGAGCCTGTTACGTTGGAACAGAGTGAGGCCCATTTAGCCCCTCGAGCCTGTTACACAGGGACAGGAGGAGGCCCATTCAGCCCCTCGAGCCTGCTACACAGGAACAGGAGCAGGCCCATTCAGCCCCTCGAGCCTGTTACATAGGAACAGGATGAGGCCCAGTCAGCCCCTCGAGCATGTTACACAGGAACAGGAGGAGCCCCATTCTGCCCCTCGAGCCTGTTACACAGGGACAGGAGGAGGCCCATTCAGCCCCTCGAATGATTTACACAGGAACAGAAGGAGGCCAATTCAGCCCCTCGCGCATATTACACAGGAAAAGGAAGAGGCCCATTCAGCCGCTCGAGCCTGTTACATAGGAACAGAATGAGGCCCATTCAGCCCCTCGAGCCTGTTACACAGGAAGAGGAGGAGGCCCATTCACCCCCTCGAGCACGTTACACAGTCACAGGAAAGCCCCATTCATCCCCTTGAGCCTGTTACATATGAACAGATTGAGGCCCATTCAGCCCCTCGATCATGTTACACAGGAACAGGAGGAGGCCCATTCTGCCCCTCGAGCCTGTTTCGCAGGAAAAGGAGGAGGTCCATTCAGCCCCTCAAGCCTGTTACACAGGAACAGGAGGAGGCCCATTCAACCCCTGGAGTCTGTTACAAAGGAACAGGAGGAGCCCACGCAGCCCCTCGAGCCTATTATACCGGAACAGGAGGAGGCCCATTCAGACCCTCGAGCCTGTTACACAGGAACAAGAGGAGGTCCATTCATCCCCTCGAATTATTTACACAGGAACAGGAGGAGGCCCATTCAGCACCTCCAGCCTGTTACATAGGAACAGGAGGAGGCCCATTCAGCACCTCGAGCCAGTTTCGCAGGAAAAGGAGGAGGTCCATTAAGCCCATCAAGCCTGTTACACAGGAACAGGAGGCGACCCATTCAGCCCCTCGAGTCTGTTACACAGGAACAGCAGAAGGCCCATTCAGCCCCTCGAATTATTTAACACAGGAACAGGAGGAGGCCCACTCAGCCCCTCGAGCCTATTACACCGGAACAGGAGGAGGCCCATTCAGCCCCTCGAGCCTGTTGCACAGGAACAGGAGGAGGCCCATTCAGCCCCTTGAGCCTGTTACACAGGAACAGGAGGAGGCACATTCAGCCCCTTGTGCCTTTTACACCAGAATAGGAGGAAGACCATTCAGCCCCTCGAGCTTGGTACAGAGAAACCTGAGGAGGCATTCAGCCCCTCGAGCCTGTTACACAGGATCAGGAGGAGGACCATTCAACCCCTTGAGGATGTTACATAGGAACAGGACAAGGCCTATTCAGCCCCTCGAGCCTGTTACACAGGAACAGGAGGTGGCACATTCAGCAACTTGAGCCTGTTGCACAGGAACAGAACGAGGCCTATTCAGCCCCTCGAGCCTGTTACACAGGAACAGGAGTAGGCCCATTCAGCCCCTCGAGCCTGTTACACTGGAACAGGATGAGGCCCATTCAGCCGCTCGAGCCTGTTACGTGGGAACAGAGTGAGGCCCATTTAGCCCCTCGAGCCTGTTACACAGGGACAGGAGGAGGCCCATTCAGCCCCTCGAGCCTGCTACACAGGAACAGGAGCAGGCCCATTCAGCCCCTCGAGCCTGTTACATAGGAACAGGATGAGGCCCAGTCAGCCCCTCGAGCATGTTACACAGGAACAGGAGGAGCCCCATTCTGCCCCTCGAGCCTGTTACACAGGGACAGGAGGAGGCCCATTCAGCCCCTCGAATGATTTACACAGGAACAGAAGGAGGCCAATTCAGCCCCTCGCGCATATTACACAGGAAAAGGAAGAGGCCCATTCAGCCGCTCGAGCCTGTTACATAGGAACAGAATGAGGCCCATTCAGCCCCTCGAGCCTGTTACACAGGAAGAGGAGGAGGCCCATTCACCCCCTCGAGCACGTTACACAGTCTCAGGAGGAGCCCCATTCATCCCCTTGAGCCTGTTACATATGAACAGAATGAGGCCCATTCAGCCCCTCGATCATGTTACACAGGAACAGGAGGAGGCCCATTCTGCCCCTCGAGCCTGTTTCGCAGGAAAAGGAGGAGGTCCATTCAGCCCCTCAAGCCTGTTACACAGGAACAGGAGGAGGCCCATTCAACCCCTGGAGTCTGTTACAAAGGAACAGGAGGAGCCCACGCAGCCCCTCGAGCCTATTATACCGGAACAGGAGGAGGCCCATTCAGACCCTCGAGCCTGTTACACAGGAACAAGAGGAGGTCCATTCAGACCCTCGAGCCTGTTACACAGGAACAGGAGGAGGCCCATTCAGCCCCTTGTGCCTTTTACACCAGAATAGGAGTACCATTCACCCCCTCGAGCTTGGTACAGAGGAACCTGAGGAGGCCATTCAGCCCCTCGAGCCTGTTACACAGTATCAGGAGGAGGACCATTCAACCCCTTGAGGATGTTACACCGGAACAGGAGGAGGCCCATTCAGCCCCTCGAGTCTGTTACATAGGAACAGGGCGAGGCCTATTCAGCACCTCGAGCCTGTTACATAGGAACAGGAGGAGGCCCATTCAGCCCCTCGAGCCTGCTACACAGGAAAAGGAGTCGACCCATTCAGCCCCTCGAGCCTGTTACACAGGAACAGGAGGAGGCCCATTCAGCCGCTCGAGCCTGTTACATTGGAACAGAATGAGGCCCATTTAGCCCCTCGAGCAGGTTACACAGGGACAGGAGGAGGACCATTCAGCCCCTCGAGCCTGTTACACAGGAACACGAGGAGGCCCATTCAGCCCTCGAGCCTGTTACATAGGAACAGGAGGAGACCCATTGTGCCCCTCGAGCCTGTTGTACAGGAACAGGAGAAGGCCCATTCAGCCCCTCGAATGATTTACACAGGAACAGAATGAGGCCAATTCAGCCGCTCGCGCATATTGCACAGGAACAGGAGGAGGCCCATTCTGCCCCTCGAGCCTGTTGCACAGGAACAGGAGGAGGCCCATTCAGCCGCTCGAGCCTGTTACATTGGAACAGAATGAGGCCCATCTAGCCCCTTGAGCCTGTTGCACAGTAACAGGAGGCCCATTCAGCCCCTCGAGCCTGTTACATAGGAACAGGAGGTGGCCCATTCAGCCCCTCGAGCCTGTTACATATGAACAGGAGAAGGCCCATTCAGCCCCTCGAATTATTTACACAGGAACAGGAGGAGGCCCATTCAGCCCCTCCAGCCCGTTACATAGGAACAGGAGGAGGCCCATTCAGCACCTCGAGCCAGTTTCGCAGGAAAAGGAGGAGGTCCATTAAGCCCCTCAAGCCTGTTACACAGGAACAGGAGGAGGCCCATTCAACCCCTCGAGTCAGTTACACAGGAAAAGGATGGGCCCACTCAGCCCCTCGAGCCTATTACACCGGAACAGGAGGAGGCCCATTCAGCCCCTCGAGCCTGTTGCACAGGAACAGGAGGAGGCCCATTCAGACCCTCGAGCCTGTTACACAGGAACAGAAGGAGTACCATTCAGCCACTCGAGCCTGTTGCACAGGAACAGGAGGAGGCACATTCAGCCCCTTGTGGATTTTACACACGAATAGGAGGAGGAGCATTCAGCCCCTCGAGCTTGGTACAGAGGAACCTGAGGAGGCCATTCAGCCCCTCGAGCCTGTTACACAGGATGAGGAGGAGGACCATTCAACCCCTTGAGGATGTTACACCGGAACAGGAGGATGCCCATTCAGCCCCTCGAGCCTGTTGCATAGGAACAGGAGGAGGCGCATTCAGCCCCTCGAGCCTGTTACACAGGAACAGGAGTAGGCCCATTCAGCCCCTCGAGCCTGTTACACAGGAACACGAGCAGGCCCATTCAGCCCCTCGAGCCTGTTACATGGGAAGAGGAGGAGGCCCATTCAGCCGCTCGAGCCTGTTACATAGGAACAGAATGAGGCCCATTCAGCCCCTCGAGCATGTTACACAGGAACAGGAGGAGACCCATTCTGCCCCTCGAGCCTGTTGTACAGGAACAGGAGAAGGCCCATTCAGCCCCTCGAATGATTTACACAGGAACAGAATGAGGCCAATTCAGCCCCTCACGCATATTGCACAGGAACAGGAGGAGGCCCATTCAGCCCCTCGAGCCTGTTACATAGGAACAGGAGGAGGCCCATTCAGCCGCTCGAGCCTGTTACATAGGAACAGAATGAGGCCCATTCAGCCCCTCGAGCATGTTACACAGGAACCGGAGGAGGCCCATTCTGCCCCTCGAGCTTGTTTCACAGGAACAAGAGGAGGCCCATTCAGCCGCTCGAGCCTGTTACATTGGAACAAAATGAGGCCCATCTAACCCTTGAGCCTGTTACACAGGAACAGGAGGCCCATTCAGCCTCTCGAGCCTGTCACATAGGAACAGGAGGCGGCCCATTCAGCCCCTCGAGCCTGTTACATAGGAACAGGAGGAGGCCCATTCAGCCCCTCGAGTCTGTTACACAGGAACAGGAGAAGGCCCATTCAGCCCCTCGAATTATTTACACAGGAACAGGAGGAGGCCCATTCAGCCCCTCCAGCCCGTTACATAGGAACAGGAGGAGGCCCATTCAGCCCCTCGAGCCAGTTTCGCAGGAAAAGGAGGAGGTCCATTCAGCCCCTCAAGCCTGTTACACAGGAACAGGAGGAGGCCCATTCAGCCCCTCGAGCCAGTTTCGCAGGAAAAGGAGGAGGTCCATTCAGCCCCTCAAGCCTGTTACACAGGAACAGGAGGAGGCCCATTCAACCCCTCGAGCTTGTTGCACACGAACAGGATGAGGCCCATTCAACCCCTCAAGTCTGTTACACAGGAACAGGATGGGCCCACTCAGCCCCTCGAGCCTATTACACCGGAACAGGAAGAGTCCCATTCAGCCCCTCGAGCTTGTTGAACAGGAACAGGAGGAGGCCCATTCAGACCCTCGAGCCTGTTACACAGGAACAGAAGGAGTACCATTCAGCCACTCGAGCCTGTTGCACTGGAACAGGAGGAGGCACATTCAGCCCCTTGTGCCTTTTACACCGGAATAGGAGGAGGAGCATTCAGCCCCTCGAGCTTGGTACAGAGGAACCTGAGGAGGCCATTCAGCCCCTCGAGCCTGTTACACAGGATCAGGAGGAGGACCATTCAACCCCTTGAGGATGTTACACCGGAACAGGAGGAGGCCCATTCAGCCCCTCGAGCCTGTTACATAGGAACAGGACAAGGCCTATTCAGTCCCTCGAGCCAGCGAGAGAGGAACAGGAGGATGCCCATTCAGCCCCTCGAGCCTGTTGCTTAGGAACAGGAGGAGGCCCATTCAGCCGCTCGAGCCTGTTACACAGGAACAGGAGGAGGCCCATTCACCCCCTCGAGCACGTCACACAGTCACAGGAGGAGCCCCATTCATCCCCTCGAGCCTGTTACATAGGAACAGAATGAGGCCCATTCACCCCCTCGAGCACGTTACACAGTCTCAGGAGGAGCCCCATTCATCCCCTTGAGCCTGTTACATATGAACAGAATGAGGCCCATTCAGCCCCTCGATCATGTTACACAGGAACAGGAGGAGGCCCATTCTGCCCCTCGAGCCTGTTTCGCAGGAAAAGGAGGAGGTCCATTCAGCCCCTCAAGCCTGTTACACAGGAACAGGAGGAGGCCCATTCAGCCCCTCGAATGGTTTACACAGGAACAGAAGGAGGCCAATTCAGCCCCTCGCGCATATTACACAGGAAAAGGAGGAGGCCCATTCAGCCGCTCGAGCCTGTTACATAGGAACAGAATGAGGCCCATTCAGCCCCTCGATCCTGTTACACAGGAAGAGGAGGAGGCCCATTCACCCCCTCGAGCACGTTACACAGTCACAGGAGGAGCCCCATTCATCCCCTTGAGCCTGTTACATATGAACAGAATGAGGCCCATTCAGCCCCTCGATCATGTTACACAGGAACAGGAGGAGGCCCATTCTGCCCCTCGAGCCTGTTTCGCAGGAAAAGGAGGAGGTCCATTCAGCCCCTCAAGCCTGTTACACAGGAACAGGAGGAGGCCCATTCAACCCCTGGAGTCTGTTACAAAGGAACAGGAGGAGCCCACTCAGCCCCTCGAGCCTATTACACCGGAACAGGAGGAGGCCCATTCAGACCCTCGAGCCTGTTACACAGGAACAAGAGGAGGTCCATTCAGACCCTCGAGCCTGTTACACAGGAACAGGAGGAGGCCCATTCAGCCCCTTGTGCCTTTTACACCAGAATAGGAGTACCATTCACCCCCTCGAGCTTGGTACAGAGGAACCTGAGGAGGCCATTCAGCCCCTCGAGCCTGTTACACAGTATCAGGAGGAGGACCATTCAACCCCTTGAGGATGTTACACCGGAACAGGAGGAGGCCCATTCAGCCCCTCGAGTCTGTTACATAGGAACAGGGCGAGGCCTATTCAGCACCTCGAGCCTGTTACATAGGAACAGGAGGAGGCCCATTCAGCCCCTCGAGCCTGTTACACAGGAAAAGGAGTCGACCCATTCAGCCCCTCGAGCCTGTTACACAGGAACAGGAGGAGGCCCATTCAGCCGCTCGAGCCTGTTACATTGGAACAGAATGAGGCCCATTTAGCCCCTCGAGCAGGTTACACAGGGACAGGAGGAGGACCATTCAGCCCCTCGAGCCTGTTACACAGGAACACGAGGAGGCCCATTCAGCCCCTCGAGCCTGTTACATAGGAACAGGAGGAGACCCATTGTGCCCCTCGAGCTTGTTGTACAGGAACAGGAGAAGGCCCATTCAGCCCCTCGAATGATTTACACAGGAACAGAATGAGGCCAATTCAGCCGCTCGCGCATATTGCACAGGAACAGGAGGAGGCCCATTCTGCCCCTCGAGCCTGTTGCACAGGAACAGGAGGAGGCCCATTCAGCCGCTCGAGCCTGTTACATTGGAACAGAATGAGGCCCATCTAGCCCCTTGAGCCTGTTGCACAGGAACAGGAGGCCCATTCAGCCCCTCGAGCCTGTTACATAGGAACAGGAGGCGGCCCATTCAGCCCCTCGAGCCTGTTACATATGAACAGGAGAAGGCCCATTCAGCCCCTCGAATTATTTACACAGGAACAGGAGGAGGCCCATTCAGCCCCTCCAGCCCGTTACATAGGAACAGGAGGAGGCCCATTCAGCACCTCGAGCCAGTTTCGCAGGAAAAGGAGGAGGTCCATTAAGCCCATCAAGCCTGTTACACAGGAACAGGAGGCGACCCATTCAGCCCCTCGAGTCTGTTACACAGGAACAGCAGAAGGCCCATTCAGCCCCTCGAATTATTTAACACAGGAACAGGAGGAGGCCCACTCAGCCCCTCGAGCCTGTTGCACAGGAACAGGAGGAGGCCCATTCAGCCCCTTGAGCCTGTTACACAGGAACAGGAGGAGGCACATTCAGCCCCTTGTGCCTTTTACACCAGAATAGGAGGAAGACCATTCAGCCCCTCGAGCTTGGTACAGAGAAACCTGAGGAGGCATTCAGCCCCTCGAGCCTGTTACACAGGATCAGGAGGAGGACCATTCAACCCCTTCAGGATGTTACATAGGAACAGGACAAGGCCTATTCAGCCCCTCGAGCCTGTTACACAGGAACAGGAGGTGGCACATTCAGCAACTTGAGCCTGTTGCACAGGAACAGAACGAGGCCTATTCAGCCCCTCGAGCCTGTTACACTGGAACAGGATGAGGCCCATTCAGCCGCTCGAGCCTGTTACGTTGGAACAGAGTGAGGCCCATTTAGCCCCTCGAGCCTGTTACACAGGGACAGGAGGAGGCCCATTCAGCCCCTCGAGCCTGCTACACAGGAACAGGAGCAGGCCCATTCAGCCCCTCGAGCCTGTTACATAGGAACAGGATGAGGCCCAGTCAGCCCCTCGAGCATGTTACACAGGAACAGGAGGAGCCCCATTCTGCCCCTCGAGCCTGTTACACAGGGACAGGAGGAGGCCCATTCAGCCCCTCGAATGATTTACACAGGAACAGAAGGAGGCCAATTCAGCCCCTCGCGCATATTACACAGGAAAAGGAAGAGGCCCATTCAGCCGCTCGAGCCTGTTACATAGGAACAGAATGAGGCCCATTCAGCCCCTCGAGCCTGTTACACAGGAAGAGGAGGAGGCCCATTCACCCCCTCGAGCACGTTACACAGTCACAGGAGGAGCCCCATTCATCCCCTTGAGCCTGTTACATATGAACAGAATGAGGCCCATTCAGCCCCTCGATCATGTTACACAGGAACAGGAGGAGGCCCATTCAACCCCTGGAGTCTGTTACAAAGGAACAGGAGGAGCCCACGCAGCCCCTCGAGCCTATTATACCGGAACAGGAGGAGGCCCATTCAGACCCTCGAGCCTGTTACACAGGAACAAGAGGAGGTCCATTCATCCCCTCGAATTATTTACACAGGAACAGGAGGAGGCCCATTCAGCACCTCCAGCCTGTTACATAGGAACAGGAGGAGGCCCATTCAGCACCTCGAGCCAGTTTCGCAGGAAAAGGAGGAGGTCCATTAAGCCCATCAAGCCTGTTACACAGGAACAGGAGGCGACCCATTCAGCCCCTCGAGTCTGTTACACAGGAACAGCAGAAGGCCCATTCAGCCCCTCGAATTATTTAACACAGGAACAGGAGGAGGCCCACTCAGCCCCTCGAGCCTATTACACCGGAACAGGAGGAGGCCCATTCAGCCCCTCGAGCCTGTTGCACAGGAACAGGAGGAGGCCCATTCAGCCCCTTGAGCCTGTTACACAGGAACAGGAGGAGGCACATTCAGCCCCTTGTGCCTTTTACACCAGAATAGGAGGAAGACCATTCAGCCCCTCGAGCTTGGTACAGAGAAACCTGAGGAGGCATTCAGCCCCTCGAGCCTGTTACACAGGATCAGGAGGAGGACCATTCAACCCCTTGAGGATGTTACATAGGAACAGGACAAGGCCTATTCAGCCCCTCGAGCCTGTTACACAGGAACAGGAGGTGGCACATTCAGCAACTTGAGCCTGTTGCACAGGAACAGAACGAGGCCTATTCAGCCCCTCGAGCCTGTTACACAGGAACAGGAGTAGGCCCATTCAGCCCCTCGAGCCTGTTACACTGGAACAGGATGAGGCCCATTCAGCCGCTCGAGCCTGTTACGTGGGAACAGAGTGAGGCCCATTTAGCCCCTCGAGCCTGTTACACAGGGACAGGAGGAGGCCCATTCAGCCCCTCGAGCCTGCTACACAGGAACAGGAGCAGGCCCATTCAGCCCCTCGAGCCTGTTACATAGGAACAGGATGAGGCCCAGTCAGCCCCTCGAGCATGTTACACAGGAACAGGAGGAGCCCCATTCTGCCCCTCGAGCCTGTTACACAGGGACAGGAGGAGGCCCATTCAGCCCCTCGAATGATTTACACAGGAACAGAAGGAGGCCAATTCAGCCCCTCGCGCATATTACACAGGAAAAGGAAGAGGCCCATTCAGCCGCTCGAGCCTGTTACATAGGAACAGAATGAGGCCCATTCAGCCCCTCGAGCCTGTTACACAGGAAGAGGACGAGGCCCATTCACCCCCTCGAGCACGTTACACAGTCTCAGGAGGAGCCCCATTCATCCCCTTGAGCCTGTTACATATGAACAGAATGAGGCCCATTCAGCCCCTCGATCATGTTACACAGGAACAGGAGGAGGCCCATTCTGCCCCTCGAGCCTGTTTCGCAGGAAAAGGAGGAGGTCCATTCAGCCCCTCAAGCCTGTTACACAGGAACAGGAGGAGGCCCATTCAACCCCTGGAGTCTGTTACAAAGGAACAGGAGGAGCCCACGCAGCCCCTCGAGCCTATTATACCGGAACAGGAGGAGGCCCATTCAGACCCTCGAGCCTGTTACACAGGAACAAGAGGAGGTCCATTCAGACCCTCGAGCCTGTTACACAGGAACAGGAGGAGGCCCATTCAGCCCCTTGTGCCTTTTACACCAGAATAGGAGTACCATTCACCCCCTCGAGCTTGGTACAGAGGAACCTGAGGAGGCCATTCAGCCCCTCGAGCCTGTTACACAGTATCAGGAGGAGGACCATTCAACCCCTTGAGGATGTTACACCGGAACAGGAGGAGGCCCATTCAGCCCCTCGAGTCTGTTACATAGGAACAGGGCGAGGCCTATTCAGCACCTCGAGCCTGTTACATAGGAACAGGAGGAGGCCCATTCAGCCCCTCGAGCCTGCTACACAGGAAAAGGAATCGACCCATTCAGCCCCTCGAGCCTGTTACACAGGAACAGGAGGAGGCCCATTCAGCCGCTCGAGCCTGTTACATTGGAACAGAATGAGGCCCATTTAGCCCCTCGAGCAGGTTACACAGGGACAGGAGGAGGACCATTCAGCCCCTCGAGCCTGTTACACAGGAACACGAGGAGGCCCATTCAGCCCTCGAGCCTGTTACATAGGAACAGGAGGAGACCCATTGTGCCCCTCGAGCCTGTTGTACAGGAACAGGAGAAGGCCCATTCAGCCCCTCGAATGATTTACACAGGAACAGAATGAGGCCAATTCAGCCGCTCGCGCATATTGCACAGGAACAGGAGGAGGCCCATTCTGCCCCTCGAGCCTGTTGCACAGGAACAGGAGGAGGCCCATTCAGCCGCTCGAGCCTGTTACATTGGAACAGAATGAGGCCCATCTAGCCCCTTGAGCCTGTTGCACAGTAACAGGAGGCCCATTCAGCCCCTCGAGCCTGTTACATAGGAACAGGAGGCGGCCCATTCAGCCCCTCGAGCCTGTTACATATGAACAGGAGAAGGCCCATTCAGCCCCTCGAATTATTTACACAGGAACAGGAGGAGGCCCATTCAGCCCCTCCAGCCCGTTACATAGGAACAGGAGGAGGCCCATTCAGCACCTCGAGCCAGTTTCGCAGGAAAAGGAGGAGGTCCATTAAGCCCCTCAAGCCTGTTACACAGGAACAGGAGGAGGCCCATTCAACCCCTCGAGTCAGTTACACAGGAAAAGGATGGGCCCACTCAGCCCCTCGAGCCTATTACACCGGAACAGGAGGAGGCCCATTCAGCCCCTCGAGCCTGTTGCACAGGAACAGGAGGAGGCCCATTCAGACCCTCGAGCCTGTTACACAGGAACAGAAGGAGTACCATTCAGCCACTCGAGCCTGTTGCACAGGAACAGGAGGAGGCACATTCAGCCCCTTGTGGATTTTACACACGAATAGGAGGAGGAGCATTCAGCCCCTCGAGCTTGGTACAGAGGAACCTGAGGAGGCCATTCAGCCCCTCGAGCCTGTTACACAGGATGAGGAGGAGGACCATTCAACCCCTTGAGGATGTTACACCGGAACAGGAGGATGCCCATTCAGCCCCTCGAGCCTGTTGCATAGGAACAGGAGGAGGCGCATTCAGCCCCTCGAGCCTGTTACACAGGAACAGGAGTAGGCCCATTCAGCCCCTCGAGCCTGTTACACAGGAACACGAGCAGGCCCATTCAGCCCCTCGAGCCTGTTACATGGGAAGAGGAGGAGGCCCATTCAGCCGCTCGAGCCTGTTACATAGGAACAGAATGAGGCCCATTCAGCCCCTCGAGCATGTTACACAGGAACAGGAGGAGACCCATTCTGCCCCTCGAGCCTGTTGTACAGGAACAGGAGAAGGCCCATTCAGCCCCTCGAATGATTTACACAGGAACAGAATGAGGCCAATTCAGCCCCTCACGCATATTGCACAGGAACAGGAGGAGGCCCATTCAGCCCCTCGAGCCTGTTACATAGGAACAGGAGGAGGCCCATTCAGCCACTCGAGCCTGTTACATAGGAACAGAATGAGGCCCATTCAGCCCCTCGAGCATGTTACACAGGAACCGGAGGAGGCCCATTCTGCCCCTCGAGCTTGTTTCACAGGAACAAGAGGAGGCCCATTCAGCCGCTCGAGCCTGTTACATTGGAACAAAATGAGGCCCATCTAGCCCCTTGAGCCTGTTACACAGGAACAGGAGGCCCATTCAGCCTCTCGAGCCTGTCACATAGGAACAGGAGGCGGCCCATTCAGCCCCTCGAGCCTGTTACATAGGAACAGGAGGAGGCCCATTCAGCCCCTCGAGTCTGTTACACAGGAACAGGAGAAGGCCCATTCAGCCCCTCGAATTATTTACACAGGAACAGGAGGAGGCCCATTCAGCCCCTCCAGCCCGTTACATAGGAACAGGAGGAGGCCCATTCAGCCCCTCGAGCCAGTTTCGCAGGAAAAGGAGGAGGTCCATTCAGCCCCTCAAGCCTGTTACACAGGAACAGGAGGAGGCCCATTCAACCCCTCGAGCTTGTTGCACACGAACAGGATGAGGCCCATTCAACCCCTCGAGTCTGTTACACAGGAACAGGATGGGCCCACTCAGCCCCTCGAGCCTATTACACCGGAACAGGAAGAGTCCCATTCAGCCCCTCGAGCTTGTTGAACAGGAACAGGAGGAGGCCCATTCAGACCCTCGAGCCTGTTACACAGGAACAGAAGGAGTACCATTCAGCCACTCGAGCCTGTTGCACTGGGACAGGAGGAGGCACATTCAGCCCCTTGTGCCTTTTACACCGGAATAGGAGGAGGAGCATTCAGCCCCTCGAGCTTGGTACAGAGGAACCTGAGGAGGCCATTCAGCCCCTCGAGCCTGTTACACAGGATCAGGAGGAGGACCATTCAACCCCTTGAGGATGTTACACCGGAACAGGAGGAGGCCCATTCAGCCCCTCGAGCCTGTTACATAGGAACAGGACAAGGCCTATTCAGTCCCTCGAGCCAGCGAGAGAGGAACAGGAGGATGCCCATTCAGCCCCTCGAGCCTGTTGCTTAGGAACAGGAGGAGGCCCATTTAGCCGCTCGAGCCTGTTACGAAGGAACAGGAGTAGGCCCATTCAGCCCCTCGAGCCTGTTACACAGGAACAGGAGGAGGCCCATTCACCCCCTCGAGCACGTCACACAGTCACAGGAGGAGCCCCATTCATCCCCTCGAGCCTGTTACATAGGAACAGAATGAGGCCCATTCAGCCCCTCGAGTATGTTACACAGGAACAGGAGGAGCCCCATTCATCCCCTCGAGCCTGTTACATAGGAACAGAATGAGGCCCATTCAGCCCCTCGAGTATGTTACACAGGAACAGGAGGAGGCCCATTCAGCCCCTTGTGCCTTTTACACCAGAATAGGAGGACGATTCAGCCCCTCGAGCTTGGTACAGAGGAACCTGAGGAGGCCATTCAGCCGCTCGAGCCTGTTACATTGGAACAGAATGAGGCCCATTTAGCCCCTGGAGCAGGTTACACAGGAACAGGAGGAGGCCCATTCAGCCCCTCGAATGATTTACACAGGAACAGAATGAGGCCAATTCAGCCCCTCGCGCATATTGCACAGGAACAGGAGGAGGCCCATTCAGCCCCTCGAGCCTGTTACATAGGAACAGTAGGAGGCCCATTCAGCCGCTCGAGCCTGTTACATAGGAACAGAATGAGGCCCATTCAGCCCCTCGAGCATGTTACACAGGAACCGGAGGAGGCCCATTCTGCCCCTCGAGCCTGTTGCACAGGAACAGGAGGAGGCCCATTCAGCCGCTCGAGCCTGTTACATTGGAACAGAATGAGGCCCATCTAACCCCTTGAGCCTGTTGCACAGGAACAGGAGGCCCATTCAGCCCCTCGAGCCTGTTACATAGGAACAGGAGGCGGCCCATTCAGCCCCTCGAGCCTGTTACATAGGAACAGGAGGAGGCCCATTCAGCCCCTCGAGTCTGCTACACAGGAACAGGAGAAGGCCCATTCAGCCCCTCGAATTATTTACACAGGAACAGGAGGAGGCCCATTCAGCCCCTCCAGCCCGTTACATAGGAACAGGAGGAGGCCCATTCAGCCCCTCGAGCCAGTTTCGCAGGAAAAGGAGGAGGTCCATTCAGCCCCTCAAGCCTGTTACACAGGAACAGGAGGAGGCCCATTCAATCCCTCGAGTCTGTTACACAGGAACAGGATGGGCCCACACAGCCCCTCGAGCCTATTACACCGGAACCGGAGGAGGCCCATTCAGCCCCTCGAGCCTGTTGCACAGGAACAGGAGGAGGCCCATTCAGACCCTCGAGCCTGTTACACAGGAACAGAAGGAGTACCATTCAGCCACTCGAGCCTGTTGCACAGGAACAGGAGGAGGCACATTCAGCCCTTTGTGCCTTTTACACCGGAATAGGAGGAGGAGCATTCAGCCCCTCGAGCTTGGTACAGAGGAACCTGAGGAGGCCATTCAGCCCCTCGAGCCTGTTACACAGGATCAGGAGGAGGACCATTCAACCCCTTGAGGATGTTACACCGGAACAGGAGGAGGCCCATTCAGCCCCTCGAGCCTGTTACATAGGAACAGGACAAGGCCTATTCAGTCCCTCGAGCCTGCGAGAGAGGAACAGGAGGATGCCCATTCAGTCCCTCGAGCCTGTTGCATAGGAACAGGAGGAAGCCCATTCAGCCTCTCGAGCCTGTTACACAGGAACAGGAGTAGGCCCATTCAGCCCCTCGAGCCTGTTACACAGGATCAGGAGGAGGCCCATTCAGCCCCTCGAGCACGTTACATTATAACAGGAAGAAGCCCATTCAGCCCCACTTCTTTGTTACACAGGAACAGCAGGAGGCCCATTTGCAACGTGAGCCTGTTACATAGGAACAGGAGGAGGCCCATTCAGCCCTTCGAGCCTGTTACACAGGAACAGGAGGAGGCCCATTCAGCCCCTCGAGCCTGGTACACTCGAGCAGGAGGAGGTCCATTCAGCCCCTCGAGCATGTTGCACAGGAACAGGAACCGGCCCACTCAGCCCCTCGAGCACGTTACACAGGAACAGGAGGAGGCACATTCAGCCCCTCAAGCCTGTTACACAGGAACAGGAGGAGGCCCATTCAGCCCCTCGAGTCTGTTACACAGGAACCGGAGGAGGCCCATTCAGCCCCTCGAGCCTGTTACACAGGAACAGGAGGAGGCCCATTCAGCCCCTCGAGTCTGTTACACAGGAACAGGACGAGGCCCATTCAGCCCCTCGAGCCTGTTACACAGGAACCGGAGGAGGCCCATTCAGCCCCTCGAGCCTGTTACACAGGAACAGGAGGAGGCCCATTCAGCCCCTCGAGTCTGTTACACAGGAACAGGAGGAGGCCCATTCAGCCCCTCGAGCCTGTGACATAGGAACAGGAGGAGGTCCATTCAGCCCCTCGAGCCTGTTACACAGGAACCGGAGGAGACCCTTTCAGCCTCTCTAGCTTGTTGCACAGGAACAGCAGGAGGCTCATTTGCAACGTGAGCCTGTTACATAGGAATAGGAGGAGGCCCATTCAGCCCCTCGAGCCTGTTACACAGGAACAGGAGGAGGCCCATTCAGCCCGTCGAGCCTGTTACACAGGAACAGAATGAGGTCCATTCAGCCCCTCGAGCCTGTT
Organism: Pristiophorus japonicus; assembly: GCF_044704955.1. Taxonomy (NCBI): domain Eukaryota; kingdom Metazoa; phylum Chordata; class Chondrichthyes; family Pristiophoridae; genus Pristiophorus; species Pristiophorus japonicus. The sequence goes on along the minus strand of NW_027254124.1, from coordinate 188,814 downwards.
ACACAGGAAAAGGAGAAGGCCCATTCAGCCCCTCGAATAATTTACACAGGAACAAGAGAAGGCCCATCTAGCCCCTCGAGCCTGTTACACAGGAACAGGAGGAGGCCCATTCGGCCCCTCGAGTATGTTACACAGGAACAGGAGAGGCCCACTCAGCCCCTCGTGCGTATTACACCGGAACAGGAGGAGGCCCATTCAGCCGCTCCAGTTTATTACATGGGAGCAGGAGGAGGCCAGTCAGCCCCTCGAGCCAGTTACACAGGAACAGGAGGAGGCCCATACAGCCCCTTGTGTCTATTACACCGGAACAGGAGGAGGACCATTCAGCCCCTCGAGCTTGGTACAGAGGAACCTGAGGAGGCCATTCAGCTCCTCAAGCCTGTTACACAGGATCAGGAGGAGGACCATTCAGCCCCTTGAGGCTGTTACACCGGAACAGGAGGAGGCCCATTCAGCCCCTCAAGCCTGTTACACAGGAACAGGAGGAGGCCCATTCAGCCCCTCGAGCCTGTTACACAGGAACAGGAGTAGGCCCATTCAGCCCCTCGATCCTGTTACACAGGAACAGGAGTAGGCCCATTCAGCCCCTCGATCCTGTTACACAGGAACAGGAGGAGGTCATTCAGCCCCTCGAGCCTGTTACACAGGAACAGGAGGAGGCCCATTCAGCCCCTCGAGCCTGTTACACAGGAACAGGAGGAGGCCCATTCAACCCCTCGAGCCTGTTACATAGGAACAGGAGGAGGCCCATTGAATCCCTCGAGTCTGTTTCACAGGAACAGGAGGAGGCCCATTCAACCCCTCGAGCCTGTTACACAGGAGCAGGAGGAGGCCATTAAGCCCCTCGAGCCTGTTACACAGGAACAGGAGGAGGCCCATTCAGCCCCTCGAGCCTGTTACACAGGAACAGGAGGAGGCCCATTCAACCCCTCGAGTCTGTTACATAGGAACAGGAGGCGGCCCATTCAGCCCCTCGAGCCCATTACATAGGAACAGGAACTGGCCCATTCAGCCCCTCGAGCACATTACATAGGAACAGGAGGAGGCCCATTCAACCCCTCAAGCCTGTTACACAGGAACAGGAGGAGGCCCATTCAGCCCCTCGAGCCTCTGACATAGGAACAAGAGGAGGCCCATTCAGCCGCTCGAGCCTGTTACACAGGAACAGGAAGAGGCCCATTCAACCCCTCGAGCCTGTTATACAGTAACAGAATGAGGCCCATTCAGCCCCTCGAGCATGTTACACAGGAACAGGAGGAGGCCCATTCTGCCCCTCGAGCCTGTTGCACAGGAACAGGAGAAGGCCCATTTAGCCCCTGGAATAATTTACACAGGAACAAGAGAACGGCCTATGTAGCCACTCGGGCCTGTTACATAGGAACAGGAGGAGGCCCATTCAGCCCCTCGAGCCTGTTTCACAGGAAAAGGAGGCAGCCCATTCAGCCCCTCGAGTATGTTACACAGGAACAGGACGGGCCAACTCAGCCCCTCGAGCTTATTACACCGGAACAGGAGGAGGCCTATTCAGCCGCTCCAGTTTATTATACGGGAGCAGCAGGAGGCCAGTCAGCCCCTCGAGCCAGTTACACAGGAACAGGAGGAGGCTCATACAGCCCCTTGTGCCTATTACACCAGAACAGGAGGAGGACCATTCAGCCCCTCGAGCTTGGTACAGAGGAACCTGAGGAGGTCATTCAGCTCCTCAAGCCTGTTACACAGGATCAGGAGGAGGACCATTCAGCCCCTTGAGGCTGTTACACCGGAACAGGAGAAGGCCCATTCAGCCCCTCAAGCCTGTTACATCGGAACAGGAGGAGGCCCATTCAGCCCCTCGAACCTGTTACACAGGAACCGGAGGATGCCCATTCAGCCCGTCGAGCCTGTTACAATCGAGCAGGAGGAGGTCCATTCAGCCCCTCGAGCATGTTACACAGGAACAGGAGGAGGCCCATTCAGCCGCTCGAGCCTGTTACATTGGAACAGGAGGAGGCCCATTTAGATCCTTGAGCATGTTACACAGGATCAGGAGGAGGCCTATTTTGCCCCTCGAGTGATTTACACAGGAACAGGAGAAGGCCAATCTAGCCCCTTGAGCCTGTTACACAGGAACAGGAGGCCCATTCAGCCCCTCGAGCCTGTTGCACAGGAACAGGAGAAGCCCATTCAGCCCCTCGAATGATTTACACAGGAACAGGAGGAGGTCATTCAGCCCCTCGAGCCCATTACATAGGAACAGGAGGAGGCCCATTTTGCCCCTCGAGTGATTTACACAGGAACAGGAGAAGGCCAATCTAGCCCCTTGAGCCTGTTACACAGTAACAGGAGGTGGCCCATTCGGCCCCTCAAGCCTGTTTCACTGGAAAAGGAGGCAGCCCATTCAGCCCCTCGTGTATGTTACACAGTACAGGAGGGGCCAACTCAGCCCCTTGTGCCTATTACACCGGAACAGGAGGAGGCCCATTCAGCCCCTCGAGCATGGTACAGAGGAACCTGAGGAGGTCATTCAGCTCTTCAAGCCTGTTACACAGGATCAGGAGGAGGACCATTCAGCCCCTTGAGCCTGTTGCACAGGAACAGGAGAAGCCCATTCAGCCCCTCGAATGATTTACACAGGAGCAGGAGGAGGTCATTCAGCCCCTCGAGCCCATTACATAGGAACAGGAGGAGGCCCATTCAGCCCATTGAGCCTGTTTCGCAGGAAAAGGAGGATGTCCATTCAGCCCCTCAAGCCTGTTACACAGGAACAGGAGGAGGCCCATTCAGCCCCTCGAGCCTCTTACATAGGAACAAGAGGAGGCCCATTCAGCACCTCGAACCTGTTACACAGGAACAGGAGTAGGCCCATTCAGCCCCTCGAGCCTGTTACACAGGAACAGGAGGAGGCCCATTCAGCCGCTCGAGCCTGTTACACAGGAACAGTAAGAGGCCCATTCAACCCCTCGAGCCTGTTTTACAGGAACAGAATGAGGCCCATTCAGCCCCTCGAGCATGTTACACAGGAACAGAAGGAGGCCCATTCTGCCCCTCGAGCCTGTTGCACAGGAACAGGAGAAGGCCCATTTAGCCCCTCGAATAATTTACACAGGAACAAGAGAAGGCCCATCTAGCCCCTCGTGCCTGTTACACAGGAACAGGAGGGGCCCATTCGGCCCCTCAAGCCTGTTTCACAGGAAAAGGAGGCAGCCCATTCAGCCCCTCGAGTATGTTACACAGTACAGGAGGGGCCAACTCAGCCCCTTGTGCCTATTACACCGGAACAGGAGGAGGCCCATTCAGCCCCTCGAGCATGGTACAGAGGAACCTGAGGAGGTCATTCAGCTCCTCAAGCCTGTTACACAGGATCAGGAGGAGGACCATTCAGCCCCTTGAGGCTGTTACACCGGAACAGGAGAAGGCCCATTCAGCCCCTCAAGCCTGTTACATCGGAACAGGAGGAGGCCCATTCAGCCCCTCGAGCCTGTTACACAGGTACAGGAGGAGCCCATTCAGCCCCTCGAGCCTGTTACATTATAACAGGAAGAGGCCCATACAGACCCACTTCTTTGTTACACAGGTGGAGGCCATTCAGCCCCTCGAGCCTGGTACACAGGAACAAGAGGAGGCCCATTCAGCCCGTCGAGCCTGTTACACTCGAGCAGGAGGAGGTCCATTCAGCCCCTCGAGTCTGTTACACAGGAACAGGAGGAGGCCCATTCAGCCCCTCGAGCCTGTGACATAGGAACAGGAGGAGGTCCATTCAGCCCCTCGAGCATGGTACAGAGGAACCTGAGGAGGTCATTCAGCTCCTCGAGCATGTTACACAGGAACAGGAACCGGCCCACTCAGCCCCTCGAGCCCGTTACATAGGAACAGGAACCGATCCATTCAGCCTCTCGAGCACGTTACAGAGGAACAGGAGGAGGCCCATTCAGCCCCTCAAGCCTGTTACACAGGAACAGGACGAGGCCCATTCAGCCCCTCGAGCCTGTTACACAGGAACCGGAAGAGGCCCATTCAGCCCCTCGAGCCTGTTACACAGGAACAGGAGGAGGCCCATTCAGCCCCTCGAGCCTGTTACACAGGAACAGGAGAAGGCCCATTTAGCCCCTCGAATAATTTACACAGGAACAAGAGAAGGCCCATCTAGCCCCTCGGGCCTGTTACACAGGAACAGGAGGGGCCCATTCGGCCCCTCAAGCCTGTTTCACAGGAAAAGGAGGCAGCCCATTCAGCCCCTCGAGTATGTTACACAGTACAGGAGGGGCCAACTCAGCCCCTTGTGCCTATTACACCGGAACAGGAGGAGGCCCATTCAGCCCCTCGAGCATGGTACAGAGGAACCTGAGGAGGTCATTCAGCTCCTCAAGCCTGTTACACAGGATCAGGAGGAGGACCATTCAGCCCCTTGAGGCTGTTACACCGGAACAGGAGAAGGCCCATTCAGCCCCTCGAGCCTGTTACACAGGTACAGGAGGAGCCCATTCAGCCCCTCGAGCCTGTTACATTATAACAGGAAGAGGCCCATACAGACCCACTTCTTTGTTACACAGGTGGAGGCCATTCAGCCCCTCGAGCCTGGTACACAGGAACAATAGGAGGCCCATTCAGCCCGTCGAGCCTGTTACACTCGAGCAGGAGGAGGTCCATTCAGCCCCTCGAGTCTGTTACACAGGAACAGGAGGAGGCCCATTCAGCCCCTCGAGCCTGTGACATAGGAACAGGAGGAGGTCCATTCAGCCCCTCGAGCATGGTACAGAGGAACCTGAGGAGGTCATTCAGCTCCTCGAGCATGTTACACAGGAACAGGAACCGGCCCACTCAGCCCCTCGAGCCCGTTACATAGGAACAGGAACCGACCCATTCAGCCTCTCGAGCACGTTACAGAGGAACAGGAGGAGGCCCATTCAGCCCCTCAAGCCTGTTACACAGGAACAGGACGAGGCCCATTCAGCCCCTCGAGCCTGTTACACAGGAACCGGAAGAGGCCCATTCAGCCCCTCGAGCCTGTTACACAGGAACAGGAGGAGGCCCATTCAGCCCCTCGAGCCTGTTACACAGGAACAGGAGGAGGACCATTCAGCCCCTCGAGCCTGTTACACAGGAAAAGGAGGAGGCCCATTCAGCCCCTCGAGCCTGTGACATAGGAACAGGAGGAGGTCCATTCAGCCCCTCGAGCCTGTTACACAGGAACCGGAGGACACCCTTTCAGCCCCTCTAGCTTGTTGCACAGGAACAGGAGGAGGCCCATTCAGCAACTTGAGCCTGTTGCACAGGAACAGGACGAGGCCTATTCTGCCCCTCGAGCCTGTTACATAGGAACAGGAGGAGGCCCATTCAGCCCCTCGAGCCTGTTACACAGGAACAGGAGGAGGCCCATTCAGCCGCTCGAGCCTGTTACATTGGAACAGTAGGAGGCCCATTTAGACCCTTGAGCATGTTACACAGGATCAGGAGGAGGCCCATTCTGCCCCTCGAGTGATTTACACAGGAACAGGAGAAGGCCAATCTAGCCCCTTGAGCCTGTTACATTAGAACAGGTGGCCCATTCAGCCCCTCGAGCCTGTTGCACAGGAACAGGAGAAGCCCATTCAGCCACTCGAATGATTTACACAGGAACAGGAGGAGGTCATTCAGCCCCTCGAGCCCGTTACACAGGAACAGGAGGAGGCCCATTCAGCCCCTCGAGCCTGTTACACAGGAACAGGAGGTGGTCCATTCAACACCTCGAGCCTGTTACAGAGCAACAGGACAAGGCCTATTCAGCCCCTCGAGCCCGTTACATCGGAACAGGAGGAGGCCCATTCAGCCCCTCGAGCATGTTACACTGGAACAGGAACCGGCCCATTCAGCCCCTTGAGCCCGTTACATAGGAACAGGAACTGGCCCATTCAGCCCCTTGAACACGTTACAGAGGAACAGGAGGAGGCCCATTCAGCCCCTCAAGCCTGTTGCACAGGAACAGGAGGTGGCCCATTCAGCAACTTGAGCCTGTTGCACAGGAACAGGACGAGGCCTATTCTGCCCCTCGAGCCTGTTACATAGGAACAGGAGAAGCCCATTCAGCCCCTCGAATGATTTACACAGGAACAGGAGGAGGTCATTCAGCCCCTCGAGCCCGTTACATAGGAACAGGAGGAGGCCCATTCAGCCCATCGCGCCTGTTTCGCAGGAAATGGAGGATGTCCATTCAGCCCCTCAAGCCTGTTACACAGGAACAGGAGGAGGCCCATTCAGCCCCTCGAGCCTCTTACATAGGAACAAGAGGAGGCCCATTCAGCCCCTCGAGCCTGTTACACAGGAACAGGAGTAGGCCCATTCAGCCGCTCGAGCCTGTTACACAGGAACTGGAGGAGGCCCATTCAGCCGCTCGAGCCTGTTATACAGGAACAGAATGAGGCCCATTCAGCCCCTCGAGCATGTTACACAGGAACAGGAGGAGGCCCATTCTGCCCCTCGAGCCTGTTGCACAGGAACAGGAGAAGGCCCATTCAGCCCCTCGAATAATTTACACAGGAACAAGAGAAGGCCCATCTAGCCCCTCGGGCCTGTTACAAAGGAACAGGAGGAGGCCCATTCGGCCCCTCGAGCCTGTTTCACAGGAAAAGGAGGCAGCCCATTCAGCCCCTCGAGTATGTTACACAGGAACAGGAGGGGCCAACTCAGCCCCTTGTGCCTATTACACCGGAACAGGAGGAGGACCATTCAGCCCCTTGAGGCTGTTACATCGGAACAGGAGGAGGCCCATTCAGCCCCTCGAGCCTGTTACACAGGTACAGGAGGAGCCCATTCAGCCCCTCGAGCCTGTTACACAGGTACAGGAGGAGCCCATTCAGCCCCTCGAGCCTGTTACATTATAACAGGAAGAGGCGCATTCAGCCCCTCGAGCCTGTTACACACGAACAGGAACCGGCCCACTCAGCCCCTCGAGCCCGTTACATAGGAACAGGAACCGACCCATTCAGCCTCTCGAGCACGTTACACAGGAACAGGAGGAGGCCCATTCAGCCCCTCAAGCCTGTTACACAGGAACAGGACGAGGCCCATTCAGCCCCTCGAGCCTGTTACACAGGAACCGGAGGAGGCCCATTCAGCCCCTCGAGCTGTTACACAGGAACAGGAGGAGGACCATTCAGCCCCTCGAGCCTGTTACACAGGAACATGAGGAGGCCCATTCAGCCCCTCGAGTCTGTTACACAGGAACAGGAGGAGGCCCATTCAGCCCCTCGAGCCTGTGACATAGGAACAGGAGGAGGTCCATTCAGCCCCTCGAGCCTGTTACACAGGAACCGGAGGAGACCCTTTCAGCCCCTCTAGCTTGTTGCACAGAAACAGCATGAGGCCCATTTGCAACTTGAGCCTGTTACATAGGAATAGGAAGAGGCCCATTCAGCCCCTCGAGCCTGTTACACAGGAACAGGAGGAGGCCCATTCTGCCCCTCGAACCTGTTGCACAGGAACAGGAGGAGGCCCATTCAGCCCCTCGAGCATGTTACACTGGAACAGGAACCGGCCCATTCAGCCCCTTGAGACCGTTACATAGGAACAGGAACTGGCCCATTCAGCCCCTTGAACACGTTGCAGAGGAACAGGAGGAGGCCCATTCAGCCCCTCAAGCCTGTTGCACAGGAACAGGAGGTGGCCCATTCAGCAACTTGAGCCTGTTGCACAGGAACAGGACGAGGCCTATTCTGCCCCTCGAGCCTGTTACATAGGAACAGGAGGAGGCCCATTCGGCCCTCGAGCCTGTTACACAGGAACAGGAGGAGGCCCATTCAGCCGCTCGAACCTGTTACATTGGAACAGGAGGAGGCCCATTTAGACCCTTGAGCATGTTACACAGGATCAGGAGGAGGCCCATTCTGCCCCTCGAGTGATTTACACAGGAACAGGAGAAGGCCAATCTAGCCCCTTGAGCCTGTTACACAGGAACAGGAGGCCCATTCAGCCCCTCGAGCCTGTTGCACAGGAACAGGAGAAGCCCATTCAGCCACTCGAATGATTTACACAGGAACAGGAGGAGGCCCATTCAGCCCATCGAGCCTGTTTCGCAGGAAAAGGAGGATGTCCATTCAGCCCCTCAAGCCTGTTACACAGGAACAGGAGGAGGCCCATTCAGCCCCTCGAGCCTTTTACATAGGAACAAGAGGAGGCCCATTCTGCACCTCGAACCTGTTGCACAGGAATAGGAGGAGGCCCATTCAGCCCCTCGAGCCTGAAACACAGGAACAGGAGGATGCCCATTCAGCCCGTCGAGCCTGTTACACAGGAAAAGAATGAGGTCCATTCAGCCCCTCGAGCATGTTACACAGGAAAAGGAGAACGCCCATTCAGCCCCTCGAATAATTTACACAGGAACAAGAGAAGGCCCATCTAGCCCCTCGAGCCTGTTACACAGGAACAGGAGGAGGCCCATTCGGCCCCTCGAGCCTGTTTCACAGGAAAAGGAGGAGGCCCATTCAGCCCCTCGAGTATGTTACACAGGAACAGGAGAGGCCCACTCAGCCCCTCGTGCGTATTACACCGGAACAGGAGGAGGCCCATTCAGCCGCTCCAGTTTATTACATGGGAGCAGGAGGAGGCCAGTCAGCCCCTCGAGCCAGTTACACAGGAACAGGAGGAGGCCCATACAGCCCCTTGTGTCTATTGCACCGGAACAGGAGGAGGACCATTCAGCCCCTCGAGCTTGGTGCAGAGGAACCTGAGGAGGCCATTCAGCTCCTCAAGCCTGTTACACAGGATCAGGAGGAGGACCATTCAGCACCTTGAGGCTGTTACACCGGAACAGGAGGAGGCCCATTCAGCCCCTCGAGCCTGTTACACAGGAACAGGAGGAGGCCCATTCAGCCCCTCGAGCCTGTTACACAGGAACAGGAGGAGGCCCATTCAGCCCCTCGATCCTGTTACACAGGAACAGGAGTAGGCCCATTCAGCCCCTCGATCCTGTTACACAGGAACAGGAGTAGGCCCATTCAGCCCCTCGAGCCTGTTACACAGGAACAGGAGGAGGCCCATTCAGCCGCTCGAGCCTGTTACACAGGAACAGGAGGAAGCCCATTTAGCACCTAGAGCCTGTTACATAGGAACAGAATGAGACCCATTCAGCCCCTCGAGCCTGTTACACAGGAACAGAAGGAGGCCCATTCTGCCCCTCGAGCCTGTTGCACAGGAACAGGAGAAGGCCCGTTCAGCCCCTCGAATGATTTACCCAGGAACAGGAGAAGGCCCATCTAGCCCCTTGAGCCTGTTACACAGGAACAGGAGGAGGCCCATTCAGCCCCTCGAGCCTGTTACACAGGAACCGGAGGAGATCCTTTCAGCCCCTCTGGCTTGTTGCACAGGAACAGCAGGAGGCTCATTTGCAACTTGAGCCTGTTACATAGGAACAGGAGGAGGCCCATTCAGCCCCTCGAGCATGTTACACTGGAACAGGAACCGGCCCATTCAGCCCCTTTAGCCCGTTACATAGGAACAGGAACCGGCCCATTCATCCCCTTGAACACGTTACAGAGGAACAGGAGGAGGCCCATTCAGCCCCTCAAGCCTGTTACACAGGAACAGGAGGAGGCCCATTCAGCCCCTCAAGCCTGTTATACAGGAACAGGAGGTGGCCCATTCAGCAACTTGAGCCTGTTGCTCAGGAACAGGACGAGGCCTATTCTGCCCCTCAAGCCTGTTACATAGAAACAGGAGGAGGCCCATTCAGCCCCTCGAGCCTGTTACACAGGAACAGGAGGAGGCCCATTCAGCCGCTCGAGCCTGTTACATTGGAACAGGAGGAGGCCCATTTAGACCCTTGAGCATGTTACACAGGATCAGGAGGAGGCCCATTCTGCCCCTCGAGTGATTTACACAGGAACAGGAGAAGGCCAGTCTAGCCCCTTGAGCCTGTTACACAGGAACAGGAGGCCCATTCAGCCCCTCGAGCCTGTTGCACAGGAACAGGAAAAGCCCATTCAGCCCCTCGAATTATTTACACAGGAACAGGAGGAGGTCATTCAGCCCCTCGAGCCCGTTACATAGGAACAGGAGGAGGCCCATTCAGCCCCTCGAGCCCGTTACATAGGAACAGGAGGAGGTCCATTCAGCCCCTCAAGCCTGTTGCATAGGAACCGGAGGAGGCCCACTGAACCCTTCGAGTCTGTTACACAGGAACAGGAGGGGCCCACTGAGCCCCTCGAGCCTGTTACACCGGAACAGGAGGTGGCCCATTCATCCCCTCGAGCCTGTTACACAGGAACAGGAGGAGGCCCATTCAGCCCCTCGAGCCTGTTACACAGGAATTGGAGGAGGACCATTCAGCCCCTCGAGCCTGTTACACAGGAACAGGAGGAGGCCCATTCAGCCCCTTGTGCCTTTTACACCGGAACGGGAGGTGGACCATTCAGCCCCTCAAGCTTGGTACAGAGGAACCTGAGGAGGCCATTCAGCCCCTCGAGACTGTTACACAGGAACAGGAGGCGGCCCACTGTAAGGAGTGGTTTGCAGGGGGTCAGTTTTCTCTTCTGACCTGATATGAGCGGTTCCGAATCGCTCCCACATCCTTGGTTCTCGACATTGGAATTATGAAGGGACTGTGACAGACTTGGACAGACAATCGGTTTCAAGGTCGGAAGTAGGTCTGTCTTTATTGTGTTTAAAAAAGAAGTAAAAAGGCACACCTTTAATTCCACACACAGACCAATACACACTGAAGGGTACAACACATTGAATAAATTGTCCAATTACAGTCTGTGGGGAAAAGAATACAACTTAAACTCTAAATGGGGTAAAAAGGAGAATGCAGATACATTTGCACAAGTTATCCCAGCCTCCCTCCTCCCAATTCCCCTAACTAACAAAGTTGTAGCTCTGCGGGGTTCAGGGGCTATGCTCACCAATCCCCTTTTTGACAGTTCCAACTCCAGGGTTCGCCTCAGTTGTCCCTGGGGTTCGCCTTAGTTGTCCACGTTCTGTAGTCTGTACCCCTTGCTAGTGTAGGACCGGTTTTTCTTCGGTTTTGTCGGCTTGGTTCCGGTTGACTGTTTGATTGGTCGCGATGGCCTGAAACTTTCCAGTAGTCGTTTTGACAGCCTGTTTGCTGTTGTGGCGCTGTCCTTCTGGGTTTTAGAGATTCCTTTCGCAGATGTTTCGGGATCCCACTTTTCGAGACTGGTGTAGAACTTATGCAACGAGACTGCTAACTTAATAGTGTCTCTTGAAGCACCCCTAACTGCCAGAACAGACTTCAATTGTACTAAAACAGGCTTCTTTATCTTCCATCAAATCTAGCTCAGTTCTTTGTTTCGATTTTTCAGCCAGCTAACTGAAACTTGATTAAGTGGTTTTAATCTGGCGTTAATAGGCTTTTCGAAGTTGGTGAGCTCTCCATTGTGCTAGTCTGGCCTGAGCCAGATATTTCTATGCCTGTTGAAAAGGTGTTGGAATATGTATGTGACATTTGGGTCCTCCGGGTGCGGTGATAAATGTTTCTTCCATCGTTGATTGTTTAAATGCTAATGTTTTCAAGGGGCAAGTTTCGAGGGTATACAGTTCCCTGACAATTTGATTAGTTCCAATGTCCAAACTGGCCCTTTAGATATTGACCCCACCCCTTTTCTTGCAGACCCAACATACACCTTTTAAAAATCCCAAATTCGATTAAAGTTCGTAGTTTCTTCCATGTGCACTTTAGGATTTCAAACTTTCTGGCAGATAGTTCCAAATTAAATTCCCTTTCCTATGAGTCCAAACACTGGGAGGGGGGGGTCTCCATGAATGCACCCCCTTTTATCCCCTGCAGGCCTCGTCTGCCCCTTTAAAATTCATTTGTGTCCCAAAGTTTTCCTTCCATTTTAAAAGCCCAGAAAGGGATTCTTCTCCCCTGCAGGGGAAAGGTACCTGGAATCTTTGCGAGATATTGGTAAATTCTACATTTATTCAACCCCTCGAGCCTGTTACATAGGAACAGGAGGAGGCCCATTGAGTCCCTCGAGCCTGTTACACAGGAACAGGAGGAGGCCCATTCAGCCCCTCGAGCCTGTTACACAGGAGCAGGAGGAGGCCATTCAGCCCCTCGAGCCTGTTACACAGGAACAGGAGGAGGCCCATTCAGCCTCTCGAGCACGTTACACAGGAACAGGAGGAGGCCCATTCAGCCCGCCGAGCCTGTTACACTCGAGCAGGAGGAGGTCCATTCAGCCCCTCGAGCTTGTTACACAGGAACAGGAGGAGGACCATTCTGCCCCTCGAATGATTTACACAGGAACAGAATGAGCCCCATTCAGTCCCTCGCGCATGTTACACAGGAACAGGAGGAGGCCCATTCAGCCTCTCGAGCCTGTTGCACAGGAATAGGAGAATGCCCATTCAGACCCTCGAATGATTTACACAGGAACAGAATGAGGCCAATTCAGCCCCTCGAGCCTGTTACATAGGAACAGAATGAGGCCCATTCAGCCCCTCGAGCATGTTACACAGGAACCGGAGAAGGCCCATTCTGCCCCTCGAGCCTGTTGCACAGGAACAGGAGGAGGCCCATTCAGCCGCTCGAGCCTGTTACATTTGAACAGAATGAGGCCCATCTAGCCCCTTGAGCCTGTTACACAGGAACAGGAGGGCCATTCAGCCCCTCGAGCCTGTTACATAGGAACAGGAGGCGGCCCATTCAGCCCCTCGAGTCTGTTACACAGGAACAGCAGAAGGCCCATTCAGCCTCTCGAATTATTTAACACAGGAACAGGAGGAGGCCCATTCAGCCCCTCCAGCCCATTACATAGGAACAGGAGGAGGCCCATTCAGCCCCTCGAGCCTGTTACACAGGAACAGGAGGAGGCCCATTCAACCCCTTGAGTCTGTTACACAGGAACAGGAGGGGCCCACTCAGCCGCTCGAGCCTATTACACCGGAACAGGAGGAGGCCCATTCAGCCCCTCGAGCCTGTTGCACTGGAACAGGAGGAGGCCCATTCAGACCCTCGAGCCTGTTACACAGTAACAGAAGGAGTACCATTCAGACACTCGAGCCTGTTACACAGGAACAGGAGGAGGTACATTTAGCCCCTTGTGCCTTTTACACCAGAATAGGAGGAAGACCATTCAGCCCCTCGAGCTTTCTACAGAGGAACCTGAGGAGGCCATTCAGCCCTTCGAGCCTGTTACACAGGAACAGGAGGAGGCCTATTCAGCCCCTCGAGCCTGCGAGAGAGGAACAGGAGGATGCCCATTCAGCCCCTCTAGCCTGTTACACAGGAACAGGAGGAGGCCCATTCAGCAACTTGAGCCTGTTGCACAGGAACAGGACGAGGCCGATTCAGCCCCTCGAGCCTGTTACACAGGAACAGGAGTAGGCCCATTCAGCCCCTCGAGCCTGTTACACAGGAACAGGAGGAGGCCCATTCAGCCGCTCGAGCCTGTTACGTTGGAACAGAGTGAGGCCCATTTAGCCCCTCGAGCCTGTTACACAGGGACAGGAGGAGGCCCATTCAGCCCCTCGAGCCTGCTACACAGGAACAGGAGGAGGCCCATTCAGCCCCTCGAGCCTGTTACATAGGAACAGGATGAGGCCCAGTCAGCCCCTCGAGCATGTTACACAGGAACAGGAGGAGGCCCATTCTGCCCCTCGAGCCTGTTGCACAGGAACAGGAGAAGGCCCATTCAGCCCCTCGAATGATTTACACAGGAACAGAATGAGGCCAATTCAGCCCCTCGCGCTTATAACACAGGAACAGGAGGAGGCCCATTCAGCCGCTCGAGCCTGTTACATAGGAACAGAATGAGGCCCATTAGGGCCCTCGAGCCTGTTACACAGGAACAGGAGGATGCCCATTCAGCCGCTCGAGCCTGTTACATTGGAACAGAATGAGGCCCATCTAGCCCCTTGAGACTGTTACACAGGAACAGGAGGCCCATTCAGCCCCTTGAACACGTTACAGAGGTACAGGAGGAGGCCCATTCAGCCCCTCAAGCCTGTTACACAGGAACAGGAGGTGGCCCATTCAGCAACTTGAGCCTGTTGTTAGGAACAGGACGAGGCCTATTCTGCCCGTCGAGCCTGTTACATAGGAACAGGAGGAGGCCCATTCAGCCGCTCGAGCCTGTTACATTGGAACAGAATGAGGCCCATTTAGACCCTCGAGCATGTTACACAGGATCAGGAGGAGGCCCATTCTGTCGCTCGAGTGATTTACACAGGAACAGGAGAAGGCCAATCTAGCCCCTTGAGCCTGTTACACAGGAACAGGAGGCCCATTCAGCCCCTCGAGCCTGTTGCACAGGAACAGGAGAAGCCCATTCAGCCCCTCGAATGATTTACACAGGAACAGGAGGAGGCCCATTCAGCCCCTCGAGCCCGTTACATAGGAACAGGAGGAGGCCCATTCAGCCCCTCGAGCCTGTTTCGCAGGAAAAGGAGGAGGTCCATTCAGGCCCTCAAGTTTGTTACACAGGAACCGAAGGAGGCCCATTCAACCCCTCGAGTCTGTTACACAGGAACAGGAGGGGCACACTGAGCCCCTCGAGCCTATTACACCAGAACAGGAGGAGCCCCATTCATCCCCTCGACCCTGTTACACAGGAACAGGAGGAGCCCCATTCATCCCCTCGACCCTGTTACACAGGAACAGGAGGCGCATTCAGCCCCTCGAGCCTGTTACATAGGAACAGGAGGCGACCCATTCAGCCCCTCGAGTCTGTTACACAGGAACAGCAGAAGGCCCATTCAGCCTCTCGAATTATTTAACACAGGAACAGGAGGAGGCCATTCAGCCCCTCCAGCCCATTACATAGGAACAGGAGGAGGCCCATTCAGCCCCTCGAGCCTGTTACACAGGAACAGGAGGAGGCCCATTCAACCCCTTGAGTCTGTTACACAGGAACAGGAGGGGCCCACTCAGCCCCTCGAGCCTATTACACCGGAACAGGAGGAGGCCCATTCAGCCCCTCGAGCCTGTTGCACTGGAACAGGAGGAGGCCCATTCAGACCCTCGAGCCTGTTACACAGTAACAGAAGGAGTACCATTCAGACACTCGAGCCTGTTACACAGGAACAGGAGGAGGTACATTTAGCCCCTTGTGCCTTTTACACCAGAATAGGAGGAAGACCATTCAGCCCCTCGAGCTTTCTACAGAGGAACCTGAGGAGGCCATTCAGCCCCTCGAGCCTGTTACACAGGAACAGGAGGAGGCCTATTCAGCCCCTCGAGCCTGTTACACAGGAACAGGAGTAGGCCCATTCAGCCCCTCGAGCCTGTTACACAGGAACAGGAGGAGGCCCATTCAGCCGCTCGAGCCTGTTACATAGGAACAGAATGAGGCCCATTAGGGCCCTCGAGCCTGTTACACAGGAACAGGAGGATGCCCATTCAGCCGCTCGAGCCTGTTACATTGGAACAGAATGAGGTCCATCTAGCCCCTTGAGACTGTTACACAGGAACAGGAGGCCCATTCAGCCCCTCGATCCTTTTACATAGGAACAGGAGGAGGCCCATTCAGCCGCTCGAGCCTGTTACATTGGAACAGAATGAGGCCCATTTAGACACTCGAGCATGTTACACAGGAACAGGAGGAGGCCCATTCAGCCCCTCGAGACTGTTACACAGGAACAGGAGGAGCCCCATTCATCCCCTCGAGACTGTTACACAGGAACAGGAGGAGGCCCATTCAACCCCTCGAGCCTGTTACACAGGAACAGGAATAGTCCCATTCAGCCCCTCGAGCCTGTTACACAGGAACAGGAGGAGGTCCATTCAACACCTCGAACCTGTTACACAGGAACAGGGCAAGGCCTCTTCAGCCCCTCGAGCCCGTTACACAGGAACAGGAGGAGGCCCATTCAGCCCCTCGAGCATGTTACACAGGAACAGGAACCGGCCCATTCAGCCCCATGAGCCCGTTACATAGGAACAGCAACCGGCCCATTCAGCCCCTTGAACACGTTACAGAGGTACAGGAGGAGGCCCATTCAGCCCCTCAAGCCTGTTACACAGGAACAGGAGGTGGCCCATTCAGCAACTTGAGCCTGTTGTTAGGAACAGGACGAGGCCTATTCTGCCCGTCGAGCCTGTTACATAGGAACAGGAGGAGGCCCATTCAGCCGCTCGAGCCTGTTACATTGGAACAGAATGAGGCCCATTTAGACCCTCGAGCATGTTACACAGGATCAGGAGGAGGCCCATTCTGACCCTCGAGTGATTTACACAGGAACAGGAGAAGGCCAATCTAGCCCCTTGAGCCTGTTACACAGGAACAGGAGGCCCATTCAGCCCCTCGAGCCTGTTGCACAGGAACAAGAGAAGCCCATTCAGCCCCTCGAATGATTTACACAGGAACAGGAGGAGGCCCATTCAGCCCCTCGAGCCCGTTACATAGGAACAGGAGGAGGCCCATTCAGCCCCTCGAGCCTGTTTCGCAGGAAAAGGAGGAGTTCCATTCAGGCCCTCAAGTTTGTTACACAGGAACCGAAGGAGGCCCATTCAACCCTTCGAGTCTGTTACACAGGAACAGGAGGGGCACACTGAGCCCCTCGAGCCTATTACACCAGAACAGGAGGAGCCCCATTCATCCCCTCAACCCTGTTACACAGGAACAGGAGGAGCCCCATTCATCCCCTCGACCCTGTTACACAGGAACAGGAGGAGGCCCATTCAGCCGCTCGAGCCTGTTACACAGGAACAGGAGGAGGCCCATTCAGCCCCTTGTGCCTTTTACACCGGAACAGGAGGAGGACCATTCACCCCCTCGAGCTTGGTACAGAGGAACCTGAGGAGGCCATTCAGCCCCTTGTGGCTGTTACACAGGAACAGGAGGCGGCCCACTATAAGGAGTGGTTTGCAGGGGGTCAGCTTTCCCTTCTGACCTGATATGAGCGGTTCCGAATCGCTCCCACACCCTTGGTTCTCGACATTGGAATTATGAAGGGACTGTGACAGACTTGGACAGACAATCGGTTTCAAGGTCGGAAGTAGGTCTGGCTTTATTGTGTTTAAAAAAGAAGTAAAAAGGCACACCTTTAATTACACACACAGACCAATACATAGAAACATAGAAAATAGGTGCAGGAGTAGGCCATTCGGCCCTTCTAGCCTGCACCGCCATTCAATGAGTTCATGGCTGAACATTCAACTTCAGTACCCCATTCCTGCTTTCTCGCCATACCCCTTGATCCCCCTAGCAGTAAGGACCTCATCTAACTCCTTTTTGAATATATTTAGTGAATTGGCCTCAACAACTTTCTGTGGTAGAGAATTCCACAGGTTCACCACTCTCTGGGTGAAGAAGTTCCTCCGCATCTCGGTCCTAAATGGCTTACCCCTTATCCTTAGACTGTGACCCCTGGTTCTGGACTTCCCCAACATTGGGAACATTCTTCCTGCATCTAACCTGTCTAACCCCGTCAGAATTTTATATGTTTCTATGAGGTCCCCTCTCATTCTTCTGAACTCCAGTGAATACAAGCCCAGTTGATCCAGTCTTTCTTGATAGGTCAGTCCCGCCATCCCGGGAATCAGTCTGGTGAACCTTCGCTGCACTCCCTCAATAGCAAGAATGTCCTTCCTCAGGTTAGGAGACCAAAACTGTACACAATACTCCAGGTGTGGCCTCACCAATGCCCTGTACAACTGTAGCAACACCTCCCTGCCCCTGTACTCAAATCCCCTTGCTATGAAGGCCAACATGCCATTTGCTTTCTTAACCTGCTGCACCTGCATGCCAACCTTCAATGACTGATGTACCATGACACCCAGGTCTCTTTGCACCTCCCCTTTTCCTAATCTGTCACCATTCAGATAATAGTCTGTCTCTCTGTTTTTACCACCAAAGTGGATAACCTCACATTTATCCACATTATACTTCATCTGCCATGCATTTGCCCACTCACCTAACCTATCCAAGTCGCTCTGCAGCCTCACAGCATCCTCCTCGCAGCTCACACTGCCACCCAACTTAGTGTCATCCGCAAATTTGGAGATACTACATTTAATCCCCTCATCTAAATCATTAATGTACAGTGTAAACAGCTGGGGCCCCAGCACAGAACCTTGCGGTACCCCACTAGTCACT
This sequence comes from Pristiophorus japonicus, assembly GCF_044704955.1. Taxonomy (NCBI): domain Eukaryota; kingdom Metazoa; phylum Chordata; class Chondrichthyes; family Pristiophoridae; genus Pristiophorus; species Pristiophorus japonicus. The sequence goes on along the minus strand of NW_027254124.1, from coordinate 170,800 downwards.
GCCTGCCATTCTGAAAAGTACCCATTTACTCCTACTCTTTGCTTCCTGTCTGACAACCAGTTCTCAATCCATGTCAGTACACTACCCCCAATCCCATGTGCTCTAACTTTGCACATCAATCTCTTGTGTGGGACCTTGGAGGGTACAACACACTGAAGGGTACAACACATTGAATAAATCGTCAAATTACAGTCTGTGGGGAAAAGAATACAACTTAAACTCTAAATGGGGTAAAAAGGAGAATGCAGATACATTTGCACAAGTTATCCCAGCCTCCCTCCTCCCAATTCCCCTAACTAACAAAGTTGTAGCTCTGGGGGGTTCAGGGGCTATGCTCACCAATCCCCTTTTTGACAGTTCCAACTCCAGGGTTCGCCTCAGTTGTCCCTGGGGTTCGCCTTAGTTGTCCACGTTCTGTAGTCTGTACCCCTTGGTAGTGTAGGACCAGCTTGTAGAGTGGAAAAATCTTCGGTTTTTCTTCGGTTTTGTCGGCTTGGCTCCGGTTGACTGTTTGATTGGTCGCGATGGTCCTGAAACTTTCCAGTAGTCGTTTTGACAGCCTGTTTGCTGTTGTGGTGCTGTCCTTCTGGGTTTTAGAGATTCCTTCCGCCGATGTTTCGGGATCCCACTTTTCGAGACTGGTGTAGAACTTATGCAACGAGACTGCTAACTTAATAGTGTCTCTTGAAGCACCCCTAACTGCCAGAACAGACTTCAATTATACTAAAACAGGCTTCTTTATCTTCCATCAAATCTAGCTCAGTTCTTTGTTTCGATTTTTCAGCCAGCTAACTGAAACTTGATTAAGTGGTTTTAATCTGGCGTTAATAGGCTTTTCGAAGTTGGTGATCTCTTCCATTGTGCTAGTCTGGCCTGAGCCAGATATTTCTATGCCTGTTGAAAAGGTGTTGGAATATGTATGTGACATTTGGGTCCTCCGGGTGCGGTGATAAATGTTTCTTCCATCGTTGATTGTTTAAATGCTAATGTTTTCAAGGGGCAAGTTTCGAGGGTATACAGTTCCCTGACAATTTGATTAGTTCCAATGTCCAAACTGGCCCTTTAGATATTGACCCCACCCCTTTTCTTGCAGACCCAACATACACCTTTTAAAAATCCCAAATTCAATTAAAGTTCGTAGTTTCTTCCATGTGCCCTTTAGGATTTCAAACTTTCTGGTAGATAGTTCCAAATTAAATTCCCTTTCCTATGAGTCCAAACACTGGGAGGGGGGGGTCTCCATGAATGCACCCCCTTTTATCCCCTGCAGGCCTCGTCTGCCCCTTTAAAATTCATTTGTGTCCCAAAGTTTTCCTTCCATTTTAAAAGCCCAGAAAGGGATTCTTCTCCTCTGCAGGGGAAAGGTACCTGGAATCTTTGCGAGATATTGGTAAATTCTACATTTATTCAACCCCTCGAGCCTGTTACATAGGAACAGGAGGAGGCCCATTGAGTCCCTCGAGCCTGTTACACAGGAACAGGAGGAGGCCCATTCAGCCCCTCGAGCCTGTTACACAGGAGCAGGAGGAGGCCATTCAGCCCCTCGAGCCTGTTACACAGGAACAGGAGGAGGCCCATTCAGCCCCTCGAGCCTGTTACACAGGAACAGGAGGAGGCCCATTCAACCCCTCGAGTCTGTTACATAGGAACAGGAGGAGGTCCATTGAGTCCCTCGAGCCTGTTACACAGGAACAGGAGGAGGCCCATTCAGCCCCTCGAGCCTGTTACACAGGAGCAGGAGGAGGCCATTCAGCCCCTCGAGCCTGTTACACAGGAACAGGAGGAGGCCCATTCAGCCCCTCGAGCCTGTTACACAGGAACAGGAGGAGGCCCATTCAACCCCTCGAGTCTGTTACATAGGAACAGGAGGCGGCCCATTCAGCCCCTCGAGCCCATTACATAGGAACAGGAACCGGCCCATTCAGCCCCTCGAGTATGTTACACAGGTACAGGAGGGGCCAACTCAGCCCCTCGAGCTTATTACACCGGAACAGGAGGAGGCCCATTCAGCCGCTCCAGTTTATTACACGGGAGCAGGAGGAGGCCAGTCAGCCCCTCAAGCCAGTTACACAGGAACAGGAGGAGGCCCATACAGCCCCTTGTGCCTATTACACCGGAACAGGAGGAGGACCATTCAGCCCCTCGAGCTTGGTACAGAGGAACCTGAGGAGGTCATTCAGCTCCTCAAGCCTGTTACACAGGATCAGGAGGAGGACCATTCAGCCCCTTGAGGCTGTTACACCGGAACAGGAGGAGGCCCATTCAGCCCCTCAAGCCTGTTACATCGGAACAGGAGGAGCCCATTCAGCCCCTCGAGTCTGTTACACAGGAACCGGAGGATGCCCACTCAGCCCCTCGAGCCCGTTACATAGGAACAGGAACTGACCCATTCAGCCCCACTTCTTCGTTACACAGGTGGAGGCCATTCAGCCTCTCGAGCACGTTACACAGGAACAGGAGGAGGCCCATTCAGCACGCCGGGCCTGTTACACCCGAGCAGGAGGAGGTCCATTCAGCCCCTCGAGCTTGTTACACAGGAACAGGAGGAGGACCATTCAGCCCCTCGAGCCTGTTACACAGGAACGGGTGAAGGCCCATTCAGCCCCTCGAGCCTGTTACACAGGAATAGGAGGAGGCCCATTCAGCCCCTCGAGCCGATTACACAGGAACAGGAGGAGGCCCATTCTGCCCCTCGAACCTGTTGCACAGGAACAGGAGGAGGCCCATTCTGCCCCTCGAATGATTTACACAGGAACAGAATGAGGCCCATTCAGTCCCTCGCGCATGTTACACAGGAACAGGAGGAGGCCCATTCAGCCTCTCGAGCCTGTTGCACAGGAACAGGATAATGCCCATTCAGACCCTCGAATGATTTACACAGGAACAGAATGAGGCCAATTCAGCCCCTCGAGCCTGTTACATAGGAACAGAATGAGGCCCATTCAGCCCCTCGAGCATGTTACACAGGAACCGGAGGAGGCCCATTCTGCCCCTCGAGCCTGTTGCACAGGAACAGGAGGAGGCCCATTCAGCCGCTCGAGCCTGTTACATTGGAACAGAATGAGGCCCATCTAGCCCCTTGAGCCTGTTACACAGGAACAGGAGGGCCATTCAGCCCCTCGAGCCTGTTACATAGGAACAGGAGGCGGCCCATTCAGCCCCTCGAGTCTGTTACACAGGAACAGCAGAAGGCCCATTCAGCCCCTCGAATTATTTAACACAGGAACAGGAGGAGGCCCATTCAGCCCCTCCAGCCCATTACATAGGAACAGGAGGAGGCCCATTCAGCCCCTCGAGCCTGTTACACAGGAACAGGAGGAGGCCCATTCAACCCCTTGAGTCTGTTACACAGGAACAGGAGGGGCCCACTCAGCCCCTCGAGCCTATTACACCGGAACAGGAGGAGGCCCATTCAGCCCCTCGAGCCTGTTGCACTGGAACAGGAGGAGGCCCATTCAGACCCTCGAGCCTGTTACACAGTAACAGAAGGAGTACCATTCAGACACTCGAGCCTGTTACACAGGAACAGGAGGAGGTACATTTAGCCCCTTGTGCCTTTTACACCAGAATAGGAGGAAGACCATTCAGCCCCTCGAGCCTGCGAGAGAGGAACAGGAGGATGCCCATTCAGCCCCTCTAGCCTGTTACACAGGAACAGGAGGAGGCCCATTCAGCAACTTGAGCCTGTTGCACAGGAACAGGACGAGGCCGATTCAGCCCCTCGAGCCTGTTACACAGGAACAGGAGTAGGCTCATTCAGCCCCTCTAGCCTGTTACACAGGAACAGGAGGAGGCCCATTCAGCCCCTCGAGCCTGTTGCACTGGAACAGGAGGAGGCCCATTCAGACCCTCGAGCCTGTTACACAGTAACAGAAGGAGTACCATTCAGACACTCGAGCCTGTTACACAGGAACAGGAGGAGGCCCATTCAACCCCTTGAGTCTGTTACACAGGAACAGGAGGAGGCCCATTCAGCCCCTCGAGCCTGTTACATAGGAACAGGATGAGGTCCAGTCAGCCCCTCGAGCATGTTACACAGGAACAGGAGGAGGCCCATTCTGCCCCTCGAGCCTGTTGCACAGGAACAGGAGAAGGCCCATTCAGCCCCTGGAATGATTTACACAGGACCAGAATGAGTCCAATTAAGCCCCTCGCGCATATAACACAGGAACAGGAGGAGGCCCATTCAGCCCCTCGAGTCTGTTACACAGGAACAGGAGTAGTCCCATTCAGCCCCTCGAGCCTGTTACACAGGAACAGGAGGAGGTCCATTCAACACCTCGAGCCTGTTACACAGGAACAGGGCAAGGCCTCTTCAGCCCTTCGAGCCCGTTACATAGGAACAGGAGGAGGCCCATTCAGCCCCATGAGCCCGTTACATAGGAACAGCAACCGGCCCATTCAGCCCCTTGAACATGTTACAGAGGTACAGGAGGAGGCCCATTCAGCCCCTCAAGCCTGTTACACAGGAACAGGAGGTGGCCCATTCAGCAACTTGAGCCTGTTGTTAGGAACAGGACGAGGCCTATTCTGCCCGTCGAGCCTGTTACATAGGAACAGGAGGAGGCCCATTCAGCCGCTCGAGCCTGTTACATTGGAACAGAATGAGTCCCATTTAGACCCTCGAGCATGTTACACAGGATCAGGAGGAGGCCCATTCTGTCCCTCGAGTGATTTACACAGGAACAGGAGAAGGCCAATCTAGCCCCTTGAGCCTGTTACACAGGAACAGGAGGCCCATTCAGCCCCTCGAGCCTGTTGCACAGGAACAGGAGAAGCCCATTCAGCCCCTCGAATGATTTACACAGGAACAGGAGGAGGCCCATTCAGCCCCTCGAGCCCATTACATAGGAACAGGAGGAGGCCCATTCAGCCCCTCGAGCCTGTTTCGCAGGAAAAGGAGGAGGTCCATTCAGGCCCTCAAGTTTGTTACACAGGAACCGAAGGAGGCCCATTCAACCCTTTGAGTCTGTTACACAGGAACAGGAGGGGCACACTGAGCCCCTCGAGCCTATTACACCAGAACAGGAGGAGCCCCATTCATCCCCTCGACCCTGTTACGCAGGAACAGGAGGAGCCCCATTCATCCCCTCGACCCTGTTACACAGGAACAGGAGGAGGCCTATTCAGCCGCTCGAGCCTGTTACACAGGAACAGGAGGAGGCCCATTCAGCCCCTTGTGCCTTTTACACCGGAACAGGAGGAGGACCATTCAGCCCCTCGAGCTTGGTACAGAGGAACCTGAGGAGGCCATTCAGCCCCTTGTGGCTGTTACACAGGAACAGGAGGCGGCCCACTATAAGCAGTGGTTTGAAGGGGGTCAGTTTTCTCTTCTGACCTTATATGAGTGGTTCCGAATCGCTCCCACACCCTTGGTTCTCGACATTGGAATTATGAAGGGACTGTGACAGACTTGGACAGACAATCGGTTTCAAGTTCTGAAGTAGGTCTGGCTTTATTGTGTTTAAAAAAGAAGTAAAAAGGCAAACCTTTAATTACACACACAGACCAATAAACACTGAAGGGTACAACACATTGAATAATTTGTCCAATTACAGTCTGTGGGGAAAAGAATACAACTTAAACTCTAAATGGGGTAAAAAGGAGAATGCAGATACATTTGCACAAGTTATCCCAGCCTCCCTCCTCCCAATTCCCCTAACTAACAAAGTTGTAGCTCTGGGGGGTTCAGGGGCTATGCTCACCAATCCCCTTTTTGACAGGTCCAACTCCAGGGTTCGCCTCAGTTGTCCCTGGGGTTCGCCTTAGTTGTCCACGTTCTGTAGTCTGTACCCCTTGGTAGTGTAGGACCAGCTTGTAGAGTGGAAAAATCTTCGGTTTTTCTACGGTTTTGTCGGCTTGGTTCCGGTTGACTGTTTGATTGGTCGCGATGGTCCTGAAACTTTCCAGTAGTCGTTTTGACAGCCTGTTTGCTGTTGTGGTGCTGTCCTTCTGGGTTTTAGAGATTCCTTCCGCCGATGTTTCGGGATCCCACTTTTCGAGACTGGTGTAGAACTTATGCAACGAGACTGCTAACTTAATAGTGTCTCTTGAAGCACCCCTAACTGCCAGAACAGACTTCAATTATACTAAAACAGGCTTCTTTATCTTCCATCAAATCTAGCTCAGTTCTTTGTTTCGATTTTTCAGCCAGCTAACTGAAACTTGATTAAGTGGTTTTAATCTGGCGTTAATAGGCTTTTCGAAGTTGGTGATCTCTCCATTGTGCTAGTCTGGCCTGAGCCAGATATTTCTATGCCTGTTGAAAAGGTGTTGGAATATGTATGTGACATTTGGGTCCTCCGGGTGCGGTGATAAATGTTTCTTCCATCGTTGATTGTTTAAATGCTAATGTTTTCAAGGGGCAAGTTTCGAGGGTATACAGTTCCCTGACAATTTGATTAGTTCCAATGTCCAAACTGGCCCTTTAAATATTGACCCCACCCCTTTTCTTGCAGACCCAACATACACCTTTTAAAAATCCCAAATTCGATTAAAGTTCGTAGTTTCTTCCATGTGCACTTTAGGATTTCAAACTTTCTGGTAGATAGTTCCAAATTAAATTCCCTTTCCTATGAGTCCAAACACTCAGGGGTGGGGGGGGGGGAGGGTCTCCATGAATGCACACCCTTTTATCCCCTGCAGGCCTCGTCTGCCCCTTTAAAATTCATTTGTGTCCCAAAGTTTTCCTTCCATTTAAAAAGTCCAGAAAGGGATTCTTCTTCTCTGCAGGGGAAAGGTACCTGGAATCTTTGCGAGATATTGGTAAATTCTACATTTATTCAGCCACTAGAGCGTGTTACACAGGAACAGGAGGAGGCCCATTCAGCCCCTTGAGGCTGTTACATAGGACCAGGAGGAGGCCCACTCAGCCCCTCGAGGATGTTACACCGGAACAGGAGGAGGCCCATTCAGCCCCTCGAGCCTGTTACACAGGAACAGGAGGAGGCCCATTCAGCCCCTCGAGCCTGTTACACAGGATCAGGAGGAGGACCATTCAGCCCCTTGAGGCTGTTACACCGGAACAGGAGGAGGCCCATTCAGCCCCTCAAGCCTGTTACACAGGAACAGGAGGAGGCCCATTCAACACCTCGAGCCTGTTACACAGGAACAGGAGGGGGCCCACTCAGCCACTCGAGGATGTTACACAGGAACAGGACGAGGCCTATTCAGCCCCTCGAGCCTGTTACACAGGAACAGGAGGAGGCCCATTCAGCCGCTCGAGCCTGTTACACAGGAACAGGAGGAGGCCCATTTAGCCCCTAGAGCCTGTTACATAGGAACAGAGTGAGGCCCATTCAGCCCCTCAAGCATGTTACACAGGAACAGAAGGAGGCCCATTCTGCCCCTCGAGCCTGTTGCACAGGAACAGGAGAAGGCCCGTTCAGCCCCTCGAATGATTTACACAGGAAAAGGAGAAGGCCCATCTAGCCCCTTGAGCCTATTACACAGGAACAGGAGGAGGCCCATTCAGCCCCTCGAGCACGTTGCATCGGAACAGGAGGAGGCCATTCAGCCCGTCGAGCCCGTGACATAGGAACAGGGGGAGGCCCATTCAGCCCCTCGAGCCCATTACATAGGAACAGGAACCGGCCCATTCAGCCTCTCAAGCCTGGTACAGAGGAACATGAGGAGGACCATTCAGCCCCTCGAGCCTGTTACACAGGAACAGGAGGAGGACCATTCAGCCCCTCGAGCCTGTTCCATAGGAACCGGAGGAGGCCCATTCAGCCCCTCGAGCCTGGTACAGAGGAAAATGAGGAGGCCATTCAGCCCCTCGAGCACGTTACATCGGAACAGGAGGAGGCCATTCAGCCCGTCGAGCCTGTTACACAGGAACAGGAGGAGGCCCATTCAGCCCCTCAAGCCTGTTACATAGGGACAGGAGGAGTCCATTTGGTCCCTCGAGCCTGTTACACAGGGACAGGAGGAGTACCATTCAGCCCCTCGATCCTGTTACACCGGAAAAGGAGGAGGCCATTTAGACCCTCGAGCCTGGTACAGAGGAACATGAGGAGGCCATTCAGCCCCTCGAGCCCGTTACAGAGGAACAGGAGGAGGCCCATTCAGCCCCTCGAGCCTGTTACAAGGAACAGGAGGAGGCCCATTCAGCCTCTCAAGCCTGTTACGCAGGAACAGCAGGAGGCCCATTCAGCCCCTCGAGCCTGTTGCACAGGAACAGGAGTAGGCCCATTAATCCCCTTGTGCTTATTACACCAAAACAGGAGGAGGACCATTCAGCCGCTCAAGCATGTTATACAGGAACAGGATGAGTTCCATTCAGCCCCTCAAGCCTATTTCACCGGAACAGGAGGGGCCCACTCAGCCCCTCGAGCCTGTTACAGCGGAACATGAGGAGCCCATTCAGCCACTCGAGCCTGTTACACAGGAACAGGAGGAGGCCCATTCAGCCCCACGAGCCTGTTACACAGGAACAGGAGGAGGCCCATTCAGTCCCTCGAGCCTGGTACAGAGGAACATGAGGAGGCCCATTCAGCCCCTCGAGCCCGTTACAGAGGAACAAGAGGAGGCCCATTCAGCCCCTCGAGCCCGTTACAGAGGAACAGGAGGAGGCCCATTCAGCCCCTAGAATGATTTAAACAGGAACAGGAGGAGGCCCATTCAATCCCTCGAGCCTGTTACACAGGAACAGGAGGAGGCCCATTCAGCCCCACGAGCCTGTTACACAGGAACAGGAGGAGGCCCATTCAGTCCCTCGAGCTTGTTACACAGGAACAGGAGGCCCATTCAGCCGCTCGAGCCTGTTACACCGGAAAAGGAGGAGGCCCATTCAGCCCCTCGAGCCTGTTACAGGAACAGGAGGCGGCCCATTCAGCCCCTCGACCCTGTTACATCGGAACAGGAGGAGGCCCATTCAGCCCCTCGAGCCTGGTGCAGAGGAACATGAGGAGGCCATTCAGCCTCTCGAGCCTGTTACACAGGAACAGGAGGAGGCCCAATCAGCCTCTCGAGCCTGGTACAGAGGAAAATGAGGAGGCCATTCAGCCCCTCGAGCACGTTACATCGGAACAGGAGGAGGCCATTTAGCCCCTCGAGCACGTTACATCGGAACAGGAGGAGGCCATTTAGCCCCTCGAGCACGTTACATCGGAACAGGAGGAGGCCATTCAGTCCGTCGAGCCTGTTACACAGGAACAGGAGGAGGCCCATTCAGCCCCTCGAGCCTGTTACATAGGGACAGGAGGAGGCCATTTGGCCCCTCGAGCCTGTTACACAGGGACAGGAGGAGGACCATTCAGCCCCTCGATCCTGTTACACCGGAAAAGGAGGAGGCCATTTAGCCCCTCGAGCCTGGTACAGAGGAACATGAGGAGGCCATTCAGCCCCTCGAGCCCGTTACAGAGGAACAGGAGGAGGCCCATTCAGCCCCTAGAATGATTTAAACAGGAACAGGAGGAGGCCCATTCAGTCCCTCTAGCCTGGTATAGAGGAACATGAGGAGGCCCATTCAGCCCCTCGAGCCCGTTACAGAGGAACAGGAGGAGGCCCATTCAGCCCCTCGAGCCCGTTACAGAGGAACAGGAGGAGGCCCATTCATCACCTAGAATGATTTAAACAGGAACAGGAGGAGGCCCATTCAGTCCCTCGAGCCTCGTACAGAGGAACATGAGGAGGCCATTCAGCCGCTCGAGCCTGTTACACCGGAAAAGGAGGAGGCCCATTCAGCCCCTCGAGCCTGTTACACAGGAACAGGAGGAGGCCATTCAGCCCCTCGAGCCTGTTACACAGTAACAGGAGGAGGCCCAATCAGTCCTTCGAGCACGTTACATAGGAACAGGAGGAGGCCCATTCAGCCTCTCAAGCCTGTTACGCAGGAACAGTAGGAGGCCCATTCAGCCCCTCGAGCCTATTACAGCGGAACATGAGGAGCCCATTCAGCCCCTCGAGCCTGTTACACAGGAACGGGAGGAGGCCCATTCAGCCCCTCGAGCCTGTTACACAGGAACAGGAGGGGCCCACTCAGCCCCTCGAGCCTATTGCAGCGGAACATGAGGAGCCCATTCAGCCACTCGAGCCTGTTACACAGGAACAGGAGGAGGCCCATTCAGCCCCTCGATCATGTTACACAGGAACAGGAGGAGGCCCATTTAGTCCCTCGAGCCTGGTACAGAGGAACATGAGAAGGCCCATTCAGCCCCTCGAGCCCGTTACAGAGGAACAGGAGGAGGCCCATTCAGCCCCTCGAGCCCGTTACAGAGGAACAGGAGGAGGTCCATTCAGCCCCTAGAATGATTTAAACAGGAACAGGAGGAGGCCCATTCAGTCCCTCGAGCCTGGTACAGAGGAACATGAGGAGGCCATTCAGCCGCTCGAGCCTGTTACACCGGAACAGGAGGAGGCCCATTCAGCCCCTCGAGCCTGGTACAGAGGAACATGAGGAGGCCATTCAGCCCCTCGAGCCTGTTACACAGGAATAGGAGGAGGCCCAATCAGCCTCTCGAGCCTGGTACAGAGGAACATGAGGAGGCCATTCAGCCCTTCGAGCATGTTACATAGGAACAGGAGGAGGCCCATTCATCCCCTCAAGCCTGTTACACAGGAACAGCAGGAGGCCCATTCAGCCCCTCGAGCCCGTTACAGAGGAACAGGAGAAGGCCCATTCAGCCCCTCGAGCCTGTTGCACAGGAACAGGTGGAGGCCCATTCAGCCCCTCGAGCATGTTACACAGGATCAGGAGGAGGCCCATTCAGCCCCTCGAGCATGTTACACAGGAACAGGAGGAGGCCCATTCAGCCCCTCGAGCATGTTACACAGGAACAGGCGGAGGCCCATTTAGCCCCTTGAGCCTGTTACACAGGAACAGGAGGAGGCCCATTCAGCCCCTCGAGTCTGTTACACAGGAACAGGAGGCGGCCCATTCAGCCCCTCGAGCTTTTTACATAGGAACAGAAGGCCCATTCAGCCCCTCGAGCACGTTACACAGGAACAGGAGGCCCACTCAGCCCCTCGAGCCTGGTACAGAAGAAAATGAGGAGGCCCATTCAGCCTCTCGAGCCTGTTACACAGGAACAGGAGGAGGCCATTTAGCCCCTCGAGCCGGTTACACAGGGACAGGAGGAGGCCATTTAGCCCCTCGAGCCTGTTACACAGGGACAGGAGGAGGCCCATTCAGCCCCTAGAATGATTTAAACAGGAACAGGAGGAGGCCCATTCAGCCCCTCAAGCCTGTTACACAGGAACAGGAGGAGGCCCCTTCAGCCCCTCGAGCCTGTTCCATAGGAATCGGAGGAGGCCCATTCAGCCCCTCGAGCCTGGTACAGAGGAAAATGAGGAGGCCATTCAGCCCCTCGAGCACGTTACATCGGAACAGGAGGAGGCCATTCAGCCCCTCGAGCACGTTACATAGGAACAGGGGGAGGCCCATTCAGAACCTCGAGCCTGTTGCACAGGAACAGGAGGCGGCCCATTCAGCCCCTCGAGCCCATTACATAGGAACAGGAACCGGCCCATTCAGCCTCTCGAGCCTGGTACAGAGGAACATGAGGAGGACCATTCAGCCCCTCGGGCCTGTTACACAGGAACAGGAGGAGGCCCATTCAGCCCCTCGAGCTAGTTCCATAGGGACAGGAGGAGGCCATTTGGCCCCTCGAGCCTGTTACACAGGGACAGGAGGAGGACCATTCAGCCCCTCGATCCTGTTACACCGGAAAAGGAGGAGGCCATTTAGCCCCTCGAGCCTGGTACAGAGGAACATGAGGAGGCCATTCAGCCCCTCGAGCCCGTTACAGAGGAACAGGAGGAGGCCCATTCAGCCCCTAGAATGATTTAAACAGGAACAGGAGGAGGCCCATTCAGTCCCTCGAGCCTGGCACAGAGGAACATGAGGAGGCCCATTCAGCCCCTCGAGCCCGTTACAGAGGAACAGGAGGAGGCCCATTCAGCCCCTCGAGCCCGTTACAGAGGAACAGGAGGAGGCCCATTCAGCCCCTAGAATGATTTAAACAGGAACAGGAGGAGGCCCATTCAGTCCCTCGAGCCTGGTACAGAGGAACATGAGGAGGCCATTCAGCCGCTCGAGCCTGTTACACCGGAAAAGGAGGAGGCCCATTCAGCCCCTCGAGCCTGTTACACAGGAAAAGGAGGAGGCCATTCAGCCCCTCGAGCCTGTTACACAGGAACAGGAGGAGGCCCAATCAGTCCTTCGAGCACGTTACAGCGGAACAGGAGGAGGCCCATTCAGCCTCTCAAGCCTGTTACGCAGGAACAGCAGGAGGCCCATTCAGCCTCTCGAGCCTGTTACACAGGAACAGGAGGAGGCCCATTCAGCCTCTCGATCCTGTTACACAGGAACAGGAGGAGGCCATTCAGCCCCTCGAGCCTGTTGCACAGGAACAGGAGGAGGCCCATTCAGCCCCTCGAGTCTGTTACACAGGAACAGGAGTGGCTCACTCAGCCCCTTGAGTCTGTTACTCAGGAACAGGAGTGGCCCACTCAGCCCCTCGAGCCTGTTACACAGGAACAGGAGGAGGCCCATTAATTCCCTTGTGCTTATTACACCGAAACAGGAGGAGGACCATTCAGCCGCTCGAGCATGTTATACAGGAACAGGATGAGTTCCATTCAACCCCTCAAGCCTATTTCACGGAACAGGAGGGGCCCACTCAGCCCCTCGAGCCTATTACAGCGGAACAGGAGGAGCGCATTCAGCCACTCGAGCCTGTTACACAGGAACAGGAGGAGGCCCATTCAACCCCTCGAGCCCGTTACATCGGAACAGGAGAAGGTCCTTTCAGTCCCTCGAATGATTTACACAGGAACAGGAGGACGCCGAATTCAGCCACTCGAGCCTGTTACACAGGAACAGGAGGAGGCCCATTCAGCCTCTCGAGCCCGTTACAGAGGAACAGGAGGAGGCCCATTCAGCCCCTAGAATGATTTAAACAGGAACAGGAGGAGGCCCATTCAGTCCCTCGAGCCTGGTACAGAGGAACATGAGGAGGCCATTCAGCCGCTCGAGCCTGTTACACCGGAAAAGGAGGAGGCCCATTCAGCCCCTCGAGCCTGTTACACAGGAAAAGGAGGAGGCCATTCAGCCCATCGAGCCTGTTACACAGGAACAGGAGGAGGCCCAATCAGTCCTTCGAGCACGTTACAGCGGAACAGGAGGAGGCCCATTCAGCCTCTCAAGCCTGTTACGCAGGAACAGCAGGAGGCCCATTCAGCCTCTCGAGTCTGTTACACAGGAACAGGAGGAGGCCCATTCAGCCTCTCGATCCTGTTACACAGGAACAGGAGGAGGCCATTCAGCCCCTCGAGCCTGTTGCACAGGAACAGGAGGAGGCCCATTCAGCCCCTCGAGTCTGTTACACAGGAACAGGAGTGGCTCACTCAGCCCCTTGAGTCTGTTACTCAGGAACAGGAGTGGCCCACTCAGCCCCTCGAGCCTGTTACACAGGAACAGGAGGAGGCCCATTAATTCCCTTGTGCTTATTACACCGAAACAGGAGGAGGACCATTCAGCCGCTCGAGCATGTTATACAGGAACAGGATGAGTTCCATTCAACCCCTCAAGCCTATTTCACGGAACAGGAGGGGCCCACTCAGCCCCTCGAGCCTATTACAGCGGAACAGGAGGAGCGCATTCAGCCACTCGAGCCTGTGACACAGGAACAGGAGGAGGCCCATTCAGCCCCACGAGCCTGTTACAGAGGAACAGGAGGAGGCCCATTCAGCCCCTCGAGCCCGTTACAGAGGAACAGGAGGAGGCCCATTCAGCCCCTAGAATGATTTAAACAGGAACAGGAGGAGGCCCATTCAGTCCCTCGAGCCTGGTACAGAGGAACATGAGGAGGCCATTCAGCCGCTCGAGCCTGTTACACCGGAAAAGGAGGAGGCCCATTCAGCCCCTCGAGCCTGTTACACAGGAAAAGGAGGAGGCCATTCAGCCCCTCGAGCCTGTTACACAGGAACAGGAGGAGGCCCAATCAGTCCTTCGAGCACGTTACAGCGGAACAGGAGGAGGCCCATTCAGCCTCTCAAGCCTGTTACGCAGGAACAGCAGGAGGCCCATTCAGCCTCTCGAGCCTGTTACACAGGAACAGGAGGAGGCCCATTCAGCCTCTCGATCCTGTTACACAGGAACAGGAGGAGGCCATTCAGCCCCTCGAGCCTGTTGCACAGGAACAGGAGGAGGCCCATTCAGCCCCTCGAGTCTGTTACACAGGAACAGGAGGAGGCCCATTCAGCCCCTCGAGTCTGTTACTCAGGAACAGGAGTGGCCCACTCAGCCCCTCGAGCCTGTTACACAGGAACAGGAGGAGGCCCATTAATTCCCTTGTGCTTATTACACCGAAACAGGTGGAGGACCATTCAGCCGCTCGAGCATGTTACAGCGGAACAGGAGGAGCGCATTCAGCCACTCGAGCCTGTTACACAGGAACAGGAGGAGGCCCATTCAACCCCTCGAGCCCGTTACATCGGAACAGGAGAAGGTCCTTTCAGTCCCTCGAATGATTTACACAGGAACAGGAGGACGCCCATTCAGCCCCTCGAGCCTGTTACACAGGAACAGGAGGAGGCCCATTCAGCCCCTCGAGCCCGTTACAGAGGAACAGGAGGAGGCCCATTCAGCCCCTAGAATGATTTAAACAGGAACAGGAGGAGGCCCATTCAGTCCCTCGAGCCTGGTACAGAGGAACATGAGGAGGCCATTCAGCCGCTCGAGCCTGTTACACCGGAAAAGGAGGAGGCCCATTCAGCCCCTCGAGCCTGTTACACAGGAAAAGGAGGAGGCCATTCAGCCCCTCGAGCCTGTTACACAGGAACAGGAGGAGGCCCAATCAGTCCTTCGAGCACGTTACAGCGGAACAGGAGGAGGCCCATTCAGCCTCTCAAGCCTGTTACGCAGGAACAGCAGGAGGCCCATTCAGCCTCTCGAGCCTGTTACACAGGAACAGGAGGAGGCCCATTCAGCCTCTCGATCCTGTTACACAGGAACAGGAGGAGGCCATTCAGCCCCTCGAGCCTGTTGCACAGGAACAGGAGGAGGCCCATTCAGCCCCTCGAGTCTGTTACACAGGAACAGGAGTGGCTCACTCAGCCCCTTGAGTCTGTTACTCAGGAACAGGAGTGGCCCACTCAGCCCCTGAGCCTGTTACACAGGAACAGGAGGAGGCCCATTAATTCCCTTGTGCTTATTACACCGAAACAGGAGGAGGACCATTCAGCCGCTCGAGCATGTTATACAGGAACAGGATGAGTTCCATTCAACCCCTCAAGCCTATTTCACGGAACAGGAGGGGCCCACTCAGCCCCTCGAGCCTATTACAGCGGAACAGGAGGAGCGCATTCAGCCACTCGAGCCTGTTACACAGGAACAGGAGGAGGCCCATTCAGCCCCACGAGCCTGTTACACAGGAACAGGAGGAGGCCCATTCAACCCCTCGAGCCCGTTACATCGGAACAGGAGAAGGTCCTTTCAGTCCCTCGAATGATTTACACAGGAACAGGAGGACGCCCATTCAGCCCCTCGAGCCCGTTACAGAGGAACAGGAGGAGGCCCATTCAGCCCCTCGAGCCCGTTACAGAGGAACAGGAGGAGGCCCATTCAGCCCCTAGAATGATTTAAACAGGAACAGGAGGAGGCCCATTCAGTCCCTCGAGCCTGGTACAGAGGAACATGAGGAGGCCATTCAGCCGCTCGAGCCTGTTACACCGGAAAAGGAGGAGGCCCATTCAGCCCCTCGAGCCTGTTACACAGGAAAAGGAGGAGGCCATTCAGCCCCTCGAGCCTGTTACACAGGAACAGGAGGAGGCCCAATCAGTCCTTCGAGCATGTTACAGCGGAACAGGAGGAGGCCCATTCAGCCTCTCAAGCCTGTTACGCAGGAACAGCAGGAGGCCCATTCAGCCTCTCGAGCCTGTTACACAGGAACAGGAGGAGGCCCATTCAGCCTCTCGATCCTGTTACACAGGAACAGGAGGAGGCCATTCAGCCCCTCGAGCCTGTTGCACAGGAACAGGATGAGTTCCATTCAACCCCTCAAGCCTATTTCACGGAACAGGAGGGGCCCACTCAGCCCCTCGAGCCTATTACAGCAGAACAGGAGGAGCGCATTCAGCCACTCGAGCCTGTTACACAGGAACAGGAGGGGCCCATTCAGCCCTTCGAGCCTGTTACACAGGAACAGGAGGAGGCCCATTCAACCCCTCGAGCCCGTTACATCGGAACAGGAGAAGGTCCTTTCAGTCCCTCGAATGATTTACACAGGAACAGGAGGACGCCCATTCAGCCCCTCGAGCCTGTTACACAGGAACAGGAGGAGGCCCATTCAGCCCCTTGAACCTGTTACACAGGAACAGGAGGAGGCCCATTCAGCCCCACAAGTTTATTACACAGGAACAGGAGGAGGCCCATTAATCCCCTTGTGCATATTACACCGGAACAGGAGGAGGCCCATTCAGCCCTTTGAGTCTGTTACACAGGAACAGGAGGGGCCCACTCAGCCCCTCGAGCCTATTACAGCGGAACATGAGGAGCCCATTCAGCCACTCGAGCCTGTTACACAGGAACAGGAGGAGGCCCATTCAGCCCCTCGAGTCTGTTGCACAAGAACAGGAGGGGCCCACTCAGCCCCCAGAGCCTATTTCACCGGAACAGGAGGAAGCCCATTCAGCCACTCGAGCCTGTTACATAGGAACAGGAGGGGCCCACTCAGCCCCTAGAGCCTATTTCACCGGAACAGGAGGAAGCCCATTCAGCCACTCGAGCCTGTTACATAGGAACAGGAGGAGGCCCATTCAGCCCCTCGAGCCTGTTACACAGGAACAGGAGGGGGCCCATTCAGCCCCACGAGCCTGTTACACAGGAACAGGAGGGGCCCATTCAGCCCCACGAGCCTGTTACACAGGAACAGGAGGGGCCCATTCAGCCCTTCGAGCCTGTTACACAGGAACAGGAGGAGGCCCATTCAACCCCTCGAGCCCGTTACATCGGAACAGGAGAAGGTCCTTTCAGTCCCTCGAATGTATTACACAGGAACAGGAGGAGGCCCATTCAGCCCCTCGAGCCTGTTACACAGGAACAGGAGGAGGCCCATTCAGCCCCTTGAACCTGTTACACAGGAACAGGAGGAGGCCCATTCAGCCCCACAAGTTTATTACACAGGAACAGGAGGAGGCCCATTAATCCCCTTGTGCATATTACACCGGAACAGGAGGAGGCCCATTCAGCCCCTTGAGTCTGTTACACAGGAACAGGAGGGGCCCACTCAGCCCCTCGAGCCTATTACAGCGGAACATGAGGAGCCCATTCAGCCACTCGAGCCTGTTACACAGGAACAGGAGGAGGCCCATTCAGCCCCTCGAGTCTGTTGCACAAGAACAGGAGGGGCCCACTCAGCCCCTAGAGCCTATTTCACCGGAACAGGAGGAAGCCCATTCAGCCACTCGAGCCTGTTACATAGGAACAGGAGGAGGCCCATTCAGCCCCTCGAGCCTGTTACACAGGAACAGGAGGGGGCCCATTCAGCCCCTCGAGCCTGTTACACAGGAACAGGAGTAGGCCCATTCAGTCCCTCGAGCCGGTTACACAGGAACAGGAGGAGGACCATTCAACTCCTCGAGCCTGTTTCGCAGGAACAGGAGGCAGCCATTTAGCCCCTCGAGCCTGTTATACTGGAACAGGAGGAGGCCCATTCAGCCTCTCGAGCCTGTTGCACAGGAACAGGAGGAGGCCCATTCAGCCCCTCGAGCCTGTTACATAGGGACAGGAGAAGGCCATTTGGCCCCTCGAGCCTGTTACAGAGGAACATGAGGAGGCCATTCAGCCCCTCGAGCCCGTTACAGAGGAACAGGAGGAGGCCCATTCAGCCCCTAGAATGATTTAAACAGGAACAGAAGGAGGCCCATTCAGTCCCTCGAGCCTGGTATAGAGGAACATGAGGAGGCCCATTCAGCCCCTCGAGCCCGTTACAGAGGAACAGGAGGATGCCCATTCAGCCCCTCGAGCCCGTTACAGAGGAACAGGAGGAGGCCCATTCATCACCGAGAATGATTTAAACAGGAACAGGAGGAGGCCCATTCAGTCCCTCGAGCCTGGTACAGAGGAACATGAGGAGGCCATTCAGCCCCTCGAGCCTGTTACACCGGAAAAGGAGGAGGCCCATTCAGCCCCTCGAGCCTGTTACACAGGAACAGGAGGCGGCCCATTCAGCCCCTCGAGCCTGTTACAACGGAACAGGAGGAGGCCCATTCAGCCCCTCGATCCTGTTACACAGGAACAGGAGGAGGCCCATTCAGCTCCTCGATCCTGTTACACCGGAAAAGGAGGAGGCCATTTAACCCCTCGAGCCTGGTACAGAGGAACATGAGGAGGCCATTCAGCCCCTCGAGCCCGTTACAGAGGAACAGGAGGAGGCCCATTCAGCCCCTAGAATGATTTAAACAGGAACAGGAGGAGGCCCATTCAGTCCCTCGAGCCTGGTATAGAGGAACATGAGGAGGCCCATTCAGCCCCTCGAGCCCGTTACAGAGGAACAGGAGGAGGCCCATTCAGCCGCTCGAGCCCGTTACAGAGGAACAGGAGGAGGCCCATTCATCACCTAGAATGATTTAAACAGGAACAGGAGGAGGCCCATTCAGTCCCTCGAGCCTGGTACAGAGGAACATGAGGAGGCCATTCAGCCCCTCGAGCCTGTTACACCGGAAAAGGAGGAGGCCCATTCAGCCCCTCGAGCCTGTTACACAGGAACAGGAGGCGGCCCATTCAGCCCCTCGGGCCTGTTACAACGGAACAGGAGGAGGCCCATTCAGCCCCTCGAGCCTGGTAGAGAGGAACATGAGGAGGCCATTCAGCCCCTCGAGCCCGTTACAGAGGAACAGGCGGAGGCCCATTCAGCCCCTAGAATGATTTAAACAGGAACAGGAGGAGGCCCATTCAGTCCCTCGAGCCTGGTACAGAGGAACATGAGGAGGCCATTCAGCCGCTCGAGCCTGTTACACCGGAAAAGGAGGAGGCCCATTCAGCCCCTCGAGCCTGTTACACAGGAACAGGAGGAGGCCATTCAGCCCCTCGAGCCTGTTACACAGGAACAGGAGGAGGCCCAATCAGTCCTTCGAGCACGTTACATAGGAACAGGAGGAGGCCCATTCAGCCCCTAGAATGATTTAAACAGGAACAGGAGGAGGCCCATTCAGTCCCTCGAGCCTGGCACAGAGGAACATGAGGAGGCCCATTCAGCCCCTCGAGCCCGTTACAGAGGAACAGGAGGAGGCCCATTCAGCCCCTCGAGCCCGTTACAGAGGAACAGGAGGAGGCCCATTCAGCCCCTAGAATGATTTAAACAGGAACAGGAGGAGGCCCATTCAGTCCCTCGAGCCTGGTACAGAGGAACATGAGGAGGCCATTCAGCCCCTCGAGCCCGTTACACCGGAAAAGGAGGAGGCCCATTCAGCCCCTCGAGCCTGTTACACAGGAAAAGGAGGAGGCCATTCAGCCCCTCGAGCCTGTTACACAGGAACAGGAGGAGGCCCAATCAGTCCTTCGAGCACGTTACAGCGGAACAGGAGGAGGCCCATTCAGCCTCTCAAGCCTGTTACGCAGGAACAGCAGGAGGCCCATTCAGCCTCTCGAGCCTGTTACACAGGAAATGGAGGAGGCCCATTCAGCCTCTCGATCCTGTTACACAGGAACAGGAGGAGGCCATTCAGCCCCTCGAGCCTGTTGCACAGGAACAGGAGGAGGCCCATTCAGCCCCTCGAGTCTGTTACACAGGAACAGGAGTGGCTCACTCAGCCCCTCGAGTCTGTTACTCAGGAACAGGAGTGGCCCACTCAGCCCCTCGAGCCTGTTACACAGGAACAGGAGGAGGCCCATTAATTCCCTTGTGCTTATTACACCGAAACAGGAGGAGGACCATTCAGCCGCTCGAGCATGTTATACAGGAACAGGATGAGTTCCATTCAGCCCCTCAAGCCTATTTCACGGAACAGGAGGGGCCCACTCAGCCCCTCGAGCCTATTACAGCGGAACAGGAGGAGCGCATTCAGCCACTCGAGCCTGTTACACAGGAACAGGAGGAGGCCCATTCAGCCCCACGAGCCTGTTACACAGGAACAGGAGGGGCCCATTCAGCCCCACGAGCCTGTTACACAGGAACAGGAGGGGCCCATTCAGCCCTTCGAGCCTGTTACACAGGAACAGGAGGAGGCCCATTCAACCCCTCGAGCCCGTTACATCGGAACAGGAGAAGGTCCTTTCAGTCCCTCGAATGATTTACACAGGAACAGGAGGACGCCCATTCAGCCCCTCGAGCCTGTTACACAGGAACAGGAGGAGGCCCATTCAGCCCCTTGAACCTGTTACACAGGAACAGGAGGAGGCCCATTCAGCCCCACAAGTTTATTACACAGGAACAGGAGGAGGCCCATTAATCCCCTTGTGCATATTACACCGGAACAGGAGGAGGCCCATTCAGCCCTTTGAGTCTGTTACACAGGAACAGGAGGGGCCCACTCAGCCCCTCGAGCCTATTACAGCGGAACATGAGGAGCCCATTCAGCCACTCGAGCCTGTTACACAGGAACAGGAGGAGGCCCATTCAGCCCCTCGAGTCTGTTGCACAAGAACAGGAGGGGCCCACTCAGCCCCTAGAGCCTATTTCACCGGAACAGGAGGAAGCCCATTCAGCCACTCGAGCCTGTTACATAGGAACAGGAGGAGGCCCATTCAGCCCCTCGAGCCTGTTACACAGGAACAGGAGGGGGCCCATTCAGCCCCTCGAGCCTGTTACACAGGAACAGGAGTAGGCCCATTCAGCCCTTTGAGTCTGTTACACAGGAACAGGAGGGGCCCACTCAGCCCCTCGAGCCTATTACAGCGGAACAGGAGGAGCGCATTCAGCCACTCGAGCCTGTTACACAGGAACAGGAGGAGGCCCATTCAGCCCCACGAGCCTGTTACACAGGAACAGGAGGGGCCCATTCAGCCCCACGAGCCTGTTACACAGGAACAGGAGGGGCCCATTCAGCCCTTCGAGCCTGTTACACAGGAACAGGAGGAGGCCCATTCAACCCCTCGAGCCCGTTACATCGGAACAGGAGAAGGTCCTTTCAGTCCCTCGAATGATTTACACAGGAACAGGAGGACGCCCATTCAGCCCCTCGAGCCTGTTACACAGGAACAGGAGGAGGCCCATTCAGCCCCTTGAACCTGTTACACAGGAACAGGAGGATGCCCATTCAGCCCCTCGAGCCCGTTACAGAGGAACAGGAGGAGGCCCATTCATCACCGAGAATGATTTAAACAGGAACAGGAGGAGGCCCATTCAGTCCCTCGAGCCTGGTACAGAGGAACATGAGGAGGCCATTCAGCCCCTCGAGCCTGTTACACCGGAAAAGGAGGAGGCCCATTCAGCCCCTCGAGCCTGTTACACAGGAACAGGAGGCGGCCCATTCAGTCCCTCGAGCCTGTTACAACGGAACAGGAGGAGGCCCATTCAGCCCCTCGATCCTGTTACACAGGAACAGGAGGAGGCCCATTCAGCTCCTCGATCCTGTTACACCGGAAAAGGAGGAGGCCATTTAACCCCTCGAGCCTGGTACAGAGGAACATGAGGAGGCCATTCAGCCCCTCGAGCCCGTTACAGAGGAACAGGAGGAGGCCCATTCAGCCCCTAGAATGATTTAAACAGGAACAGGAGGAGGCCCATTCAGTCCCTCGAGCCTGGTATAGAGGAACATGAGGAGGCCCATTCAGCCCCTCGAGCCCGTTACAGAGGAACAGGAGGAGGCCCATTCAGCCGCTCGAGCCCGTTACAGAGGAACAGGAGGAGGCCCATTCATCACCTAGAATGATTTAAACAGGAACAGGAGGAGGCCCATTCAGTCCCTCGAGCCTGGTACAGAGGAACATGAGGAGGCCATTCAGCCCCTCGAGCCTGTTACACCGGAAAAGGAGGAGGCCCATTCAGCCCCTCGAGCCTGTTACACATGAACAGGAGGCGGCCCATTCAGCCCCTCGAGCCTGTTACAACGGAACAGGAGGAGGCCCATTCAGCCCCTCGAGCCTGGTAGAGAGGAACATGAGGAGGCCATTCAGCCCCTCGAGCCCGTTACAGAGGAACAGGCGGAGGCCCATTCAGCCCCGAGAATGATTTAAACAGGAACAGGAGGAGGCCCATTCAGTCCCTCGAGCCTGGTACAGAGGAACATGAGGAGGCCATTCAGCCGCTCGAGCCTGTTACACCGGAAAAGGAGGAGGCCCATTCAGCCCCTCGAGCCTGTTACACAGGAACAGGAGGAGGCCATTCAGCCCCTCGAGCCTGTTACACAGGAACAGGAGGAGGCCCAATCAGTCCTTCGAGCACGTTACATAGGAACAGGAGGAGGCCCATTCAGCCCCTAGAATGATTTAAACAGGAACAGGAGGAGGCCCATTCAGTCCCTCGAGCCTGGCACAGAGGAACATGAGGAGGCCCATTCAGCCCCTCGAGCCCGTTACAGAGGAACAGGAGGAGGCCCATTCAGCCCCTCGAGCCCGTTACAGAGGAACAGGAGGAGGCCCATTCAGCCCCTAGAATGATTTAAACAGGAACAGGAGGAGGCCCATTCAGTCCCTCGAGCCTGGTACAGAGGAACATGAGGAGGCCATTCAGCCGCTCGAGCCTGTTACACCGGAAAAGGAGGAGGCCCATTCAGCCCCTCGAGCCTGTTACACAGGAAAAGGAGGAGGCCATTCAGCCCCTCGAGCCTGTTACACAGGAACAGGAGGAGGCCCAATCAGTCCTTCGAGCATGTTACAGCGGAACAGGAGGAGGCCCATTCAGCCTCTCAAGCCTGTTACGCAGGAACAGCAGGAGGCCCATTCAGCCTCTCGAGCCTGTTACACAGGAAATGGAGGAGGCCCATTCAGCCTCTCGATCCTGTTACACAGGAACAGGAGGAGGCCATTCAGCCCCTCGAGCCTGTTGCACAGGAACAGGAGGAGGCCCATTCAGCCCCTCGAGTCTGTTACACAGGAACAGGAGTGGCTCACTCAGCCCCTCGAGTCTGTTACTCAGGAACAGGAGTGGCCCACTCAGCCCCTCGAGCCTGTTACACAGGAACAGGAGGAGGCCCATTAATTCCCTTGTGCTTATTACACCGAAACAGGAGGAGGACCATTCAGCCGCTCGAGCATGTTATACAGGAACAGGATGAGTTCCATTCAGCCCCTCAAGCCTATTTCACGGAACAGGAGGGGCCCACTCAGCCCCTCGAGCCTATTACAGCGGAACAGGAGGAGCGCATTCAGCCACTCGAGCCTGTTACACAGGAACAGGAGGAGGCCCATTCAGCCCCACGAGCCTGTTACACAGGAACAGGAGGGGCCCATTCAGCCCCACGAGCCTGTTACACAGGAACAGGAGGGGCCCATTCAGCCCTTCGAGCCTGTTACACAGGAACAGGAGGAGGCCCATTCAACCCCTCGAGCCCGTTACATCGGAACAGGAGAAGGTCCTTTCAGTCCCTCGAATGATTTACACAGGAACAGGAGGACGCCCATTCAGCCCCTCGAGCCTGTTACACAGGAACAGGAGGAGGCCCATTCAGCCCCTTGAACCTGTTACACAGGAACAGGAGGAGGCCCATTCAGCCCCACAAGTTTATTACACAGGAACAGGAGGAGGCCCATTAATCCCCTTGTGCATATTACACCGGAACAGGAGGAGGCCCATTCAGCCCTTTGAGTCTGTTACACAGGAACAGGAGGGGCCCACTCAGCCCCTCGAGCCTATTACAGCGGAACATGAGGAGCCCATTCAGCCACTCGAGCCTGTTACACAGGAACAGGAGGAGGCCCATTCAGCCCCTCGAGTCTGTTGCACAAGAACAGGAGGGGCCCACTCAGCCCCTAGAGCCTATTTCACCGGAACAGGAGGAAGCCCATTCAGCCACTCGAGCCTGTTACATAGGAACAGGAGGAGGCCCATTCAGCCCCTCGAGCCTGTTACACAGGAACAGGAGGGGGCCCATTCAGCCCCTCGAGCCTGTTACACAGGAACAGGAGTAGGCCCATTCAGTCCCTCGAGCCGGTTACACAGGAACAGGAGGAGGACCATTCAACTCCTCGAGCCTGTTTCGCAGGAACAGGAGGCAGCCATTTAGCCCCTCGAGCCTGTTACACTGGAACAGGAGGAGGCCCATTCAGCCTCTCGAGCCTGTTGCACAGGAACAGGAGGAGGCCCATTCAGCCCCTCGAGCCTGTTACATAGGGACAGGAGAAGGCCATTTGGCCCCTCGAGCCTGTTACAGAGGAACATGAGGAGGCCATTCAGCCCCTCGAGCCCGTTACAGAGGAACAGGAGGAGGCCCATTCAGCCCCTAGAATGATTTAAACAGGAACAGAAGGAGGCCCATTCAGTCCCTCGAGCCTGGTATAGAGGAACATGAGGAGGCCCATTCAGCCCCTCGAGCCCGTTACAGAGGAACAGGAGGACGCCCATTCAGCCCCTCGAGCCCGTTACAGAGGAACAGGAGGAGGCCCATTCATCACCGAGAATGATTTAAACAGGAACAGGAGGAGGCCCATTCAGTCCCTCGAGCCTGGTACAGAGGAACATGAGGAGGCCATTCAGCCCCTCGAGCCTGTTACACCGGAAAAGGAGGAGGCCCATTCAGCCCCTCGAGCCTGTTACACAGGAACAGGAGGCGGCCCATTCAGCCCCTCGAGCCTGTTACAACGGAACAGGAGGAGGCCCATTCAGCCCCTCGATCCTGTTACACAGGAACAGGAGGAGGCCCATTCAGCCCCTCGATCCTGTTACACCGGAAAAGGAGGAGGCCATTTAACCCCTCGAGCCTGGTACAGAGGAACATGAGGAGGCCATTCAGCCCCTCGAGCCTGTTACAGAGGAACAGGAGGAGGCCCATTCAGCCCCTAGAATGATTTAAACAGGAACAGGAGGAGGCCCATTCAGTCCCTCGAGCCTGGTATAGAGGAACATGAGGAGGCCCATTCAGCCCCTCGAGCTCGTTACAGAGGAACAGGAGGAGGCCCATTCAGCCCCTCGAGCCCATTACAGAGGAACAGGAGGAGGCCCATTCATCACCGAGAATGATTTAAACAGGAACAGGAGGAGGCCCATTCAGTCCCTCGAGCCTGGTACAGAGGAACATGAGGAGGCCATTCAGCCCCTCGAGCCTGTTACACCGGAAAAGGAGGAGGCCCATTCAGCCCCTCGAGCCTGTTACACAGGAACAGGAGGCGGCCCATTCAGCCCCTCGAGCCTGTTACAACGGAACAGGAGGAGGCCCATTCAGCCCCTCGAGCCTGGTAGAGAGGAACATGAGGAGGCCATTCAGCCCCTCGAGCCCGTTACAGAGGAACAGGCGGAGGCCCAATCAGCCCCTAGAATGATTTAAACAGGAACAGGAGGAGGCCCATTCAGTCCCTCGAGCCTAGTACAGAGGAACATGAGGAGGCCATTCAGCCGCTCGAGCCTGTTACACCGGAAAAGGAGGAGGCCCATTCAGCCCCTCGAGCCTGTTACAAAGGAACAGGAGGAGGCCATTCAGCCCCTCGAGCCTGTTACACCGGAAAAGGAGGAGGCCCATTCAGCCCCTCGAGCCTGTTACAAAGGAACAGGAGGAGGCCATTCAGCCCCTCAAGCCTGTTACACAGGAACAGGAGGCGGCCCAATCAGTCCTTCGAGCACGTTACATAGGAACAGGAGGAGGCCCATTCAGCCTCTCAAGCCTGTTACGCAGGAACAGCAGGAGTCCCATTCAGCCCCTCGAGCCTATTACAGCGGAACATGAGGAGCCCATTCAGCCCCTCGAGCCTGTTACACAGGAACGGGAGGAGGCCCATTCAGCCCCACGAGCCTGTTATACAGGAACGGGAGGAGGCCCATTCAGCCCCACGAGCCTGTTACACAGGAACAGGAGGGGCCCACTCAGCCCCTCGAGCCTATTGCAGCGGAACATGAGGAGCCCATTCAGCCACTCGAGCCTGTTGCACAGGAACAGGAGGAGGCCCATTCAGCCCCTCGATCCTGTTACACAGGAACAGGAGGAGGCCCATTCAGTCCCTCGAGCCTGGTACAGAGGAACATGAGGAGGCCCATTCAGCCCCTCGAGCCCGTTACAGAGGAACAGGAGGAGGCCCATTCAGCCCCTCGAGCCCGTTACAGAGGAACAGGAGGAGGTCCATTCAGCCCCTAGAATGATTTAAACAGGAACAGGAGGAGGCACATTCAGTCCCTCGAGCCTGGTACAGAGGAACATGAGGAGGCCATTCAGCCCCTCGAGCCTGTTACACAGGAACAGGAGGAGGCCCATTCAGCCCCTCGAGCCTGTTACACAGGAACAGGAGGCGGCCCATTCAGCCGCTCGAGCCTGTTACACAGGAACAGGAGGAAGCCCATTCAGCCGCTCGAGCCTGTTACACCGGAAAAGGAGGAGGCCCATTCAGCCCCTCGAGCCTGTTACACAGGAACAGGAGGCGGCCCATTCAGCCCCTCGAGC
The DNA here is from genome assembly GCF_044704955.1 of Pristiophorus japonicus. Lineage (NCBI taxonomy): Eukaryota > Metazoa > Chordata > Chondrichthyes > Pristiophoridae > Pristiophorus > Pristiophorus japonicus. The sequence goes on along the minus strand of NW_027254124.1, from coordinate 144,331 downwards.
CTGTTACATCGGAACAGGAGGAGGCCCATTCAGCCCCTCGAGCCTGGTACAGAGGAACATGAGGAGGCCATTCAGCCCCTCGAGCCTGTTACACAGGAATAGGAGGAGGCCCAATCAGCCTCTCGAGCCTGGTACAGAGGAACATGAGGAGGCCATTCAGCGCTTCGAGCATGTTACATAGGAACAGGAGGAGGCCCATTCAGCCCCTCAAGCCTGTTACACAGGAACAGCAGGAGGCCCATTCAGCCCCTCGAGCCCATTACACAGGAACAGGAGGAGGCCCATTCAGCCCCTCGAGTCTGTTACACAGGAACAGGAGGCGGCCCATTCAGCCCCTCGAGCTTTTTACATAGGAACAGGAGAAGGCCCATTCAGCCCCTCGAGCATGTTACACAGGAACAGGAGGCCCACTCAGCCCCTCGAGCCTGGTACAGAAGAAAATGAGGAGGCCCATTCAGCCTCTCGAGCCTATTACACAGGAACAGGAGGAGGCCATTTAGCCCCTCGAGCCTGTTACACAGGAACAGGAGGAGGCCATTCAGCCGCTCGAGCCTGTTACACAGGGACAGGAGGAGGCCATTTAGCCCCTCGAGCCTGTTACACATGGACAGGAGGAGGCCCATTCAGCCCCTAGAATGATTTAAACAGGAACAGGAGGAGGCCCATTCAGCCCCTCGAGCCTGTTACACAGGAACAGGAGGAGGCCCCTTCAGCCCCTCGAGCCTGTTCCATAGGAATCGGAGGAGGCCCATTCAGCCCCTCGTACCTGGTACAGAGGAAAATGAGGAGGCCATTCAGCCCCTCGAGCACGTTACATCGGAACAGGAGGAGGCCATTCAGCCCCTCGAGCACGTTACATCGGAACAGGGGGAGGCCCATTCAGAACCTCGAGCCTGTTGCACAGGAACAGGAGGCGGCCCATTCAGCCCCTCGAGCCCATTACATAGGAACAGGAACTGGCCCATTCAGCCTCTCGAGCCTGGTACAGAGGAACATGAGGAGGACCATTCAGCCCCTCGAGCCTGTTACACAGGAACAGGAGGAGGACCATTCAGCCCCTCGAGCCTGTTACACAGGAACAGGAGGAGGCCCATTCAGCCCCTCGAGCCTGTTCCATAGGGACAGGAGGAGGCCATTTGGCCCCTCGAGCCTGTTACACAGGGACAGGAGGAGGACCATTCAGCCCCTCGATCCTGTTACACCGGAAAAGGAGGAGGCCATTTAGCCCCTCGAGCCTGGTACAGAGGAACATGAGGAGGCCATTCAGCTCCTCGAGCCTGTTACACAGGAACAGGAGGAGGCCCATTCAGCCCCTCGAGCCCGTTACAGAGGAACAGGAGGAGGCCCATTCAGCCCCTAGAATGATTTAAACAGGAACAGGAGGAGGCCCATTCAGTCCCTCGAGCCTGGTACAGAGGAACATGAGGAGGCCCATTCAGCCCCTCGAGCCCGTTACACAGGAACAGGAGGAGGCCCATTCAGCCCCTAGAATGATTTAAACAGGAACAGGATGGAGGCCCATTCAGTCCCTCGAGCCTGGTACAGAGGAACATGAGGAGGCCCATTCAGCCCCTCGAGCCCGTTACAGAGGAACATGAGGAGGCCCATTCAGCCCCTCGAGCCTGTTACACCGGAAAAGGAGGAGGCCCATTCAGCCCCTCGAGCCTGTTACACAGGAACAGGAGGAGGCCATTCAGCCCCTCGAGCCTGTTACACAGGAACAGGAGGAGGCCCAATCAGTCCTTCGAGCACGTTACATCGGAACAGGAGGAGGCCCATTCAGCCTCTCAAGCCTGTTACGCAGGAACAGCAGGAGGCCCATTCAGCCTCTCGAGCCTGTTACACAGGAACAGGAGGAGGCCCATTCAGCCTCTCGATCCTGTTACACAGGAACAGGAGGAGGACATTCAGCCCCTCAAGCCTGTTGCACAGGAACAGGAGGAGGCCCATTCAGCCCCTCGAGTCTGTTACACAGGAACAGGAGTGGCCCACTCAGCCCCTCGAGCCTGTTACACAGGAACAGGAGGAGGCCATTCAGCCCCTCGAGCCTGTTACACAGGAACAGGAGGAGGCCCAATCAGTCCTTCGAGCACGTTACATCGGAACAGGAGGAGGCCCATTCAGCCTCTCAAGCCTGTTACGCAGGAACAGCAGGAGGCCCATTCAGCCTCTCGAGCCTGTTACACAGGAACAGGAGGAGGCCCATTCAGCCTCTCGATCCTGTTACACAGGAACAGGAGGAGGCCATTCAGCCCCTCGAGCCTGTTGCACAGGAACAGGAGGAGGCCCATTCAGCCCTTCGAGCCTGTTACACAGGAACAGGAAGAGGCCCACTCAGCCCCTCGAGCCTGTTACACAGGAACAGGAGGAGGCCCATTAATTCCCTTGTGCTTATTACACCGAAACAGGAGGAGGACCATTCAGCCACTCGAGCATGTTATACAGGAACAGGATGAGTTCCATTCAGCCCCTCAAGCCTATTTCACGGAACAGGAGGGGCCCACTCAGCCCCTCGAGCCTATTACAGCGGAACATGAGGAGCGCATTCAGCCACTCGAGCCTGTTACACAGGAACAGGAGGAGGCCCATTCAGCCCCACGAGCCTGTTACACAGGAACAGGAGGGGCCCACTCAGCCCCTCGAGCCTGTTACACAGGAACAGGAACAGGCCCATTCAGCCCCTCGAGCCTGTTACACAGGAACAGGAGGAGGCTCATTCAGCCCCTCGAGCCTGTTACACAGGAACAGGAGGAGGCCCATTCAACCCCTCGAGCCCGTTACATCGGAACAGGAGAAGGTCCTTTCAGTCCCTCGAATGATTTACACAGGAACAGGAGGAGGCCCATTTAGCCCCTCGAGCCTGTTACATAGGAACAGGAGGCGGCCCATTTGGCCCCACAAGCTTGTTACACAGGAACAGGAGGAGGCCCATTCAGCCCCTTGAGCCTGTTACACAGGAACAGGAGGAGGCCCATTCAGCCCCTTGAGCCTGTTACACAGGAACAGGAGGAGGCCCATTCAGCCCCACAAGTTTATTACACAGGAACAGGAGGAGGCCCATTAATCCCCTTGTGCATATTACACCGGAACAGGAGGAGGCCCATTCAGCCCCTTGAGTCTGTTACACAGGAACAGGAGGGGCCCACTCAGCCCCTCGAGCCTATTACAGCGGAACATGAGGAGCCCATTCAGCCACTCGAGCCTGTTACACAGGAACAGGAGGAGGCCCATTCAGCCCCTCGAGTCTGTTGCACAAGAACAGGAGGGGCCCACTCAGCCCCTAGAGCCTATTTCACCGGAACAGGAGGAAGCCCATTCAGCCCCTCGAGCCTGTTACACAGGAACAGGAGGAGGCCCATTCAGCCCCTCGAGCCTGTTACATAGGAACAGGAGGAGGCCCATTCAGTCCCTCGAGCCGGTTACACAGGAACAGGAGGAGGACCATTCAGCCCCTCGAGCCTGTTACACAGGAACAGGAGGAGGCCATTCAGCCCCTCGAGCCTGTTACACAGGAACAGGAACTGGCCCATTCAGCGCCACGAGCACGTTACATAGGAACAGGAGAAGACCCATTCAACTCCTCGAGCCTGTTTCGCAGGAACAGGAGGCAGCCATTTAGCCCCTCGAGCCTGTTACACTGGAACAGGAGGAGGCCCATTCAGCCCCTCGAGCCTGTTACACTGGAACAGGAAGAGGCCCATTCAGCCCCTCGAGCCTGTTGCACAGGAACAGGAGGAGGCCCATTCAGCCCCTCGAGCCTGTTACATAGGAACAGAATGAGGCCCATTCAGCCGCTCGAGCCTGTTGCACAGGAACATGAGGAGGCCCATTCAGCCCCTCGAGCCTGTTACACAGGAACAGGAGGAGGCCCATTCAGCCCCTCGAGCCTGTTGCACAGGAACAGAAGGAGGCCCATTCAGCCCCTCGAATGATTTACACAGGAACAGGAGGAGGCCGATTCAGCCCCTCGGGCCTGTTACACAGGAACAGGAGGAGGCCCATTCAGCCCCTCGAGCCTGTTACACAGGAACAGGAGGAGGCCTATTCAGCCCCTCAAGCCTGTTACACAGGAACAGGAGGAGGCCCATTCAGCCCCTCGAATGATTTACACAGGAACAGGAGGAGGCCCATTCAGCCGCTCGAGCCTGTTACATAGGAACAGGAGAAGGCCCATTCAGCCCCTCGAGCCTGTTACAGATACGTGATCGAGGAAGACTTGCTTCCACTCCTGAAGTGAGTTCTTTGGTGGCTGAACAGTCTGATACGAGAGCCACGGATCCTGTCACAGGTGGGACAGATCGTCATTGAGGGTGAGGGATGATGGGACAGTTTTGCCGCACTTGGTCTCTGCATGATCTCGGCGTTGAGACTCGAGGTGCTCAGCGCCCTCTCGGATGTACTTCCTGCACTTAGAGCGTCTTTGGCCAGGGGCTCCCAGATGTTGGTGAGGTTGTTACACTTTATCAGGCTTTGAGGGTGTCCATGTAACGTTTCCTCTCCCCACATTTGGCTCATTTTCCGTGAAGGAATTCCGAGTAGTGCGCTTGCTTTGGGAGTCTCGTGTCTGGCATGCGAACTATATGGCCTGTTCAGCCGAGCCGATCAAGTGTGGTCAGTGCTTCGAGGCTGGGGATGTTGGCCTAGTCGAGGATGCTAATGTTAGTGCGTCTGTCCTCACAGGGGACTTGTAGTATTTTGTGGAGATATCTCCAGCAACTTGTGGTGTCTTCTGCACATGGTCCATGCTTCTGAGCCATACAGGAGGGCAGGTATTACTACAGCCCTCTAGACCATAAGCTTGGTGGCAGATTTGAGGGCCTGGTCTTCAAACACTCTTTTCCTCAGGCGGCCGAAGGCAGACTTATGTACCTATACACAGAAGTACCTATATATACTAATGTACCTATACACAGAAGTACCTATATACACTAATGTACCTATATACAGAAGTACCTATATACACTAATGTACCTATACACAGAAGTACCTATATATACTAATGTACCTATATACAGAAGTACCTATATACACTAATGTACCTATACACAGAAGTACCTATATATACTAATGTACCTATATACAGAAGTACTTATATACATTAATGTACCTGTATACAGATGTACCTATATATACTAATGTACCTATATACAGAAGTACCTATATACACTAATGTACCTATATACAGAAGTACCTATATATACTAATATACCTATATACAGAAGTACTTATATACATTAATGTACCTGTATACAGATGTACCTATATATACTAATGTACCTATATACACTAATGTACCTATATACAGAAGTACCTATATATACTAATGTACCTATATACAGAAGTACCTATATATACTAATGTACCTATATACACTAATGTACCTATGTACATTAATGTACCTATATACAGATGTACCTATATATACTAATGTACCTATATACAGAAGTACCTATATACACTAATGTACCTATATACAGATGTACCTATATATACTAATGTACCTATACACAGAAGTACCTATATATACTAATGTACCTATATACAGAAGTACCTATATATACTAATGTACCTATATACACTAATGTACCTATGTACATTAATGTACCTATATACAGATGTACCTATATATACTAATGTACCTATATACAGAAGTACCTATATACACTAATGTACCTATATACAGATGTACCTATATATACTAATGTACCTATACACAGAAGTACCTATATACACTAATGTACCTATATACAGAAGTACCTATATACACTAATGTACCTATACACAGAAGTACCTATATACACTAATGTACCTATATACAGAAGTACCTATATATACTAATGTACCTATATACAGAAGTACTTATATACATTAATGTACCTGTATACAGATGTACCTATATACACTAATGTACCTATATACAGAAGTACCTATATATACTAATGTACCTATATACAGAAGTACCTATATATACTAATGTACCTATATACACTAATGTACCTATGTACATTAATGTACCTATATACAGATGTACCTATATATACTAATGTACCTATATACAGAAGTACCTATATACACTAATGTACCTATATACAGATGTACCTATATATACTAATGTACCTATACACAGAAGTACCTATATACACTAATGTACCTATATACAGAAGTACCTATATACACTAATGTACCTATACACAGAAGTACCTATATACACTAATGTACCTATATACAGAAGTACCTATATACACTAATGTACCTATATACAGAAGTACCGATATACACAAATGTATCTGTATACAGAAGTACCTATATACATTAATGTACCTGTATACAGATGTACCTATATATACTAATGTACCTGTATACAGAAGTACCTATATACACTAATGTACCTATATACAGAAGTACCTATATATACTAATGTACCTATATACAGAAGTACTTATATACATTAATGTACCTGTATACAGATGTACCTATATATACTAATGTACCTATATACAGAAGTAACTATATACACTAATGTACCTATATACAGAAGTACCTATATATACTAATGTACCTATATACAGAAGTACCTATATATACTAATGTACCTATATACAGATGTACCTATATATACTAATGTACCTATATACAGAAGTACCTATATATACTAATGTACCTATATACAGAAGTACCTATTTACACTAATGTACCTATATACAGATGTACCTATATATACTAATGTACCTATATACAGAAGTACCTATATACACTAATGTACCTATATACAGAAGTACCTATATATACTAATGTACCTATATACAGAAGTACCGATATACACAAATGTGTCTGTATACAGAAGTACCTATATATACTAATGTACCTGTATACAGAAGTACCTATATACACTAATGTACCTATATACAGAAGTACCTATATATACACTAATGTACCTATATACAGAAGTACTTATATACATTAATGTACCTGTATACAGATGTACCTATATATACTAATGTACCTATATACAGAAGTACCTATATACACTAATGTACCTATATACAGAAGTACCTATATATACTAATGTACCTATATACAGAAGTACTTATATACATTAATATACCTGTATACAGATGTACCTATATATACTAATGTACCTATATACACTAATGTACCTATATACAGAAGTACCTATATATACTAATGTACCTATATACAGAAGTACCTATATATACTAATGTACCTATATACACTAATGTACCTATGTACATTAATGTACCTATATACAGATGTACCTATATATACTAATGTACCTATATACAGAAGTACCTATATACACTAATGTACCTATATACAGATGTACCTATATATACTAATGTACCTATACACAGAAGTACCTATATACACTAATGTACCTATATACAGAAGTACCTATATACACTAATGTACCTATACACAGAAGTACCTATATACACTAATGTACCTATATACAGAAGTACCGATATACACAAATATATCTGTATACAGAAGTACCTATATACATTAATGTACCTGTATACAGATGTACCTATATATACTAATGTACCTGTATACAGAAGTACCTATATACACTAATGTACCTATATACAGAAGTACCTATATATACTAATGTACCTATATACAGAAGTACTTATATACATTAATGTACCTGTATACAGATGTACCTATATATACTAATGTACCTATATACAGAAGTAACTATATACACTAATGTACCTATATACAGAAGTACCTATATATACTAATGTACCTATATACAGAAGTACCTATATACACTAATGTACCTATATACAGAAGTACCTATATACATTAATGTACCTATATACAGATGTACCTATATATACTAATGTACCTATATACAGAAGTACCTATATACACTAATGTACTTATATACAGATGTACCTATATATACTAATGTACCTATATACAGAAGTACCTATATATACTAATGTACCTATATACAGAAGTACCTATATATACTAATGTACCTATATACAGATGTACCTATATATACTAATGTACCTATATACAGAAGTACCGATATATACTAATGTACCTATATACAGATGTACCTATATATACTAATGTACCTATATACAGAAGTACCTATATACACTAATGTACCTGTATACAGAACAGAATATGTACTAGCCTGTTTTATTTCACATGTTTTGAGAGAAATTTGCATATATGTAGAGAAATCCAGTATTGCAATGTTACCAGCACATATACCTACTTAATACAGCACATATGCTTTCATTGTTGAACATACTGGCCGATGTTTTCATACTCAGAATCCAATGAAATGAATATGAACAAACAGAATTAAAGGCCCAAATGGATCAGTTTGCCCGAAGCCCATCAGGCCCTCAATCTGACCCTGCTCCCAGCGTTCACATCTCTGCATTGCTCACTGAGAAAAGACATGAAGATCATTAGTATGCAGGTACAGCAAGGAATCAGGAAGGCACAGGGAATGTTGGCCTTTATTGCAAGGGGGATGGAGTATAAAAGCAGAGAAGTCCTGCTACACCTGCACAGGGTATTGGTGAGGCCACACCTGGAGTACTGCGTACAGTTTTGGTCTCCGTATTTAAGGAAGGATATACTTGCATTGGAGGCTGTTCAGAGAAAGTTCACCAGGTTGATTCCTGAGATGAAGGGGTTGACTTATGAAGAAAGGTTGAGCAGGTTGGGCCTCTCCTCATTGGAGTTTAGAAGAATGAGAGATCTTGTCAAAACGTACAATATTCTGAGGGGGCTGGCCAGGGTAGATGCAGAGAGGATGTTTCCCCTCGTGGGGGAATCTAGAACTAAGGGGCATAGTTTCAGAATAAGAGGCCGCCCATTTAAAACTGAGATGAGGAGGAATTTCTTCTCTCAGAGGGTTGTAAATCTGTGGAATTCTCTGCCCCAGAGAGCTGTGGAGGCTGGGTCATTGAATATATTTAAGGTGGAGATAGACAGATTTTTGAGCGATAAGGGAGTAAAGGGTTATGGGGAGCGGGCAGGGAAGTGGAGCTGAGTCCATGATCAGATCAGCCACGATCTTATTCAATGGTGGAGCAGGCTCGAGGGGCCGTATGGCCCAATCCTGCTCCTATTTCTTATGTTCTTATGTCACATGGGAAGGAGCGGGGGAGGGGGCAATGTCACATGGGAAGGAGCGGGGGAGGGGGGTAATGTCACATGGGAAGGAGCGGGGGAGGGAACGGTTACAGAGATAGGGAGGGTTGTAGGGGCTAGAGGAGGTTACAGAGATAGGGAGAGGTGTAGGGGCTGGAGGAGGTTACAGAGATAGGGAGGGGTGTAGGGGCTGGAGTAGGTTACAGAGATAGGGAGGGTTGTAGGGGCTAGAAGAGGTTACAGAGATAGGGAGGGGTGGAGGGGCTGGAGTAGGTTACATAGATAGGGAGGGGTGTAGGGGCTGGAGGATGTTACAGAGATAGGGAGGGATGTAGTGACTGGAGGAGGTTACAGAGATAGGGAGAGATGTAGTGACTGGAGGAGGTTACAGAGATAGGGAGGGTGGTAGGGGCTGGAGGATGTTACAGAGATAGGGAGGGGTGTAGTGGCTGGAGGAGGTTACAGAGATAGGGAGGGGTGTAGGGGTGGAGGAGGTTACAGAGATAGGGAGGGTTGTAGGGGCTGGAGGAGGTTACAGAGATAGGGAGGGTTGTAGGGGCTGGAGCAGGTTACCGAGATAGGGACGGTGTAGGGGCTGGAGGATGTTACAGAGATAGGGAGGAGTATAATGGCTGGAGGAGGGTACAGAGATAGGCAGGGTTGTAGGGGCTGGAGGGGGTTACAGAGATAGGGAGGGTTGTAGGGGCTGAAGGAGGTTACAGAGATAGGGAGGGGTATAGTGGATGGAGTAGGTTACAGAGATAGGGAGGGTTGTAGTGGCTGGAGGAGGTTACAGAGATAGGGAGGGGTGTAGGGGCTGGAGGAGGTTACAGAGATAGGGAGGGTTGTAGAGGCTGGAGGAGATTACAGCGTTAGGGAGTGTTGTAGAGGCTGGAGGAGATTACAGGGATAGGGAGGGGTGTAGAGGCTGGAGGAGATTACAGAGATAGGGAGGTGTGTAGAGGCTGGAGGGGGTTACAGAGAGAGGGAGGGGTGTAGAGGCTGGAGGAGATTACAGAGATAGGGAAGGTTGTAGAGGCTGGAGGAGGTTACAGAGTTAGGGAGGGTTGTAGGGGCTGGAGGAGGTTACAGAGATAGGGAGGGTTGTAGAGGCTGGAGGAGTTTATAGAGATAGGGAGGGTTGTAGAGGCTGGAGGAGATTACAGAGTTAGGGAGGGTTGTAGGGGCTGGAGGAGATTACAGAGTTAGGGAGGGGTGTAGGGGCTGGAGGAGGTTACAGAGATAGGGAGGGTTGTAGAGGCTGGAGGAGGTGACAGAGATCGGAAGGGGCAAGGCTATGGAGAGATTCGAAAACCAGGATGGAGAATGTTAAAATCGAGATGTTGCCAGACCGGGAGCCAATGTCGATCATCAAACACAGGGCTGATGGCTGACCCCCAACTCCCACAGACTATCTTGATCATTAAGAACTCGTCGGTTTGATATCAACCTGCTACCCACTTCTGCATTCTCTGTCATGTATGTACATGCTGTTTGTAGCCACCAGATGGTGTCATTGTTGGAGGCCACTGAGCAGCAGGCACCTGGTGCTGCTCTGGTATAAAAGGCCAGCCATGTTGAGAGTCAGGCACTTTGGGCCTAAATAAAGCAGAGCCAAAGTTGTACCTTGCTGAGTTAAACAGGACTCAGTTTGAACCTTTGTTGCATACATAACACTCTCCAACGCCTCAAACTCCCTCATTAAGGGCAGGCTCCAAAACCACTCACAAAACTCAAGTATTGTACTCGAGCGGATGTTCCAAAGTCTCAGTGTAGCATTCGTCATTGGTCCTCCCAATATCACCTGAAACACGGTCTCCTCTCCCTATAGTTCGCTGCACTGTCTGTGCAACTTTAACGTTGGTCACCTGCTATCCCCAGGACCTCTTTCCATTCTGGTTTGTTCAGCGCGCACCTTTGCACAGGGTGGAATTTCCTTGAGCTTCCTTGGCACTTGACCACGACACGCCACTTGTCCACATGGATTCATTTTAAATCAAGAAAGGTTTTGAAAGGGTAGACGTAGAGAAGATGTTTACCCCCTTGTGGGGAGACCAGAACTGGAGGGCCATCAATATAAGATAGCCATTCATAAATCCAACAGGGAACTCAGGAGAAACGTCTTCACCCAGTGAGTGGTGAGAATGTGGAACTTGCTACCACAGGGAGCGGTTGAAGCGATTAGCATAGAGACATTTTAGACGCAAGAAAGTCTTGCATTTATTTTGCGTTTCCAAGTGCTTTACAGCCAATGAAGTTCTTTTGGAGTGTAGTTACTGTTGAAATGTTGGAAACGCAGCAGCCAATTTGTGCACAGCAAGCTCCCACAAACAACAATGTGATAATGACCCAGATAGTCTGTTTTTTTGTTCTGTTAATTGAGGGATAAACATAGTGCCAGGGGAACTGAGAGGACTGAGAGGTCTCATTCGAAAGACCGCACCTCCAACAGTGCAACACTCCCTCAGTGCTGCCTCTCCGACAGTGCAGTGCTCCCTCAGTACTGCCCCTCCGACAGTGCAACACTCCCTCAGTACTGCCCCTCCGACAATGCAACGCTCCCTCAGTACTGCCCCTCCGACAGTGCAGTGCTCCCTCAGTACTGCCCCTCCCGCAGTGCAGTGCTCCCTCAGTACTGCCCCTCCGACAGTGCAACACTCCCTCAGTACTGCCCCTCCAACAGTGCAGTGCTCCCTCAGTACTGCCCCTCCGACAGTGCAGCACTCCATCAGTACTGCCCCTCCAACAGTGCAGCGCTCCCTCAGTATTGACCCTCCGGCAGTGCAGCTCTCCCTCAGTACTGCCCCTCCGACAGTGCAACACTCCATCAGTACTGCCCCTCCAACAGTGCAGCGCTCCCTCAGTATTGACCCTCCGGCAGTGCAGCTCTCCCTCAGTACTGCCCCTCCGACAGTGCCGCGCTCCCTCAGTACTGCACCTCCAACAGTGCAGCACTCCCTTAGTACTGCCCCTCCGACAGTGCAGCACTCCTTCAGTACTGCACTGGAGTGTCAGCCGAGATTTATGCGTTCAAGGCCCCTTATTCTGGGACTATGTCCCCCTAGTTCTAGGTTCCCCCACGAGGGGAAACATCCTCTCTGCATCTACCCTGTCCAGCCCCCTCAGTATCTTATACATTTCAATAAGATCACCTCTCATTCTTCTAAATTTGGGGTCACGAGGAGATCTCAGAATAAGAGGCCGCCCATTTAAAACAGAGATGAGGAGAAATTTCTTCTCTCAGAGGGTTGTAAATCTGTGGAATTCTCTGCCCCAGCGAGCTGTGGAGGCTGGGTCATTGATTATATTTAAGGTGGAGATAGACAGATTTTTGAGCGATAAGGGAGTGAAGGGTTATGGGGAGCGGGCAGGGAAGTGGAGCTGAGTCCATGATCAGATCAGCCATGATCTTATTGAATGGCGGAGCAGGCTCGAGGGGTCAAATGGCCTACTCCTGCTCCTATTTCTTATGTTGTTATGTTGTTATCTCCCATGGCGTTGCTCATGGGTAGTCTGGGCCTGGAGCCTGGTTACCGTTGGTTACCAAAATCACTAAAAACTAGTGGACTGGTCCAGAAAAGAACTTGAAGGAGCTGGAAGGTGAGCCTTCAGCTCAAGGGGGCTGGAAAAAAATGGGTGGGAGGTATCCTACAGTTGTCGAAAGCTCTGGTTAGACAGTATCTAGAGTACTGAGTTCAGCTCTTGGCACCACAGCTCAGAAAGGATATATTGGCCTTGGCAGAGGTATAGCACAGACTCACGAGAATGTTCCCAGTGTTCAATGGGTTAAATTATGAGAGCAGGTTGCATCGACTCGGCTTGTAAACCCTTACAAACATACGGACAACGAGGGACGGGTAAAGACCACCTGGTCCACCCAGCCTGTTCCACACAATCCCGATTACCCCCCCCGTGTATCACAACATGTCCACTGCAACCCCACCCCAAAACCATGTGATCTCCTGGGAGAGGCAAAATAACAGATAAACAACCCAGGCCCACTTGGGGGAAAAAATCTGGGAAATTCCTCTCCGACTCATCGAGGCGATCGAAACTAGTCCAGGGGATCAGTCTGGCCATTAAATTCCCTGCAGTACCGACACTTCTGTAAGTGTTAATCTCCGCCGCAGACAGAAACAAATCCAGCTTTCGCCTGAAGGAATTCAGTAAGTCTGCATCCACCACATGAAACGGTGGCTTGTTCCAGGGGTTTACTATTCTCTCGGAAAAGAACCACCTTCAGACGTCTAAACTAGATAGAAACATAGAAAATAGGTGCAGGAGTAGGCCATTCGGCCCTTCGAGCCTGCACCGCCATTCAATAAGATCTTGGCTGATCATTCCCTCAGTACCCCTTTCCTGCTTTCTCTCCATACCCCTCGATCCCTTTAGCCGTAAGGGCCATATCTAACTCCCTCTTGAATATATCCAATGCACTGGCATCAACAACTCTCTGCGGCAGGGAATTCCAATGGTTAACAACTCTGAGTGAAGAAGTTTCTCCTCATCTCAGTCCTAAATATCCCTTATCCTAAGACTGTGTCCCCTGGTTCTGGACTTCCCAACATCGGGAACATTCTACCAGCATCTAACCTGTCCCGTCCCGTCAGAATTTTATATGTTTCTATGAGATCCCCTCTCATCCTTCTAAACTCCAATGTATAAAGGCCCAGTTGATCCAGTCTCTCATCATATCCCGGGAATCAGTCTGGTGAACCTTCGCTGCACTCCCTCAATAGCAAGAACGTCCTTCCTCAGACTAGGAGACCAAAACTGAACACAATATTCCAGGTGAGGCCTCACCAAGGCCCTGTACAACTGCAGTAAGACTTCCCTGCTCCTATACTCAAATCCCCTAGCTAGGAAGACCAACATGCCATTTGCCTTCTTAACCGCCTGCTGTACCTGCATGCCAACCTTCAATGACTGATGTACCATGACACCCAGGTCTTGTTGCACCTCCCCTTTTCCTAATCTGTCGCCATTCAGATAATATTCTGTCTTTGCGTTTTTACCCCCATAACCTCACATTTATCCACATTATACTGCATGTGCCATGCATTTGCCCACTCACCTAACCTGTCCAAGTCACCCTGCAGCCTCGTAGCATCCCCCTCACAGCTCACACCGTCACCCAGTTTAGTGTCATCTGCAAATTTGGAGATATTACACTCAATTTCTTCATCTAAATCATTAATGTATATTGTAAATAGCTGGGGGTCCCAGCACTGAGCCCTGCGGCACCCCACTAGTCACTGCCTGCCATTCTGAAAAGGACCAGTTTATCCCCACTCTCTGCTTCCTGTCTGCCAACCAGTTCTCTATCCACATCAGTATATTACCCCCGATACCATGTGCTTTAATTTTGCACACCAATCGCTTGTGTGGGCCCTCGTCAAAAGCCTTTTGAAAGTCCAAATACACCACATTCACTGGTTCTCCCTTGTCCACTCTGCTAGTTACATCCTCAAAAAATTCCAGAAGATTTGTCAAGCATGATTTCCCTTTCATAAATCCATGCTGACTTGGACCGATCCTGTCACTGCTTTCCAAATGCGCTGCTATTTCATCCTTTATAATTGATTCCAACATTTCCAACATTCCAACAAGATCTAGCCTGATACAACTTACATTTGTGCCCCTGGTCCTGCCTAACCTGTTTAATTGAAATAAACAGTCAGCTGGAACACCGCCTATTCCCTTCATTATCTTATAAACCTCAATCAGATCCCCGCTAAGTGTATGCTGCTCGAAGTTTATCAAGGGGAGTGTATGAAAGCCGGCTGAATGGATTTGAAGTACAGATCTGCCACCATCTAGTTAAATGGTGGAACGGGCTGGAGGGGCTGAGTGGCCTCCTCCTGTTTCTCTAAATGCAGACAACTGCTTAACATGGTTGGTAGAAGGCAAACAACCCCATCACTGCCCAAAGTGTGAGGTTATCCACTTTGGTCGTAAAAACAGAGAGACAGACTATTATCTGAATGGTGACCGATTAGGAAAAGGGGAGGTGCAACGAGACCTGGGTGTCATGGTACATCAGTCATTGAAGGTTGGCATGCAGGTACAGCAGGCGGTTAAGAAAGCAAATGGCATGTTGGCCTTCATAGCGAGAGGATTTGAGTACAGGGGCAGGGAGGTGTTGCTACAGTTGTACAGGGCCTTGGTGAGGCCACACCTGGAGTATTGTGTACAGTTTTGGTCTCCTAACTTGAGGAAGGACATTCTTGTTATTGAGGGAGTGCAGCGAAGGTTCACCAGACTGATTCCCGGGATGGCGGGACTGACCTATCAAGAAAGACTGGATCAACTGGGCTTGTATTCACTGGAGTTCAGAAGAGTGAGAGGGGACCTCATAGAAACGTTTAAAATTCTGACGGGTTTAGACAGGTTAGATGCAGGAAGAATGTTCCCAATGTTGGGGAAGTCCAGAACCAGGGGTCACAGTCTAAGGATCAGGGGTAAGCCATTTAGGACCGAGATGAGGAGAAACTTCTTCACCCAGAGAGTGGTGAACCTGTGGAATTCTCTACCACAGAAAGTTGTTGAGGCCAATTCACTAAATATATTCAAAAAGGAGTTAGATGAAGTCCTTACTACTCGGGGGATCAAGGGGTATGGCGAGAAAGCAGGAATGGGGTACTGAGGTTGCATGTTCAGCCATGAACTCATTGAATGGCGGTGCAGGCTAGAAGGGCCGAATGGCCTACTCCTGCACCTATTTTCTATGTTTCTATGTTTCTATGTTTCTATCACTGAGGGGGGTGCCAGTCGAACCCAGGGGCACAATAAAAAAAAAGAAAACGGCGGGCGCGGCGTTGCGCCCTCGCCTTTAATGGCCGCCGCATAGCCAGGGCAGAGAGAGAGAGCATACAAGGGGCACCGACCGAAAAAGCTGTCGAGGGCACCGCTCTGCGGCAATAAGATTTTGCTCGCTATATTTGGCGGGAGGTGGGGGTCCCGGCGGTGTGCGCACCGATGACACATGCGCGCACGGACCGCCAGAAACCGCCGCCCCACCGCTCCCCCGCCCCCCCCGAGCTGAATTTAGCTCACGGCGGCCTTTCGACCAGAAATCGGCGGCTGCTCGATTCCGCGCATGGCCATCGCAAACGGGCGCTAACAGGCCTTATTGGGGAGTGGAACTTTGGGCCCCAGAGAGTAGCAGTAAAGGGAATGTTCTCTGATTGGTGGGATGTGACTCGTGCTGTTCCCCGGGGATCAGTACTGGGGCCTCAGCTATATTTTTCAATGTCTCAGAGGAAGGATCAGAGAGCCACATATTCACGTTTGCCGATGACACAAAGTTAGATGAATTAATGGAAGGGGGTTGGATACCAATCGTAAAGGAATGGAATAACATTCCATTCGAATTAAGGAATGGGGTCCAATCCTCGGAAAAAAAGGAATGTGATTGGATCCCAATGGATTAAATTCATGGGGTTCGAATCCCAAGTATTAATGGAATGGGATGGATTCCAGAAATTTTAAGGAATGGGATCGGATACCAGTGAATTAAAGAAATAATGGGATAATAGCGAAGAAAAGTAGATGCATCCCAGAGAATTAAAGGATTGGCATGGGATCCCAGCAAATATAAGGAATTGGATTGAATCACAGCGAATGAAAGGTAGGTGATCAGCTTTTAGTGAATGCAAGGAATGATGGGAATCTCAGACAATCCGAGACAACTCCCAGAGGAGTAAAAGAATGGGATTGGTTCCTGGTGAATTAAAAGGAATGGAATTGCACCTCAAAGGTTGAAAGGAATGGGTTCAGATCCCAATGGATTAATGGAATCAAACACTCCCAGGGCAGGTACAGCACGGGGTTAGATACAGAGTAAAGCTCCCTCTACACTGTCCCATCAAACACTCCCAGGGCAGGTACAGCACGGGGTTAGATACAGAGTAAAGCTCCCTCTACACTGTCCCATCAAATTGTGCTTTTGGTTAGAAAATGTTAACTTCGTTCCTTAAGTTATTTTTTTAAATAATTAATTTTTACATGAGGGTTTTGGAGGGTCATAAAGTCATGGAGGCACAGAAGGAGGCCATTCGGCCCATCGAGCCCATGCCGGCTCTCTGTGGAGCAATCCAGTCAGTACCATTTCCCCGCTCTATCCCCGGAGCCCTGCAAGTTTATTTCCCTCAAGTGCCTATCCAATTTCCTTTTGAAATCATTGATCGTCTCCACTTTCACCACCCTCGTCGGCAGCGAGTTCCAGGTCATTACCACTCGCTGCCTAAAAAAATTCTTCCTCACATCCCCCTGTATCTCTTGCCCAAAACCTTAAATATGTGTCCCCTAGTCTTTGTACCATCAACTCATGGGAACAGCTTGACTTTGGCTACCTTATCTAAATCTGTCATAATCTTATACGCCTCTATCAAATCTCCCCTCAACCTCCTTTGCTCCAAGGAGAACAACCCTAGCTTCTCCAGCCTAACCTTGCAGCTAAAATCCCTCATCCCTGGAACCATTCTGGTAAATCTCCTCTGTATTCTCTCAAGGACCTTCACATTCTTCCTAAAGTGTGGTGACCAGAACTGGAAGCAATACTGTCGTTGTGGCCTAACCCGAGCTTTATAAAGGTTCAGCATAACTTTCCTGCTTTTGCCTCTATTTATGAAGCCCAAGATCCCATATGCTTTGCTAACTACTCTCTCAATACATCCTGCCACCTTCAAAGATCTGTGCACATGAACCCCCAGGGCCCTCTGTTCCTGCACACTCTTTACAACTGTGCCATTAAGTCTATATTGCCTCTCCCTCCCCCTTCACCCAAAATGCATAGGAGCAGGGAGCTCTTGCTGCAGTTGTACAGGGCCTTGGTGAGACCACACCTTGAGTACTGTGTGCAGTTTTGGTCTCCTAGTCTGAGGAAGGACATTCTTGCTATTGAGGGAGTGCAGCGAAGGTTCACCAGACTGATTCCCGGGATGGCAGGAACTGACATATGAAGAAAGACTGGATCGACTGGGCTTATATTCACTGGAATTTAGAAGAATGAGAGGGGATCTCATAGAAGCATATAAAATTCTGACGGGATTGGACAGGTTCGATGCAGGAAGAATGTTCCCGATGTTGGGGAAGTCCAGAACCAGGGATCACAGTCTGAGGATAAGGGGTAAGCCATCTAGGACCGAGATGAGGAGAAACTTCTTCATTCAGAGAATTATGAACCTGTGGAATTCTCTACCACAGAAAGTTGTTGACGCCAGTTCGTTAGATATATTCAAAAGGGAGTTAGATGTGGCCCTTACGGCTAAAGGGATCAAGGGGTATGGAGAGAAAGCAGGAGTGGAGTTTTGAAGTTGCATGTTCAGCCATGATCATATTGAATGGTGGTGCAGGCTCGAAGAGCCGAATGGCCTGCTCCTGCACCTATTTTCTATTTTTCTATGTTTCACACATCTATTAAATTCCATCTGCCACTTGTCTGCCCAATCTACCAGCCTATCTGTGTCCTGTTGCAGTCGCTTGCGATCATCCTCACTGTTTGCCACACCTCCAGGTTTGGTGGATCAGGTGCAGAGTCCCGAATCCGGAACCCTCGGGACCGAGGCCGTTCCGGATTCCGCGTTTCTCCGGATTTTGCAACGTCTTTCTGACGTCACGAATCCGAAAATACCCGCGCCCAGGTTCGGGTATTTCCGGATTTCAGAATGTCAGAAGGTGGGTGGGGGTATCTGCCAAGGAACTGTTTGGGATGTCCGGGGCACATCGAGGAGGTCATCGGGCGGGCCATCGAGGAGGCCTCGAGGTAAGGGCAGCGATGCTGGAGCGAGGCGAGCGCCGGGGAGTCTTGTGCAGTAACCTTTTATGTGGCACCTTATCGAATGCCTTCTGGAAATCCAAATACACCACATCTACTGGTTCCCCCTTTATCCACCCTACTCGTTACATCCTCAAAGAACTCCAGCAAATTTGTCAAACATGATTTCCCTTTCATTAAACCATGCTGACTCTGCTTGATTGTATTATGCTTTTCCAAATGTCCCGCTACTGCTTCCTTAATAATGGACTCCAGCATTGTCCCAACCACAGACGTTAGGCTAACTGGTCTATAGTTTCCTGCTTTCAGTCTGCCTCCTTTTTTAAATAGGGGCGTTACATTTGCAGTTTTCCAATCTGCCGGGACCGCTCCAGAATCCAGGGAATTTTGGTAGATTACAACTAATGAATCCACTATCTCTGCTGCCACTTCTTTTAAGACCCTCGGATATAAGCCATCAGATCTAGGGGTCTTGTCCACCTTCAGTCCCATTATTTTACCGAGTACTACTTCTTTAGTGATAGTGATTGTATTAAGGTCCTCCCTCCCTATAGCCCCTTAATTATTCATTATTGGGATGTTTTTAGTGTCTTCTACCATGAAGACTGTAGTGTATGTAGGCACCTTTAGTAATGACTCCACGAGGCAGGGTATGGTACTTAAACTGTGTAGACCTGCAGTCCTTTATTAGCAGCTCCTGAGTGAGGACAACAAGCTGTGAGTTCCTTTTTATACTGGGTTACCTGCCGTCTGCAGGCAACCCTGAGGTCTCCAGCAACAGCACCCTCTGGTGTACCAGTAAGGTGTGTACAGTACAAGGGTACATTCAATGTTGCATGACAGTGTTACAGACATCACACAGTAAACAGGCATGCCTACACAATAATATACCCCCCTGAGCATTTTTCATATCCTTCTTGTCATGACCAGGGGAGGTGATCAGTGGTGGGCTATGGGAGGTTGTGGTGAGGGTTATGGTTGCCAGGTGTGACCCCTGTGCTTGAGGTTGGCCTCGCACGTTTCCCCTCCCTCACACACAGACCAAGTGGGTGTCACTGTTGTGGGATCCCTCAGGCGGGGCTAGCCACGGCAGCAGTGGGTGGTGTGTATACACTGTGATGTGGGTAGTTGTGGGATGGTGGGCAGGGCCACAAGACTGGGTGGGCTCCTTGTCCACCAATTGGGATGAGGCTCAGGTCATCCCAGGGTTTGCCAAGGAAGCTGGAGGGTATTGGCCTCATGCTTCTGGTGTTGGCCCTGGTGGCCAGGGGCTGTAGGGCTGGTCTGGTGCCTGTTGCCATTGGTGGTGGCTGGGCTGCCCATTGACCACTGTCTCTGTAGTGGGTCTGCTCCCACTGGCTGTGTGTGTGTCCTGCAAGGGGCATCACATTCGTTCCAAAGGTCCAGGCTACATGGTCAGGTAGCCTGCTGGACCTGGGGGTCTCCCACAGGGGCATTCCATTGGCATCAGCATGGTCCCTGTAGGGCCCAATGTCCTTTGGCAGTGTCCTACCGATATACATGACACCTTGGCTCTGATCACACATAGTCGAGCCTGCATTATACATTCTAGCATTTGCATCACTTTTGGGTGTCCAGGACACCAAAAGTGATGCAAATGCTCGAATGTATAATGTAGGCTCGACTATGTGTGATCAGAGCCAAGGACATGGTTACATTAGGCATTTCACAATCTCTATTATTATTGTTAAGCATAATAAACTTGTTCTTAACCTTGCTGACACCTGCATTCATCTCATGAGTCACATTCGTTAAACCAGCATCACAATTCATGGTTACATTGCATACATTTTCATACTTGCACCCTTCAATCGCATCTTTAGCTTTAAAGTCCATGTACTCAAATAGTTGAAACTTCCCCTTTAAATTTCTTTGGTTACCGGTCTCCTTTAAGGGAGCCTTCAAATCCGATTGGCCGCTCGGTGTCACGTGCTCCTCCTCCAATGCTCCTCGTGGCATGGCCGCGACCATTTTGATTACACCTTTGTCTCCTCGTGGTGCTGGTTTTGCAGCCATTTCCTGCAGGTGGGCCGTGGTGGTCTTTTCTTCCACAGCGCCAGCACGGGGCCATCCGGTTTGCAAACCATGTGGCGGACTCAGGGTTGCGGGACTCGGGGCAGCATTTCTGCCTTTAGAAGAGTCCATGCGGTGCACTGCGCTCGCCGGTTCAGAGTCCTGGGTCAGTATTCGCCTGGAGTCGCCGGCCGAAACCATGTGGGCCTGGCTCACTTGGATTGCTTTCTGCAGGGTGACCGTGATGTCAGCCGAGAGCAATTTGTGTAGGAGGCCCCTCGTGGCCGATTCCGATGACAAATATGTCCCTTCGTGCTTCATTAAGGTGGTCGCCAAACTCACATGGAGCAGCCAGTCTTCTTAAATCTGCAGCAGACTTGGCAATTTCTTGGCCCTCAGGTCGCCGGTAAGTGTAGAACCGGTGCCTGGCTGTGAGGATGCTTTCTTTCAGTTTTAGTTGTTCCTGTATGATTGTTACAAGTTGCTCATAGCTCTTGGTGGTTGTCTTCTCCGGGGCTAGTAAGTCCCTGATGAGATAGTGGATGGTGGGCCCACAATTGCTAAGCAGGATGGCCCTGCGTTTGTTCGGTAGTGTAGCTGGTGTGTCCCTGTCCAGGTCGTTGGCTATGAAGAAGTGTTCCAATCGTTCCACAAAAGCATCCCAATCTTCCCCCTCTGTAAATTGCTGGAAGTTGCTGAGGTTAGACATGTTGAGCGTGTGGTTCGTGACCTCGTACTCCTGTCGCCAGTTGTAGTGTATGTAGGCACCTTTAGTAATGACTCCACGAGACAGGGTATGGTGCTTAAACTGTATAGTCCTGCAGTCCTTTATTTGCAGCTCCTGAGTGAGGACAACAAGCTGTGAGTTCCTTTTTATACTGGGTTACCTGCAGTGTGCAGGCAACCCTTAGGTCTCCAGCAACAGCACCCTCTGGTGTACAGGTCAGGTGTGTTCCGTACAAGGGTACATTCAGTGTTGAATAACAGTGTTACAGACATCACACAGTAAACAGGCATGGATACACAACAAAGACTGATACAAAATATTTGTTCAAAGTCTCTATCATTTCCCTGTTCCCGATTATTCATCATCATCAGAGGCAGTCCCTTGAATTCGAGGAAGACTTGCTTCCACTCTAAAAGTAAGTTCTCAGGTGACTGAACATTCCAATATGGGAATTACAGTCTCTGTCACAGGTGGGACAGACAGTGGTTGAAGGAAAGGGTGGGTGGGGAGTCTGGTTTGCCGCACGCTCCTTCCGCTGCCTGCTCTTGTTTTCTGCATGTTCTCGGCGACGAGACTCGAGGTGCTCAGCCCCCTCCCGGATGCACTTCTTCCACTTAGGGCGGTCTTTGGCCAGGGACTCCCAGGTGCCGGTGGGGATGTTGCATTTTATCGAGGAGGCTTTGAGGGTGTCCTTGTAACGTTTCCTCTGCCCACCTGGGGCTCACTTGCCGTGTAGGAGTTCCGAGTAGAGCGCTTGCTTTGGGAGTCTCGTGTCAGGCATGTGAACAATGTGGCCTGCCCAGCGGAGCTGGTCGAGTGTGGTCAGTGCTTCGATGCTGGGGATGTTGGCCTGATCGAGGACGTTGGTGCGTCTGTCCTCCCAGGGGATTTGTAGGATCTTGCAGAGTCATCGTTGGTGGTATTTCTCCAGCGATTTGAGGTGTTGACTGTACATGGTTCATGTCTCTGAGCCAATTATTAATTCCCCAATCTCATCCTCTAAGGGACCAACTTAACTTTAGCCACTCTTTTCCTTTTTATGTAGAAACTCTTACTATCTGTTTTTATATTTTTTGCTAGTTTGCTTTCATAATCTATCTTCCCTCTCTTTATTATTTTTTTTTAGTCGTTCTTAGCTGGTTTTTAAAAGTTTCCCAATCCTCTAGCCTCCCACTAGACTTGGCCACATTGTATGTCCTTGTTTTCAATTTGATACTGTCCCTTATTTCCTTAGTTAGCCACGGATGATTATCCCTTCTCTTACAGTCTTTCCTTCTCATTGGGATATATTTTTGTTGAGAGTTATGAAATATCTTCTTAAATGTCTGCCACTGCTCATCAACCGTCCCACACTTTAATCTATTTTCCCAGACCACTTTAGCCAACTCTGCCCTCATACCTTTGTAGTCTCCTTTATTTAAGCTTAGGACCCTGGTTTGAGAACCAACTTTCTCACCCACCAACTGAATTTGAATTTCAACCAGGCTATGATCACTCTTTCCTAGAGGATCCTTTACTAGGAGATCATTTATTAATCCTGTCTCATTACACAGTACCAGATCTAAGACAGCCTGCTCCCTGGTTGGTTCCGCAACGTACTGTTCAAGGAAACTATCCCGGATACACTCTATGAACTCCTCCTCAAGGCCACCCTGGTCAATTTGCTTTGTCCAATCAATATGAAGGTTAAAATTGCCCATGATTATTGCCGTTCCTTTATTACAAGCCTCCATTACTTATTGACTTATACTCCGTCCAACAGTGTAGCTACTGTTAGGAGGACTATAGACTACGCCCAAGCGACTTTTCCCTTTATTATTCATTATCTCCACCCAAACTGATTCTACATTTTGATCTTCTGAGCCAATATCGTTTCTCACTTACGCACTGATCCCATCCTTTATTAACAGAGCTACCCCACCTCCTTTTCCTTTCTGTCTGTCCTTCCGAATTGTCAAATACCCCTGAATATTGTGTTCCCAGTCCTGGTCACCTTGCAACCACGTCTCTGTAATGGCTATCAGATCATACCCATTTGTATCTATTTGTGCCGTCAACTCATCTATTTTGTTACGAAAGCTATGTGCATTCAGATAAAGAGCTTTTAAATTTTTTTTTTTTACCATTTTTCCTGCTTTGATCCCACTTTCTGATTCACTGTTATGTTTGTACATTCTGTCCCTTCCTGTCATAAGAACATATTAAGAACATAAGAATTAGGAACAGGAGGTGACCAAAACTGCACACATTTTCATTTCCCCCAGTGCTACCCTGCTCTATTGCCTTCTCCTTATTCTTTGACTTTTTAAATTTCCGCTCACCTGAACCCTCTCCCCCACTAATTAGTTTAAAGCCCTCTCTGCAGCCCGAGTTATTTGATTCGCCAAGACCCTAGTCCTAGCACGGTCCAAGTGAAGCCCGTCCAAGCGGAACAGCTCTCTCTTACCCCAGTACTGGTGCCAGTGTCCCACAAACCAAAACCCATTTCTCCCATTTCAAAATTCTCATCCTTGTTTTCAAATCCCTCCATGGCTTCGCCCCCTCCCGATCTGCAATCTCTTTCAGCCTCACAACCATCCGTGGATAAAGGGGAACCAGTGGATGTGGTGTATTTGGACTTCCAGAAGGCATTTGACAAGGTGCCACATAAAAGGTTACTGCACAAGATAAAAGTACTCGGGGTTGGGGGTGATATATTAGCATGGATAGAGGATTGGTTAACTAACAGAAAACAGAGTCGGGATAAATGGGTCATTCTCTGGTTGGCAACCAGTAACTAGTGGGGTGCCACAGGGATCAGTGCTGGGACCCCAACTATTTACAATCTATATGAACGACTTGGAAGAAGGGACTGAGTGTAACGTAGCCAAGTTTGCTGACGATACAAAGATGGGAGGAAAAGCAATGTGTGAGGAGGACACAAAAAATCTGCAAAAGGACATAGACAGGCTAAGTGATGGGCAGAAATTTGGCAGATGGAGTGTAATGTTGGAAAGTGCGAGGTCATACACTTTGGCAGAAAAAAATCAAAGAGCAAGTTATTATTTAAATGGAGAAAGATTGCAAAGTGCTGCAGTACAGCGGGACCTGGGGGTACTTGTGCATGAAACACAAAAGGATAGTATGCAGGTACAGCAAGTGATCAGGAAGGGCCAATGGTATCTTGGTCTTTATTGCAATGGGGATGGAGTATAAAAGCAGGGAAGTCTTGCTACAGTTATACAGGGTATTGGTGAGGCCACACCTGGAATACTGCGTGCAGTTTTGGTTTCCATATTTATGAAAGGATATACTTGCTTTGGAGGCAGTTCAGAGAAGGTTCACTCGGTTGATTCCGGGGATGAGGGGGTTGACTTATGAGGAAAGGTTGAGTAGGTTGGGCCTCTACTCATTGGAATTCAGAGAGGTGATCTTATCGAAACGTATAAGATTATGAGGGGGCTTGACAAGGTGGATGCAGAGAGGATGTTTCCACTGATGGGGGAGACTAGAACTAGAGGGCATGATCTTAGAATAAGGGGCCGCCCATTTAAAACTGAGATGAGGAGAAATTTCTTCTCTCAGAGGGTTGTAAATCTGTGGAATTCGCTGCCTCAGGTAGCGAATAGGGTATTGGGTATTGGTGAGGCCGCACCTGGAGTACTGCGTGCAGTTTTGGTCACCTTACTTAAGGAAGGATATACTAGCTTTGGAGGGGGTACAGAGACGATTCACGAGGCTGATTCCGGAGATGAGGGGGTTACGTTATGATGATAGATTGAGTAGACTGGGTCTTTACTCGTTGGAGTTCAGAAGGATGAGGGGTGATCTTATAGAAACATTTAAAATAATGAAAGGGATAGACAAGATAGAGGCAGAGAGATTGTTTCCACTGGTCGGGGAGACTAGAACTAGGGGGCACAGCCTCAAAATACGGGGGAGCCAATTTAAAACCGAGTTGAGAAGGAATTTCTTCTCCCAGAGGGTTTTGAATCTGTGGAATTCTCTGCCCAGGGAAGCAGTTGAGGCTAGCTCATTGAATGTATTCAAGTCACAGATAGATAGATTTTTAACCAATAAGGGAATTAAGGGTTACGGGGAGCGGGCGGGTAAGTGGAGCTGAGTCCACGGCCAGATCAGCCATGATCTTGTTGAATGGTGGAGCAGGCTCGAGGGGCTAGATGGCCTACTCCTGTTCCTAATTCTTATGTTATGTTCTTTTGAGATATCTGCGCTGCTCTAATTCTGCCCTCCTGACCATCCCTGATTATAATCGCTCCACCATCGGTGGCCGTGCCTTCAGCTGCCTGGGCCCCAAGCTCTGGAACTCCCTCCCTAAACCTCTCCACCTCTCTACCTCTCTTTCCTCCTTTAAGACGCTCCTTAAAACCTACCTCTTTGACCCAGCTTTTGGTCACCGGCTCTAATTTATACTTTTGCGGCTCAGTGTCAAATGTATTTTTTTGTCTGTTAATACCCCTGTGAAGCGCCGTGTGATGTTTCACTGTGTTAAAGGCACTATATAAATACAAGTTGTTGTTGTTGTCCTTGAACAAGGGTATCACATTTGCCATTTTCCATTCCTCTGGCACCTCCCTCTCATCTAGAGAAGGTTGGAGATCTGACTTTCTTTGTTTTGGGATGGTGATAACAGAACATAAGAAATAGGAGCAGGAGTCGGCCATACGGCCCCTCGAGCCTGCTCCGCCATTCAATAAGATCATGGCTGATCTGATCATGGACTCAGCTCCACTTCCCTGCCCGCTCCCCATAATCCTTCAGTCCCTTATCGCTCAAAAATCTGTCCATCTCCACCTTAAATATATTCAATGACCCAGCCTCCACAGCTCTCTGGGGCAGAGAATTCCACAGATTTACAACCCTCTGAGAGAAGAAATTCCTCCTCATCTCAGTTTTAAATGGGCGGCCCCTTATTCTGAAACTATGCGCCCTAGTTCTAGATTCCCCCATGAGGGGAAACATCCTCTCTGCATCCACCCTGTCCAGTCCCCTCAGTATCTTATACATTTCAATAAGATCTCCTCTCATTCTTCTAAACTCCAATGAGTATAGGCCCAACCTGCTCAACCTTTCTTCATAAGACAACCCCGTCATCTCAGGAATCAACCGAGTGAACCTTCTCTGAACAGCCTCCAATGCAAGTAGATCCCTGCTTAAATAAGGAGACCAAAACTGTACGCAGTACTCCATGTGTGGTCTTCCCAGTACACTGTACAGTTCAGCCTCTGTCGCCTTCAGTCCAGATCATCCCATCCTCTGCCATTGAATTACAATATGTAGATAAAGCTTGTGACTGCGCTCACTTGGAGGACAGACTCCAAACCATTGTCAACACGCACACCTTAGCGTACGAGAGCATGGGCCTTACACTAAACATCCCGAAAACAAAGGCGCTCTATCAAACTGCCCGCGCCACACAGCACTGCCCCCGCCCCCGGTTTTCAAAACCCACGATAAGGCCTTGGACAACGTGGACCATTTTCCATACCTCAGGAGCCGACTATCGAGAAGGGCAGATATCGACGATGAGGTCCAACACCGCCCCCAGTGTGCCAGTGCTGCCTTCGGTCGCCAGAGGAAGACAGTGCTTGAAGACCAGGACCTCAAAACCGCCCGCCCATATGCTTCTGAGACATGGACCATGTACATCATCATCATCATAGGCAGTCCCTCGGGGCCAAGGATGACTTGCTACAACACTAAATATGAGTACTCTGGCGACGGATAACTCATTTTAAACAGTGGAAGATGCCTGTGTGTGAATTCTTTTACCGTAGGGTCGCCCGTCCTGACCTCCGCTCCTCGCCCCTTCCGACCTCCGACCCTCATCCCTCCCGACCTCCGTTCCTCGTCGCTCCCGACCTCCGCTCCTCATCCCTCCCGACCTCCGCTCCTCGCCCCTTCCGACCTCCGACCCTCATCCCTCCCGACCTCCGTTCCTCGTCGCTCCCGACCTCCGTCCCTCATCCCTCCCGACCTCCGTCCTCATCCCTCCCGACCTCCGTCCTCGTCGCTCCCGACCTCCGCTCCTCATCCCTCCCGACCTCCGCTCCTCATCCCTCCCGACCTCCGTCCCTCATCCCTCCCGACCTCCGTCCCTCATCCCTCCCGACCTCCGTCCTCATCCCTCCCGACCTCCGCTCCTTGCCCCTTCCGACCTCCGACCCTCATCCCTCCCGACCTCCGCTCCTCGTCGCTCCCGACCTCCGCTCCTCGTCGCTCCCGACCTCCGCTCCTCGTCGCTCCCGACCTCCGCTCCTCATCCCTCCCGACCTCCGCTCCTCGTCGCTCCCGACCTCCGACCCTCATCCCTCCCGACCTCCGACCCTCATCCCTCCCGACCTCCGCTCCTCGTCGCTCCCGACCTCCGCTCCTCGTCGCTCCCGACCTCCGCTCCTCGTCGCTCCCGACCTCCGCTCCTCATCCCTCCCGACCTCCGCTCCTCGTCGCTCCCGACCTCCGCTCCTCGCCCCTCCCGACCTCCGCTCCTCGCCCCTCCCGACCTCCGCTCCTCGTCGCTCCCGACCTCCGCTCCTCGCCCCTCCCGACCTCCGCTCCTTGCCCCTTCCGACCTCCGACCCTCATCCCTCCCGACCTCCGCTCCTCGCCCCTCCCGACCTCCGCTCCTCGCCCCTCCCGACCTCCGCTCCTCGTCGCTCCCGACCTCCGACCCTCATCCCTCCCGACCTCCGACCCTCATCCCTCCCGACCTCCGCTCCTCATCCCTCCCGACCTCCGACCCTCATCCCTCCCGACCTCCGACCCTCATCCCTCCCGACCTCCGCTCCTCGTCGCTCCCGACCTCCGCTCCTCGCCCCTCCCGACCTCCGCTCCTCGCCCCTTCCGACCTCCGACCCTCATCCCTCCCGACCTCCGTTCCTCGTCGCTCCCGACCCTCATCCCACCCGACCTCCGACCCTCATCCCTCCCGACCTCCGTTCCTCGTCGCTCCCGACCCTCATCCCACCCGACCTCCGACCCTCATCCCTCCCGACCTCCGACCCTCATCCCTTCCGACGTCCGCTCCTCGTCGCTCCCGACCTCCGCTCCTCGCCCCTCCCGACCTCCGCTCCTCGCCCCTCCCGACCTCCGCTCCTCGTCGCTCCCGACCTCCGACCCTCATCCCTCCCGACCTCCGACCCTCATCCCTCCCGACCTCCGCTCCTCATCCCTCCCGACCTCCGACCCTCATCCCTCCCGACCTCCGACCCTCATCCCTCCCGACCTCCGCTCCTCGTCGCTCCCGACCTCCGCTCCTCGCCCCTCCCGACCTCCGCTCCTCGCCCCTTCCGACCTCCGACCCTCATCCCTCCCGACCTCCGTCCTCGTCGCTCCCGACCTCCGCTCCTCATCCCTCCCGACCTCCGACCCTCATCCCTCCCGACCTCCGTCCTCATCCCTCCCGACCTCCGCTCCTTGCCCCTCCCGACCTCCGCTCCTCGCCCCTTCCGACCTCCGACCCTCATCCCTCCCGACCTCCGCTCCTCGTCGCTCCCGACCTCCGACCCTCATCCCTCCCGACCTCCGCTCCTCGCCCCTTCCGACCTCCGACCCTCATCCCTCCCGACCTCCGCTCCTCGCCCCTTCCGACCTCCGGCCCTCATCCCTCCCGACCTCCGCTCCTCGCCCCTTCCGACCTCCGACCCTCATCCCTCCCGACCTCCGCTCCTCGCCCCTCCCGACCTCCGCTCCTCGTCGCTCCCGACCTCCGCTCCTCGCCCCTTCCGACCTCCGACCCTCATCCCTCCCGACCTCCGCTCCTCGCCCCTTCCGACCTCCGCTCCTCGCCCCTCCCGACCTCCGCTCCTTGCCCCTTCCGACCTCCGCTCCTCGCCCCTTCCGACCTCCGCTCCTCGCCCCTCCCGACCTCCGCTCCTCGTCGCTCCCGACCTCCGACCCTCATCCCTCCCGACCTCCGCTCCTTGCCCCTTCCGACCTCCGACCCTCATCCCTCCCGACCTCCGTTCCTCGTCGCTCCCGACCTCCGACCCTCATCCCTCCCGACCTCCGTTCCTCGTCGCTCCCGACCTCCGCTCCTCATCCCTCCCGACCTCCGCTCCTCATCCCTCCCGACCTCCGTCCCTCATCCCTCCCGACCTCCGTCCTCATCCCTCCCGACCTCCGTCCTCGTCGCTCCCGACCTCCGCTCCTCATCCCTCCCGACCTCCGCTCCTTTCCCCTCCCGACCTCCGTCCCTCATCCCTCCCGACCTCCGCTCCTCATCCCTCCCGACCTCCGCTCCTCGTCGCTCCCGACCTCTGCTCCTCATCCCTCCCGACCTCCGACCCTCATCCCTCCCGACCTCCGTCCTCATCCCTCCCGACCTCCGCTCCTTGCCCCTTCCGACCTCCGACCCTCATCCCTCCCGACCTCCGCTCCTCATCCCTCCCGACCTCCGTCCCTCATCCCTCCCGACCTCCGTCCTCATCCCTCCCGACCTCCGACCCTCATCCCTCCCGACCTCCGTCCTCATCCCTCCCGACCTCCGCTCCTTGCCCCTTCCGACCTCCGACCCTCATCCCTCCCGACCTCCGCTCCTCGCCCCTCCCGACCTCCGACCCTCATCCCTCCCGACCTCCGCTCCTCGCCCCTCCCGACCTCCGCTCCTCGCCCCTCCCGACCTCCGCTCCTCGCCCCTCCCGACCTCCGCTCCTCGCCCCTCCCGACCTCCGCTCCTCGTCGCTCCCGACCTCCGCTCCTCGTCGCTCCCGACCTCCGCTCCTCATCCCTCCCGACCTCCGCTCCTCATCCCTCCCGACCTCCGCTCCTCATCCCTCCCGACCTCCGCTCCTCGTCGCTCCCGACCTCCGCTCCTCGCCCCTCCCGACCTCCGCTCCTCGCCCCTCCCGACCTCCGCTCCTCGCCCCTCCCGACCTCCGCTCCTCGTCGCTCCCGACCTCCGCTCCTCGTCGCTCCCGACCTCCGCTCCTCGCCCCTTCCGACCTCCGCTCCTCGTCGCTCCCGACCTCCGCTCCTCATCCCTCCCGACCTCCGACCCTCATCCCTCCCGACCTCTGTCCTCGTCGCTCCCGACCTCCGCTCCTCGCCGCTCCCGACCTCTGTCCTCGTCGCTCCCGACCTCCGCTCCTCGCCGCTCCTGACCTCCGACCCTCATCCCTCCCGACCTCCGACCCTCATCCCTCCCGACCTCCGTCCCTCGCCTCTCCTGACCTCCGCCCCTCGCCTCTCCTGACCTCCGCCCCTCGCCTCTCCTGACCTCCGCCCCTCGCCTCTCCTGACCTCCGCCCCTCGCCTCTCCTGACCTCCGCCCCTCGCCTCTCCTGACCTCCGCCCCTCGCCTCTCCTGACCTCCGCCCCTCGCCTCTCCTGACCTCCGCCCCTCGCCTCTCCTGACCTCCGCCCCTCGCCGCTGCTGACCTCCCGACCTCTGCGTTGTTGATTCTGCTGCTGGGATTTTTAATGATTTGCCCACAATTTATGCCTCGCGCTTCAAACTGCTCCTCTGACTGTCTGATAAAGTCGGGATATATACTGTATATATACTATATACAGCAGGAACATCAAATCACTGGAAAAGTACCACCAACGCTGCCTCAGGAAGATCCTGCAAATCCATTGACAGAATAGATGCAGCAACCTCTGTGTTCTCAATCAGGCCAACATCCCCAGCAATGAAGCACTGACCGCCCTCGACCAGCTACGTTGGACGGGCCACATCGTCCGCATGCCCGCTATGAGACTCCCAAATCAAATGCTCTACTCAGAGCTCCGACAGGGCACATGAGCCCCAGGTGGACAGAGGAAACGCTTCAAGGACTCCCTCAAGGCTTCCTTAAAGAAGTTCAACATCCCCACCGACACCTGGGAATCCCTGGCGCAAGATCGCTCAAAGTGGAAGAGAATAATCCGTGAGGGCGTTGAACACCTCGAGTCTCTTCGGTGTGAGCACGCGGAGACCAAGCGCAAACAGCAGAAGGAGCACACAACAATCCAAACACTTCAAAAAACCGGCACTTCAACCAACGTACCTTCAGCTAATGTCTGTCCAACCTGCGACCGAGACTGTAGCTCCCGCATTGGACTTAACAGTCATCTGAGAATTCATTTTTAATGTGGAAGCAAGTCATCCTCGACTCCGAGGGACTGCCTATGATGATGATACAGTCCCCTACTTTTATACTCCATTTACATGGAGAAAAATTGCAAAGTGCTGCAGTACAGTGGGATCTGGGGGTCCTTGTGCATGAAACACAAAAAGTTAGTATGCAGGTACAGCAAGTGATCAGGAAGGCAAATGGAATGTTGGCCTTCATTGCAAGGGGGGATAGAGTATAAAAGCAGAGAAGTCCTGCTACAACTGTACAGGGTATTGGTGAAGCCACACCTGGAGTACTGCGCACAGTTTTGGTCTCCGTATTTAAGGAAGGATATACTTGCATTGGAGGCTGTTCAGAGAAGCTTCACTAAGTTGATTCATGAGATGACTAGGTTGACTTATGAGAATAGGTTGAGTAGGTTGGACCTGTACTCATTGGAGTTCAGAAGAAACATCGAAACATAGAAAATAGGTGCAGGAGTAGACTATTCGGCCCTTCGAGCCTGCACCACCATTCAATAGGATTATGGCTAATCATGCAGCCTCAGTACCCCATTCCTGCTTTCTCTCCATACCTCTTGATCCCTTTAGCCATAAGGGCCACATCTAACTCCCTTTTGAATATATCTAACGAACTGGCCTCAACAACTTTCTGTGGTAGAGAATTCCACAGGTTCACAATTCTCTGAGTGAAGACGTTTCTCCTCATCTTGGTCCTAAATGGCTTACCCCTTATCCTTAGACTGTGACCCCTGGTTCTGGACTTCCCCAACATCGGGAACATTCTTCCTGCATCGAAGAATGAGAGGAGATCTTATTGAAACATAAGATACTGAGGGAGCTCGACAAGGTGGATGCAGAGAGGATGTTTCCCCTCGTGGAGGAAACTAAAACGAGGGACATAGTCTCAGAATAACTGAGATGAGGAGGAATTTCTTCTCTCAGAGGGTTGTAAATATGTGGAATTTTCTCCCCCAGAGAGCTGTGGAGGCTGGGTCATTGAATATATTTAAAGAGGAGATAGATAGATTTTTGAGCGATAAGGGAGTAAAGGGTTATGGGGAGCGCGCAGGGAAGTGGAGCTGAGTCCATGATCAGATCAGCCATGAACTTATTGAATGGCGGAGCAGGCTCGAAGGGCCAAATGGCCGACTCCTGTTCCTATTTCTCATATTCTTATGTTATGTTCTTATTTGCCTCCCGAATTACTTGCTGTACCTGCATACTAATGTGAATGGTCTCATACATTAGCCCCTGGGGCTGACCCTTTTATGAATGGAACTAAGATGGAGGTCCCCCACTACGTCACCTGAAACCCCTCTATCAGTACAGCAGGTGAGGGGCTTACCCAACTCGCACCTGCAGGGGTGGCAGGGAAATAAATAAAAATCACAATTGGAAGGCTTTCATACTTAAACTAGATTTTTCCACACCTGCCCTGGAATATAAGAAGTATATGAGAAAAATAAACTCTTAGAAATTAATTTCTTGTGGAAAAACAGAAATAAGTAATTCATAGCTTGAAGGTACTCCCCTATTGGTTTTGTGGATCAGTCCAATTCCTCGCCTCCTGGCCTATTCCATTGTGAATGGAAGAGGGGGGCACATGTTCTGCAATTTTATTAAAATTGGAAAAGATTGTAGCTACCAAGTCCGTATTTGATATAGCATTTACTGTGATAAGAATAACTCCAGTTCACATTCTACATACTCTAATTTCAGCGGCGTTTAAATAGATTGTAACAGAATTCAGAAAAGAGCACCCCTACCCGTGGTAAATGTTGGAGTCCGATGATGTGGACTGTTCCATTTGTTGTCAGGGGTGGAGGGGAGAAATCAGCTGCCAGGTTAGTTAAAATCAAAGCAGAATGAAAAAGAAATGACCGCTTCAATTAACTAAACAAGTAGAAGTTGATCAGTAGTAACACAGTGGGCTGGAGAGCTGTGAGTTCGGAGGTTTGATTGGGTGAGTTTGAGTGGTCTCCCTTCCCCCCCCCCCCCTCTCTTTAAGTACAGCTGGAATGGTCTGGGGGAGAGACACGGGCTGTGATTGGCCGAGGCCGGGTCCAGGCGTGGCTGTGATTGGCCGAAGCCGGGTCCAGGCGTGGCTGTGATTGGACCGCTCGGCTGGAGGGCCTGGGGCGGGTAGTGATTGGCCGAAGTCAGGGTTAAAAGCAGGGGGCTGTGATTGGGCTGCCGATGCAGAGCCCAGAGACGGGTTGCGATTGGCCGGGGCCCGTGCTCCTCTAAGCGGGGCTGTGATTGGGCCGGCCCGGGGTCTCCGGGCCGAAAGCGGGCAGAAGGCGGACTGTGATTGGCCGAGGCTTGGGGGAAGCAGCAGGCGGGGCTGTGAGTGGCCGCCCCTTGGCCCGGGCCTGAGTCATTGGGGCCGGCAGCGGTGGAGAGGCAGAGCGAGGCCGCACTGACCCTCAGTCAGAGGGGGACAGTCCCAGGCCCTCCATTCAGGAGCAAGACATTCCTCAATATCCAGATCTTCCAGGATTTAGAGGGAGACAATCCTCAAATGTTTGATAATCCAGGATTTAGAGGAAAAAAATCATTATTTTTGAGACTTTTCCTGAATCCAGAAGGAAGAAAATGCACAAATGTTTGATGATCCAGGATTTAGAGGGGGGACAATCCTGATTTTTTGAGACTTTCCAGGATTCAGAAGAAAGAAAAATCCTCAAATGGTAAAATAATCCAGGATTTAGAGGAAGAAAAATCATTACCTTTGAGGTAACCCACCATATAGAGGGAGACAATCCTGATTTTTGAGACTTTCCAGGATTCAGAAGGAAGAAAAATCCTCAATTTCCAGACAATCCAGGATTTAGAGGAAAAAAAAAATCATTAATTTTGAGACTCTTCCTGAATTCAGAAGGAAGAAAATGTTCAAATGTTTGATGATCCAGGATTTAGAAGGGGGGGGGGAGGCAATCCTGATTTTTTGAGAGAGTCCAGGATTTGAGAGAGAGAGAGACAATCCTGATTTTTTTCAGACTATTCCGGATTTTAGAAGGAAGAAGATAATCAATTTTCAGCTAATCCAGGATTTAGGCGGAGAGCATCCTGATTTTTTTTGAGAGAATCCAGGATTCAGAAGAAAGAAAAATCCTCAAATTGTAAAATAATCCAGGATTTAGAGGAAGAAAAATCATTATCTTTGAGGTAACCCACAATTTGAGGGAGACAATCCTGATTTTTGAGACTCTCCTGAATTCAGAAGGAAGAAAATGCTCAAATGTTTGATAATCCAGGATTTAGAGGGAGGGAATCCTGATTTTTAAGAGAATCCAGCATTTGAGAGAGACAATCCTGATTTTTGAGACAATTCAGAATTTAGAAGGAAGAAAATCCTCACTTTTGAGAGACTCCTGGATTTCGAGGCAGAAAACCCTGATTTTGGGAGACTTGTCCTGGATTTTGAGAAGAGTCTAGACCTGTGAGGGAATCCCGGATTCGGAGAGCCTTGCTTTCGACAGGCAGAACGGCAGAAGGTCGATTTTTTTTTTTTTTTCCTTTTTTGGGGAAAAACCTTTTGATTCCTTTTTGAGGATTTCTTTCATTAAAGGTTTTTGGACAGATCGGGATGAATGGGGACGGCGTTGGATGAGTGACAGAGCTTAGGACACGCACCGATCAGTTCGTGTTGTTGCAGCCTTTTGGTCATAAACCCCCCCGACCCCTCCACACCCCATCGCCGAATTCATTTGAGAGCGACAGACAGAGACTGGGGCACTTTTGTGAACTAACTCCCTTTCTCGATCCGTGTGCCTTTTCCCCCCAATCGTCTCTAGGTCTGTGAGCGGAAGTTTGGCTATTGCCCGGACTGGACCCTACCTTCTGGGAGCTTTGGGATTTAACAGTTCTGGATTAACAGCCGCTTCTTCAGGTGGAAATCGCATCCTCCCTTTTTGGGATCGCACTCTGCCTGTTGGCGAGGGATCTGTGCGTGGACACAGCGACAGGGTGAGACTGACTGCAGTGTCAGTCCGTCATCAGGTATTGCACAGTTTAAACAGCGACTTCCCCAATGACTCGACACTGCTGACCACAGAGTCAGCTGGGGCTCAGTGGGCAGCACTCTCGCCTCTGAGTCAGAAGGTCGTGGGTTCAAGTCCCACTCCAGGGACTTGAGCACAAAAAATCTAGGCTGACACTCGCAGGGCAGTGCTGAGGGAGCGCTGCACTGTCGGAGGGGCGACAGAGGGGAGACAGCACCTCCGACAGCGCAGCGCTCCCTCAGTACTGCCCCTCCGACAGTGCAGCGCTCCCTCAGCACTGCCCCTCCGACAGTGCAGCGCTCCCTCAGCACTGCCCCTCCGACAGTGCAGCACTACCTCAGTACTGCCCCTCCGACAGTGCAGCACTACCTCAGTACTGCCCCTCCGACAGTGCAGCGCTCCCTCAGCACTGCCCCTCCGACAGTGCAGCACTCCCTCAGTACTGCCCCTCCGACAGTGCAGCGCTCCCTCAGTACTGCCCCTCCGACAGTGCAGCACTCCCTCAGTACTGACCCTCCGACAGTGCAGCACTCCCTCAGTACTGCCCCTCCGATTGTGCAGCGCTCCCTCAGTACTGCCCCTCCGACAGTGCAGCACTCTCTCAGCACTGCCCCTCCGACAGTGCAGCGCTCCCTCAGTACTGCCCCTCCGACAGTGCAGCACTCCCTCAGTACTGCCCCTCCGACGGTGCAGCACTCCCTCAGTACTGCCCCTCCGACAGTGCAGCGCTCCCTCAGTACTACACTTGAGTGTCCGCCTCGATTTTGTGCTCAAAGCCCTGGAATGGGACTTGAACCCACGACCTTCTGACTCACTGAGCCACGGCTGACAGTAGGTGGACGTAAGAGATCCCGCGGGCACTCTATCGAAGAAGAAAAGGGGAATTCTCTCCAATGTCATTGGGCCAATATGTGTATCTCAATCAGCATCACTAAATCAGATGATCTGGTCATTACTGCGTTGCAGTGTGTGGGAGCTTGCTGTGCGCAAACTTGCTGCCGCGTTTACAGCAGTGACTATACTCCAAAAAATAATAAATTGGCTGTAAAGCGCTTTGGGCTGTCGATAAAGGCGCTATCGAAATGCAAGTCATTATATGGAATCTCACAGCAGAGGAAGAGACCACTCTGTCCACCGTGCCTGTGTCAGCTCTTTGAAAGAGCTCTCCAATTAGTCCCACTCCCCTGCCCTTTCCCCATAGCCCCGCAAATGTTTCACCTGCCAGTATTTATCCAGCACCCCTTTTGAAAGTCACTATTGAATCTGCTCCCACCGCCCTTTCAGGCAGCGCGTTCCCGATCACAACAACTCGCTGCGTAAACACATCTCTCCTCATCTCCCAATTACCTTCAATCTGTGTCCTCTGGTTACCCACCCTCCTGACACAGGAAACTGTTTCCCCTTATTTACTCTATCAAAACCCTTGATGGTTTTCAACATCTCGATCAAATCTCCCCTTAACTGAGACATAGAAACATAGAGAATCGGTGCAGGAGTCGGCCATTTGGCCCTTCGAGCCTGCACCACCATTCAATAAGATCATGGCTGATCATGCACCTCAGTATCCCTTTCCTGCTTTCTCTCCATACCCCTTGATCCATTTAGCCGTAAGGGCCATATCCAACTCCCTCTTGAATATATCTAACGAACTGGCGTCAACAACTTTCTGTGGTAGAGAATTCCACAGGTTCACCACTCTCTGGGTGAAGAAGTTTCTCCTCATCTCGGTCCTAAATGGCTTACCCCTTAACCTTAGACTGTGACCCCTGGTTCTGGAACTCCCCAACATCGGGAACATTCTTCCTGCAGCTAACCTAACCAATCCCATCAGAATTTTATATGTTTCATTCTTCTAAATTCCAGTGAATATAAGCCTAGTTGATCCAGTCTTTCTTCATATGTCAGTCCTGCCATCGCGGGATTCAGTCTGGTGAACCTTCGCTGCACTCCCTCAAAATCTTCTCTGCTCTGAAAATAACCCCAGCTTCTCCAGTCTCTCCATGTAACTGAAGTCCCACATCCCGGGTACCATTCTGGTCAATCTCCCCTTAACCTTCTCTGCTCTAAGGAGAACATTCCCAGCTTCTCCAGTCTCTCCATGTAACTTAGGTCCCACATCCCCGGTACCATTCTGGTCAATCTCCCCTTCACCTTCTCTGCTCTAAGGAGAACAACCCCAGCTTCTCCAGTCTCCCCATGTAACTGAGGTCCCACATCCCCGGTACCATTCTGGTCAATCTCCCCTTAACCTTCTCTGCTCTGAAAATAACCCCAGCTTCTCCAGTCTACCCATGTAACTGAAGTCCCACATCCCCGGTACCATTCTGGTCAATCTCCCCTTCACCTTCTCTGCTCTAAGGAGAACAACCCCAGCTTCTCCAGTCTCCCCATGTAACTGAGGTCCCACATCCCTGGTACCATTCTGGCCAATCTCCCCTTAACCTTCTCTGCTCTAAGGAGAACAATCCCAGCTTCTCCAGTCTCCCCATGTAACTGAAGTCCCACATCCCCGGTACCATTCTGGTCAATCTCCCCTTAACCTTCTCTGCTCTAAGGAGAACATTCCCAGCTTCTCCAGTCTCTCCATGTAACTGAAGTCCCACATCCCGGGTACCATTCTGGGCAATCTCCCTCTGCACCCTCTCCCAGGCCTTCACATCCTTCCTAAAGTGTGGTGCCCAGAATTGGACAAAATACTCCAGCTGGGGCCTAACCCAGTGGAACAACTTCCCTGTTGTTGTATTGTATGCCTCTATTAATGAAGTCAAGGATCCCGTCTCCTGGGTGTGAGATCAGGCTAACTCAGCACAGGCCGGGGATGGAGCCTGGGACTTTCCTGTGTGTGTGTGTGTGTGTGTGTGTGTGTGTGAGGCTCAGTAACGAAGCAACTGAATCCTTTGGCTCTCTTAACTGGGGAGCGGCTCGGGGGGGTCAAAGATGTTCTTCGAGCACTTGGGTCAGGATGACATCTTAGGCAGCCCCTCGGGGTCGAGGATGACTTGCTTCCACACAAAGGTGAATTCTCAGGTGGCTGATGAGACCAATGCGGGACTTACAGTCGCTGTAACGGATGGGGCAGATGGTGGTTGGAGGGACTGTTGGGTGGGGAGCTTGGGTGGTGTGCCACAGGGATCGGTGCTGGGACCACAACTGTTTACAATATACATAGATGACCTGGAAGAGGGGACAGAGTGTAGTGTAACAAAATTTGCAGATGACACAAAGATTAGTAGGAAAGCGGGTTGTGTAGAGGACACAGAGAGGCTGCAAAGAGATTTGGATAGGTTAAGCGAATGGGCTAAGGTTTGGCAGATGGAATACAATGTCGGAAAGTGTGAGGTCATCCACCTTGGGAAAAAAAAAACAGTAAAAGGGAATATTATTTGAATGGGGAGAAATTACAACATGCTGCGGTGCAGAGGGACCTGGGGGTCCTTGTGCATGAATCCCAAAAAAAGTTAGTTTGCAGGTGCAGCAGGTAATCAGGAAGGCGAATGGAATGTTGGCCTTCATTGCGAGAGGGATGGAGTACAAAAGCAGGGAGGTCCTGCTGCAACTGTGCAGGGTATTGGTGAGGCCGCACCTGGAGTACTGCGTGCAGTTTTGGTCACCTTACTTAAGGAAGGATATACTAGCTTTGGAGGGGGTACAGAGACGATTCACTGGGCTGATTCCGGAGATGAGAGGGTTACCTTATGATGATAGATTGAGCAGACTGGGTCTTTACTCGTTGGAGTACAGAAGGATGAGGTGTGATCTTATAGAAACATTTAAAATAATGAAAGGGATAGACAAGATAGAGGCAGAGAGGTTGTTTCCACTGGTGGGGGAGACTAGAACTAGGGGGCACAGCCTCAAAATATGGGTGAGCCAATTTAAAACCGAGTTGAGAAGGAATTTCTTCTCCCAGAGGGTTGTGAATCTGTGGAATTCTCTGCCCAGGGAAGCAGTTGAGGCTAGCTCATTGAATGTATTCAAGTCACAGATAGATAGATTTTTAACCAATAAGGGAATTAAGGGTTACGGGGAGCGGGCGGGTAAGTGGAGCTGAGTCCACGGCCAGATCAGCCATGATCTTGTTGAATGGTGGAGCAGGCTCGAGGGGCTAGATGGCCTACTCCTGTTCCTAATTCTTATGTTCTTATGTCCTTATGGTCGTGCGCTCCTTCTGCTGTTTGCGCTTGATTTCTGCACGCTCTCAGCGAATACACTCGAGGTGCTCAGCGCCCTCCCGGATGCACGTCCTCCACTTAGGGCGGTCTTTGGCCAGGGACTCCCAGGTGTCGGTGGGGATGTTGCACTTTATCAGGGAGGCTTTGAGGGTGTCCTTGTAACGTTTCCTCTGTCCACCTTTGGCTCGTTTGCCATGAAGGAGTTCCGAGTAGAGCGCTTGCTTTGGGAGTCTCGTGTCGGGCATGCGGACAATGTGGCCTGCCCAGCGGAGCTGATCGAGTGTGGTCAGTGCTTCGATGCTGGGGATGTTGGCCTGAGAGAGGACGCTGACGTTGGTGCGTCTGCCCTGCCAATGAATTTGCAGGATTTTGCGGAGGCAGCATTGGTGGTACTTCTCCAGGGCTTTGAGGTGCCTACTGTACGCAGTCCATGTCTCTGAAGCATGAAACACAAAAAGTTAGTATGCAGGTACAGCAAGTGATCAGGAAGGCAAATGGAATGTTGGCCTTTATTGCAAGGGGGGATAGAGTATAAAAGCAGAGAAGTCCTGCTACAACTGTACAGGGTATTGGTGAGGCCACACCTGGAGTACTGCGTACAGTTTTGGTCTCCGTATTTAAGGAGGGATATACTTGCATTGGAGGCTGTTCAGAGAAGGTTCACGAGGTTGATTCTGCAGATGAAGGGGTTGTCTTATGAAGAAAGGTTGAGCAGGTTGGGCCTATACTCATTGGAGTTTAGAAGAATGAGAGGTGATCTTATTGAAATGTATAAGATTCTGAGGGGGCTGGACAGGGTAGATGCAGAGAGGATGTTTCCCCTCGTGGGGGAATCTAGAACTAAGGGGCATAGTTTCAGAATAAGGGGCCGCCCATTTAAAACTGAGATGAGGAGGAATTTCTTCTCTCAGAGGGTTGTAAATCTGTGGGATTCTCTGCCCCAGAGAGCTGTGGAGGCTGGGTCATTGAATATATTTAAGGTGGAGATAGACAGATTTTTGAACGATAAGGGAGTGAAGGGTTATGGGGAGGGGGCGGGGAAGTGGAGCTGAGTCCATGATCAGATCAGCCATGATCTTATTAAATGGCGGAGCAGGCTCGAGGGGCCAAATGGCCGACCCCTGCTCCTATTTCTTATGTTCTTATGTAGAAGGGCAGGAATCACTACTACTCTGCAGACCGTGAGCTTGGTGACCGGTTTGAGCCCAGGACATACTGTACAGTTGGCTGACGATGCCATGATGGAGAGACCTCTCGGTCCCCTCCCTATCCTGAAATAAGATATTTGCCAAAGTTTTTTTTAATGAAGCCCTTTTTAAATCGGAGGAACAGTTTTTGTATCACCCTGCTCAATTGGCCTGCCGGGATCGGTCAATGATACATAAGAACATAAGAAATAGGAGCAGGAGTCGGCCCCAATTACAAAATATAAAAACAAATAGCAAGAGTTTCTTTCGGTATATAAAAATGAAAAGAGTGGCTCAAGTAAATGTTGGTCCCTTAGAGGACGAGACCGGGGAATTAGTAATGGGAAACATGGAGATGGCAGAAACTCTGAACAAATATTTTGTATCAGTCTTTACGGTAGAGGACACTAACAATATCCCAACAGTGGATAGTCAAGGGGCTATAGGGGGGAGGGAGGAACTTAACACAATCACAATCACTAAGGAGGTGGTGCTCAGTAAGATAATGGGACTAAAGGCAGATAAATCCCCTGGACCTGATGCCTTACATCCTAGGGTCTAATGAGAAGTAGCGGCAGGGATAATGCATTGGTTGTAATTTACCAAAATTCCCTGGATTCTGGGGAGGTCCCAGCAGATTGGAAAACTGCAAATGTAATGCCCCTATTTAAAAAAAAAAAAGAGGCAGACAAAAAGCAGGAAACTATAGACCAGTTAGCCTAGCATCTGTGGTTGGGAAAATGTTGGAGCCCATTATTAAAGAAGCAGTAGCAGGACATTTGGAAAAGCAAAATTCGGTCAGGCAAAGTCAGCGTGGATTTATGAAGGGGAAGTCATGTTTGACAAATTTGCTGGAGTTCTTTGAGGATGTAACGAACAGGGTGGATAAAGGGGAACCAGTGGATGTGGTGTATTTGGACTTCTCGAAGTCTGCCAACAACAACATTCATCATAGGCAATCCCGCGGAATCGAGGAAGACTTGCTTCACTCCCAAAGTGAGTTCTCTGGTGGCTGAACAGTCCGATACGAGAGCCACAGACCCTGTTACAGGTGGGACAGACATTCGGCGAGGGGAGGGGGTGGGTGGGGCTGGTTTGCCGCGCGCTCCTTCCGCTGCCTGCGCTCGGCCTCTTCACACTCTTTGTGTTGAGACTCGAAGAAGTCAACGCCCTCCCGGATGGACTTTCTCCACCTCGGGCGGTCTGCGGCCAGGGTCTCCCAGGTGTCAGTGGT
This sequence comes from Pristiophorus japonicus, assembly GCF_044704955.1. Lineage (NCBI taxonomy): Eukaryota > Metazoa > Chordata > Chondrichthyes > Pristiophoridae > Pristiophorus > Pristiophorus japonicus. The sequence goes on along the minus strand of NW_027254124.1, from coordinate 101,988 downwards.
GATGTCGCACTTTACCCGGGAGGCTTTGAGGGTGTCCTTGTAACATTATCGCTGTCCTCCTTTGGCTCGTTTACCATGAAGGAGCTCCACATAAAGCATTTGTTTAGGGAGTCTCGTGTCTGGCATGTGAATTATGTGGCCTGCCCAGCGAAGCTGATCGAGTGTGGTCAGTGCTTCAATACTGGGGATGTTGGCCTGGTCGAGGACACTGATGTTGGTGCATCTGTCCTCCCAGGGGATTTGCAGGATCTTGCGGAGACATCGTTGGTGATATATCTCTAGCGATTTGAGGTGCCTTCTATATATCGTCCATGTCTCAGACCCATACAGGAGGGTGGGTATCATAGAAACATAGAAAATAGGTGCAGGAGTAGGCCATTCAGCCCTTCTAGCCTGCACCGCCATTCAATGAGTTCATGGCTGAACATGAAACTTCAGTACCCCATTCCTGCTTTCTCGCCATAACCCTTGATCCCCCGAGCAGTAAGGACTTCATCTAACTCCCTTTTGAATATATTTAGTGAATTGGCCTCAACTACTTTCTGTGGTAGAGAATTCCACAGGTTCACCACTCTCTGGGTGAAGAAGTTTCTCCTCATCTCGGTTCTAAATGGCTTCCCCCTTATCCTTAGACTGTGTCCCCTGGTTCTGGACTTCCCCAACATTGGGAACATTCTTCCTGCATCTAACCTGTCTAAACCCATCAGAATTTTAAACGTTTCTATGAGGTCCCCTCTCATTCTTCTGAACTCCAGTGAATACAAGCCCAGTTGATCCAGTCTTTCTTGATCGATCAGTCCCGCCATCCCAGGAATCAGTCTGGTGAACCTTCGCTGCATTCGCTCAATAACAAGAATGTCCTTCCTCAGGTTAGGAGACCAAAACTGTACACAATACTCCAGGTGTGGCCTCACCAAGGCCCTGTACAACTGTAGTAACACCTCCCTGCCCCTGTACTCAAATCTCCTCGCCCCATTTGCTTTCTTAACCGCCTGCTGTACCTGCATGCCAACCTTCAATGACTGATGTACCATGACACCCAGGTCTTGTTGCACCTCCCCTTTTCCGAATCTGTCACCATTCAGATAATAGTCTGTCTCTCTGTTTTTACCACCAAAGTGGATAACCTCACATTTATCCACATTATACTTCATCTGCCATGCATTTGCCCACTCACCTAACCTATCCAAGTCACTCTGCAGCCTCATAGCATCCTCCTCGCAGCTCACACTGCCACCCAACTTAGTGTCATCCGCAAATTTGGAGATACTACATTTAATCCCCTCGTCTAAATCATTAATGTACAATGTAAACAGCTGGGGCCCCAGCACAGAACCTTGCGGTAACCCACTAGTCACTGCCTGCCATTCTGAAAAGTACCCATTTACTCCTACTCTTTGCTTCCTGTCTGACAACCAGTTCTCAATCCATGTCAGCACACTACCCCCAATCCCATGTGCTCTAACTTTGCACATTAATCTCTTGTGTGGGACCTTGTCGAAAGCCTTCTGAAAGTCCAAATATACCACATCAACTGGTTCTCCTTTGTCCACTTTACTGGAAACATCCTCAAAAAAATTCCAGAAGATTTGTCAAGCATGATTTCCCTTTCACAAATCCATGCTGACTTGGACCTATCATATCACCTCTTTCCAAATGCGCTGCTATGACATCCTTAATAATTGATTCCATCATCTTACCCACTACTGAGGTCAGGCTGACCGGTCTATAATTCCCTGTTTTCTCTCCCTCCTTTTTTAAAAAGTGGGGTTACATTGGCTACCCTCCACTCGATAGGAACTGATCCAGAGTCAATGGAATGTTGGAAACTGACTGTCAATGCATCCGCTATTTCCAAGGCCGCCACCTTAAGTACTCTGGGATGCAGTCCATCAGGCCCTGGGGATTTATCGGCCTTCAATCCCATCAATTTCCCCAACACAATTTCCCGACTAATAAAGATTTCCCTCAGTTCCTCCTTCTTACTGGACCCTCTGACCCCTTTTATATCCGGAAGGTTGTTTGTGTCCTCCTTAGTGAATACCGAACCAAAGTACTTGTTCAATTGGTCTGCCATTTCTTTGTTCCCCGTTATGACTTCCCCTGATTCTGACTGCAGGGGACCTATGTTTGTCTTTACTAACCTTTTTCTCTTTACATATCGATAGAAACTTTTGCAATCCGTCTTAATGTTCTCTGCAATCTTCTTCTCGTACTCCATTTTCCCTGCCCTAATCAAACCCTTTGTCCTCCTCTGCTGAGTTCTAAATTTCTCCCAGTCCCCGGGTTCGCTGCTATTTCTGGCCAATTTGTATGCCACTTCCTTGGCTTTAATACTATCCCTGATTTCTCTAGATAGCCACGGTTGAGCCACCTTCCCTTTTTTATTTTTACGCCAGACAGGAATGTACAATTGTTGTAGTTCATCCATGCGGTCTCTAAATGTCTGCCATTGCCCATCCACAGTCAACCCCTTAAGTATCATTCGCCAATCTATCCTAGCCAATTCAAGCCTCATACCTTCAAAGTTACCCTTCTTTAAGTTCTGGACCATGGTCTCTGAATTAACTGTTTCATTCTCCATCCTAATGCAGAATTCCACCATATTATGGTCACTCTTCCCCAAGGGGCCTCGCACAACGAGATTGCTAATTAATCCTCTCTCATTACACAACACCCAGTCTAAGATGGCCTCCCCCCTAGTTGGTTCCTCGACATATTGGTCTAGAAAACCATCCCTTATGCACTCCAGGAAATCCTCCTCCACTGTATTGCTTCCAGTTTGGCTAGCCCAATCTATGTGCATATTAAAGTCACCCATTATAACTGCTGCACCTTTATTGCATGCACCCCTAATTTCCTGTTTGATGCCCTCCCCAACATCACTACTACTGTTTGGAGGTCTATACACAACTCCCACTAACGTTTTTTGCCCTTTGGTGTTCTGCAGCTCTACCCATATAGATTCCACATCATCCAAGCTAATGTCTTTCCTAACTATTGCATTAATCTCCTCTTTAACCAGCAATGCTACCCCACCTCCTTTTCCTTTTATTCTATCCTTCCTGAATGTTGAATGCCCCTGGATGTTGAGTTCCCAGCCCTGATCATCCTGGAGCCACGTCTCCGTAATCCCAATCACATCATATTTGTTAACATCTATTTACACAGTTAATTCATCCACCTTATTGCGGATACTCCTTGCATTAAGACACAAAGCCTTCAGGCTTGTTTTTTTAACACCCTTTGTCCTTTTAGAATTTTGCTGTACAATGGCCCTTTTTGTTCTTTGCCTTGGGTTTCTCTGCCCTCCACTTTTCCTCATCTCCTTTCTGTCTTTTGCTTTTGCCTCCTTTTTGTCTCCCTCTGTCTCCCTGCATTGGTTCCCATCCCCCTGTCATATTAGTTTAACTCCTCCCCAACAGCACTAGCAAACACTCCCCCTAGGACATTGGTTCCGGTCCTGCCCAGGTGCAGACCGTCTGGTTTGTACTGGTCCCACCTCCCCCAGAACCGGTTCCAATGGCCCAGGAATTTGAATCCCTCTCTGCTGCACCACTGCTCAAGCCATGTATTCATCTGTGCTATCCTGCGATTCCTACTCTGACTAGCATGTGGCACTGGTAGCAATCCCTAGATTACTACTTTTGAGGTCCTACTTTTTAATTTAGCTCCTAGCTCCTTAATTCGTTTCGTAGGACCTCATCCCTTTTTTTACCTATGTCATTGGTACCAACGTGCACCACGACAACTGGCTGTTCTCCCTCCCTTTTTAGAATGTCCTGCACCCGCTCCGAGACATCCTTGACCCTTGCACCACTACATCCCTGTAGATCATGAGCTTGGTGGTAGATTTGAGGGCCTGGTCTTCAAACACTTTTTTCCTCAGAAGTTCGAAGGCTGTAATGGCGCACTGGAGACGATGCTGAATCTCCGCCTCAGTGTCTGCCTTTGTTGATAAGAGGCTCCCGAGATATGGGAAATGGTCCACGTTGTCCAGGGCCGTGCTGTGGATCTTGATGACTGGGGGGGCAGTGCTGTGCGGTGAGGACAGGATGGTGGAGGACCTTTGTCTTACGGATGTTAAGCGTAAGGCCCATGTTTTCATATGCCTCAGTGAATACATTGACTATACCCTGGCGTTCAGCCTGGAAAGTGTGAGGTCATGCACTTTGGCAGAAAAAAATCAAAGAGCAAGTTATTATTTAAATGGAGAAAGATTGCAAAGTGCTGCAGTACAGTGGGACCTGGGGGTACTTGTGCATGAAACACAAAAGGATAGTATGCAGGTGCAGCAAGTGATCAGGAAGGCCAATGGAATCTTGGCCTTTATTGCAAAGGGGATGGAGTATAAAAACAGGAAAATCTTGCTACAGTTATACAGGGTATTGGTGAGGCCACACCTGGAATACTGCGTGCATTTTTGCTTTCCATATTTACGAAAGGATATACTTGCTTTGGAGGTAGTTCAGAGAAAGTTCACTCGGTTGATTCCTGAGATGAGGGGGTTGCCTTATGAAGATAGGTTGGGCCGATACACATTGGAGTTTAGAAGAATGAGAGGTGATCTTATCGAAACGTATAAGATTATGAGGGGGCTTGACAAGGTGGATGCAGAGAGGATGTTTCCACTGGTGGGGGGAGACTAGAACTAGAGGGCATGATCTTAGAATAAGGGGCCGCCCATTTAAAACTGAGATGAGGAGAAATTTCTTCTCTGACGGTTGTGAATCTGTGGAATTCGCTGCCCCAGAGAGCTGGAGAAGCTGGGACATTGAATAAATTTAAGACAGAAATAGACAGTTTCTTAAACGATAAGGGGATAAGGGATTAAGGGGAGCGGGCGGGGAAGTGGAGCTGAGTCCATGATCGGATCAGCCATGATCTTATTGAATGGCGGAGCAGGCTCGAGGGGCTGTATGGCCTACTCCTGCTATTTCTTATGTTCTTATGAGGAGAAACATCTCCAGTTCCCTGCCCGCTCCCCATAACCCTTCACTCCCTTACCGCTCAAAAATCTGTCTATCTCCACCTTAAATATATTCAATGTCCCAGCTTCTACAGCTCTCTGGGGCAGAGAATTCCACAGATTTACAACTCTCCGAGAGAAGAAATTCCTCCTCATCTCAGTTTTAAATGGGCGGCCCCTTATTCTGAGACTATGCCCCCTAGTTCTAGATTCCTCCACGAGGGGAAACATCTTCTCTGCATCCACCCTGTCCAGCCCCCTCAGAATCTTATACATTTCAATAAGATCACCTCTCATTCTTCTGAACTCCAATGAGTAGAGGCCCAACCTGCTCAACCTTTCTTCATAAGACAACCCCTTCATCTCAGGAATCAATCACTTGAACCTTCTCTGAACAGCCTCCAATGCAAGTATAACCTTCCTTAAATACGGAGACCAAAACGATATGCAGTACTCCAGGTATGGTCTCACCAATGTACCAATGAAGTTTTTATATATATATATATCACTCCAACGAGCACAAACGAAAGATTTGCATTTCTATAGCACCTTTCATGATTTCGGGGCATCCCAGAGCCTTTACAGCCAATTAAATACTTTTGGAGTGTAGTCACTGTTGTAATGTGGGAAACGCAGCAGTCAATAAGCAAACAGCAAGCTCCCACACACAGCAATGTGATAATGACCCGATCATCCGTTTATTTTGTGCTGTTGGTTGAGGAACAGATATTGGGCCCCAGGACACAGGGGATAACTCCCCCGTGCTCTTCTTCAACATAATGGCGGTGGAATCTCTCAACGCCCACTCGAGGGGGCAGAAGGGGTCTCGGTTTAACTTCTCAACCTGAAAGACAGCATCTTGGACAGTGCGGCGCTCCCTCAGTACTGCCCCTCCGACAGTGCGGCGCTCCCTCAATACTGCCCCTCCGACAGTGCGGCGCTCCCTCAGTACTGCCCCTCCGACAGTGCAGCGCTTCCCTCAGTACTGTCCCTCCAACCGTGCAGCCCTCCCTCAGTACTGCCCCTCCGACAGTGCGGCACTCCCTCAGTACCGCCCCTCCGACAGTGCAGCACTCCCTCAGTACTGCCCCTCTGACAGTGCAACACTCCCTCAGTACTGTCCCTCCGACATTGCAGCCCTCCCTCAGTACTGTCCCACCGACCGTGCAGCCCTCCCTCAGTACTGCCCCTCCGACAGTGCGGCACTCCCTCAGTACCGCCCCTCCGACAGTGCGGCGCTCCCTCAGTACCTGCCCCTCCGACAGTGCGGCGCTCCCTCAGTACTGCCCCTCCGACAGTGTGGCTCTCCCTCAGTACCGCCCCTCCGACAGTGCGGCGCTCCCTCAGTACCTGCCCCTCCGACAGTGCGGCGCTCCCTCAGTACCTGCCCCTCCGACAGTGCGGCACTCCCTCAGTACCGCCCCTCCGACAGTGCGGCGCTCCCTCAGTACTGCCCCTCCGACAGTGCGGCACTCCCTCAGTACCTGCCCCTCCGACAGTGCGGCGCTCCCTCAGTACTGCCCCTCCGACAGTGCAGCGCTTCCCTCAGTACTGTCCCTCCGACCGTGCAGCCCTCCCTCAGTACTGCCCCTCCGACAGTGCGGCACTCCCTCAGTACCGCCCCTCCGACAGTGCAGCACACCCTCAGTACTGCCCCTCTGACAGTGCAGCACTCCCTCAGTACTGTCCCTCCGACATTGCAGCCCTCCCTCAGTACTGTCCCACCGACCGTGCAGCCCTCCCTCAGTACTGCCCCTCCGACAGTGCGGCACTCCCTCAGTACCGCCCCTCCGACAGTGCGGCGCTCCCTCAGTACCTGCCCCTCCGACAGTGCGGCGCTCCCTCAGTACTGCCCCTCCGACAGTGTGGCTCTCCCTCAGTACCGCCCCTCCGACAGTGCGGCGCTCCCTCAGTACCTGCCCCTCCGACAGTGCGGCACTCCCTCAGTACCTGCCCCTCCGACAGTGCGGCACTCCCTCAGTACCTGCCCCTCCGACAGTGCGGCACTCCCTCAGTACTGCCCCTCCGACAGTGCGGCACTCCCTCAGTACCACCCCTCCGACCGTGCGGCACTCCCTCAGTACCGCCCCTCCGACAGTGCGGCGCTCCCTCAGTACTGCCCCTCCGACAGTGCAGCGCTCCCTCAGTACTGCCGGGCTCGATTAACGGGCTCGAGTCTGTGGAGTGGGGCTCGAACCCACAACCTTCTGACTCTGAGGGCGCGGACGCTAGCCACTGAGTCGCGGCGAGACCCTCGTGGCCCGAGGGAGCAGCCAGGACCAGGTAAAGCTCGACGACTCACTCTGCCTCTCTTTAACTCGCAGCTCCCGATGGAAGAGCTTCAGTCGGTGCCACTGATGAACAAGCTGCGGGGGCTGAGCCGAGAGGAGCTGGAGAATATCCTGAACAGCACGGAGCAGCAGGAGGGCCTGGTGCTGGACAGCGAGGAGGTGAGCGAGCAAGTGCGTTTGAAAAGTCTTCTCGGGTGGGGAATGTGCCTGGATTTATCGCCCGTGCCGTAGTTGCTTCTTGAGAATCTGGTGGTGGGCCCACTTCTTCAACCTAAAAAGTAGCAGCTGGAGTTTCCAGATGATGTTGCCCAGGGGCAGCATGTCGATGAGAAATCGGAGGGGGCTAAGGGTTGATCCTGGGGGGACACCAGGGAGAACGATGTGGGAGGGGGCAGAGAAGCCGTCGCAGGTACTCCTCGGGCTACGATTAGACGGATAAGAATGGAACCAGGCGAGTGCAGTCCCACCCAGCTGGACGACACCAGACATGAGCTCTGGCCACCAGAACTGCCCAACCCACAATGGAGACACAAACGTCAACAATGTGGGCCGCCCCGACCTGTGTGAGAACACCAACGCGGTTCGGGGCTAGAAATAGAGCTGGAGCGCCGGGCCCTGGAACATTGTGGGGCGGAGGTGCGGCGAATGAGGGTTCGGGCCCAGGGGACAGCACGGGCCCAGCCCACACTGCGATATGTGTGGGCGCACTAGGTCCGTGCAGCAGAGCTGGTCTCCAGTCGTCCTGGTTCAACCCTTGCCACTGGACCAAGACCCAGCTCTGTCGAGCCCCGTGTGGTGGCTGGTGTGCAACGGTCACCCCACGTTAAAAAAAACCCACCCACAGGCATCTTCCACCCCCTCAACTGGAGATCAGGACCTGGAACATCGGGTCCGTCATTGAAACATCTGTGAACCCATGTGGAAGCAAGTCATCCTCGTTCCAGGGACCGCCTGTGATGATGAATGTAGTAAAGCACCTCAAGGTGCTTCACAGAGCATTATCAAACTAGATTTGGCACTGAGCCCCATGAGGAGATATTAGAACATTAAAATTTGGAGCAGGAGTAGGCCCCATGGCCCCTCGAGCCTGCTCCGTCATTCACTGAGATCCTGGCTGATCATCAACCTCAACTCCACTTTCCCGCCCCATCCTCATATCCCTCGATTCCCTTAATACCCAACAATCTATCTACCTCAGCCTTGAGTGTACCCAACGACTGAGCCTCCACAGCTCTCTGAGGCAGAGAATTCCAAAGATTCACCACCCTCTGAGTGAGGAAGTTTCTCCTCATAACATAAGAAATAGGAGCAGGAGTAGGCCATACGGCCCCTCGAGCCTGCTCCGCCATTCAATAAGATCATGGCTGATCTGATCATGGACTCAGCTCCACTTCCCCGCCCGCTCCCCATAACCCTTCACTCCCTTATCGTTCAAGAAACTGTCTATTTCTGTCTTAAATATATTCAATGTCCCAGCTTCCACAGCTCTCTGAGGCAGCGAATTCCACAGATCCACAACCCTCTGAGAGAAGAAATTCCTCCTCATCTCAGTTTTAAATGGGCGGCCCCTTATTCTAAGATCATGCCCTCTAGTTCTAGTCTCCCCCATCAGTGGAAACATCCTCTCTGCATCCACCTTGTCAAGCCCCCTCATAATTTTATATGTTTCGATAAGATCACCTCTCATTCTTCTGAATTCCAATGAGTAGAGGCCCAACCTACTCAACCTTTCCTCATAAGTCAACCCCCTCATCTTCGGAATCAACCGAGTGAACCTTCTCTGAACTGCCTCCAAAGCAAGTATATCCTTTCGTAAATATGGAAACCAATACTGCACGCAGTATTCCAGGTGTGGCCTCACCAATACCTTGTATAACTGTAGCAAGACTTCCCTGCTTTTATACTCCATCCCCTTTGCACTAAAGGCCAAGATACCATTGGCCTTCCTGATCACTTGCTGTACCTACATACTATCCTTTTGTGTTTCATGCGCAAATACCCCCAGGTCCCGCTGTACTGCAGCACTTTGCAATCTTTCTCCATTTAAATAATAACTCAACTCAGTATCAAATGGCCAACCCTGTACCCTGAGACTGAGAGCCCTGGTTCTAGACTCCCCAGCCCAGGGAAACATCCTCTCTGCATCTACCCTGTCAAGCACAGTAAGAATTTTGTATGTTTCAATAAGATGCCTCATTCTTCTAAACTCTAGAGAATATAGGCCTAGTCTGCTTAATCTCTCCTCATAGGGCAATTCCCCCCCATCCCAGGGTTCAATCCAAGGAAGGATATACTTGCCTTGGAGGCGGTACAATGGAGGAGGTTCACTAGATTGATTCCTGGGAGGAGAGGGCTGTCCTATGAGGCGAGATTGTGTAGAATGGGCCCTATACTCTCTGGAGTTTAGAAGAATGAGAGGTGATCTCATTGAAACAGACAAGATTCTGAAGGGGATTGACGGGGTAGATGCTGAGAGGATGTTTCCCCCGGGCCGGGGAGTCTAGAACCAGGGGGCTCTGTCTCGGGATAAGGGGTCCGCCATTTAAGACAGGGATGAGGAGGAATTTCTTCACTGAGGGTGGTGAATCTTTGGAATTCCCTGCCCCCGAGAGCTGTGGAGGCTCAGTCTCTGAATACATTCAAGGCTGAGATCGATAGATTTTTTGGAGTCCATGGGGAATGAAGGGAGATGGAGATCAGACGGGAAAGTGGACTTGAGGTTGATGGTCAGCCAGGATCTTACCAAATGGCGGAGTAGGCTCGAGGGGCCGTAGTGCTGACTCCTGCTCCTATTTCTTATGTTCTTAATCCAGTGAAACTTCGTTGCACTCCCTCCAAGGCAAGAGAAACCGCTGCAGTCCGTGTGCTGAAGGTGCTCCCACAGTGCTGTTAGGGAGCGAGTTTCAGGGTTTTCACCCAGCGACGATGAAGGAACGGCCGATATATCTCCACGTCGGGATGGTGTGTGTGTGTGTGACTGGCGCGGGAGCTCGAAGCTGATCACGCTGTGAGGTCCAGTTGCAGCAGGAGCGATGTGTTTAAAGAGAGCAAGAATTAGCATTTCTATATCGCCTGTCACCACCTCGGTACGTTCCAAAGTGCTTCACAGCCCACAAAGTACTTTTGGGAGTGTAGTCACTGTTACAATGCAGGAAGCACGGGCAGCCAATTTGTGCACAAGCAAGCTCCCACAAACAGCAATGTGATCATCACCCGATCAGCTGCTTTCGTGATGTTGGTTGAGGGAGGAATATTGGCCAGGACACCGGGGATAGCCCCCTCTGCACTTCTTCCAATTGTGCCCTGGCATTTTTTACGTCCACCCGAGAAGGCAGATGGGGGCCCTTGATTTAAGGTCTCATCCAAAAGACGGTACCTCCGACAGTGCGGCGCTCCCTCAGCACTGCCCCCCTCCAACAGTGCGGCGCTCCCTCAGTACTGCCCCTCCGACAGTGCGGCGCTCCCTCAGTACTGCCCCTCCGACAGTGCGGCGCTCCCTCAGTACTGCCCCTCCGACAGTGCGGCGCTCCCTCAGCACTGCCCCCCCTCCAACACTGCGGCGCTCCCTCAGTACTGCCCCTCCGACAGTGCGGCACTCCCTCAGCACTGCCCCTCCGACAGTGCGGCGCTCCCTCAGTACTGCCCCTCCGACAGTGCGGCGCTCCCTCAGTACTGCCCCTCCGACAGTGCAGCGCTCCCTCAGTACTGCCCCTCTGACAGTGCAGCACTCCCTCAGTACTGCCCCTCCGACAGTGCGGCGCTCCCTCAGTACTGCCCCTCCGACAGTGCGGCGCTCCCTCAGTACTGCCCCTCCGACAGTGCAGCGCTCCCTCAGTACTGCCCCTCCGACAGTGCAGCGCTCCCTCAGTACTGCCCCTCTGACAGTGCAGCACTCCCTCAGTACTGCCCCTCCGACAGTGCAGCGCTCCCTCAGTACTGCCCCTCTGACAGTGCAGCGCTCCCTCAGTACTGCCCCTCTGACAGTGCAGCACTTCCTCAGTACTGCCCCTCCGACAGTGCAGCGCTCCCTCAGTACTGCCCCTCCGACAGTGCAGCGCTCCCTCAGTACTGCCCCCCCTCTGACAGTGCGGCGCTCCCTCAGCACTGACCCTCCGACAGTGCGGCGCTCCCTCAGTACTGCCCCTCTGACAGTGCGGCGCTCCCTCAGCACTGCCCCTCCGACAGTGCAGCACTCCCTCAGTACTGCCCCTCTGACAGTGCGGCGCTCCCTCAGCACTGCCCCTCCGACAGTGCGGCGCTCCCTCAGCACTGCCCCTCCGACAGTGCGGCGCTCCCTCAGCACTGACCCTCCGACAGTGCGGCGCTCCCTCAGCACTGCCCCTCCGACAGTGCGGCGCTCCCTCAGCACTGACCCTGGAGTGTCGGCGTTGATTCAGCTCCTGCGCCTCGGGCGTGTGGTGACTCCGAGAGAATGCCGCCCATGGAGCCAGGACCGCCAGATTCAGCAGTCGGTGCCTGGGGTTGGGTAGGGATTGAAATGGAGTGGTATGGAAGGCCTTGGCAGAGGCTGGTGCTGCGGTGGGAATTTCCCCTAACTGCGGTGTTGACACGCTCTTCCGTTATCAGATTGTTGTGTGCCTCCCGATTTATTTCCTGAAATCTGACCTCGCCATAGCAAGCGACATCGCTGTGCTGGCGAACTGTTGGCAGTGAATGTTGGACCTGCTCCGTGTGTGTGTGTGTTTCTTTGTATAACTCCCTCGTCTCGGTCAGTAATGCTCCCCCGGAGTCAGAAGTTCGTACGATCCAGCCCCCTTGCTTTGGAGCCTCGAGCAGAGGTGGTGGCAGAGGGTGGCTGGGAGGGGTGGGTGCTGCATTGTCGGAGGGGCCTGTGATTTCTCACCGCCCCCCCTCCCCCCACCCCCAATCCCGCATTGTCCGGGCCAACATTCGTCCCTCGGCCAACACCCTCCGAACCAATGAACTGCTCTGCACAAAATGGCTGCCACGGCCCACTCCACGACGGAATCCGTTGTACGCCAAGCACCGAGGGGTTTTATTTCGGAACGATGTGAAGAGGCTTCATGATCAGTGCTGAGACCGGTGCTCTCGCTCGTGCTCTCTCTGACAGATACTCTTGTTCATCCTTGTGCTTTCTCTCTCTTTCTATCTCTCTCTCCCTCTGTCAATCTCTCTCCCTCTGTCTATGTCTATCACTTCGTCGGCCCTCCCTCCCTCCCTCCCTCCCTCCCTCCCTCCCTCCCTCCCTCCCTCCCTCCCTCCCTCCCTCTCCCTCGTCTCTCTCCCCTCTAGAAAGCAGACTCAATGCAGCGTGCCCTCTGCTGAGCTAGCTGGTCACATGTATGGAGCATTGAGAGACAGCGTGCTTTAAAATCATCCTCCAGTTATCCCTCAGTGGGCATCGCGCTCGCCTCTGAGTCAGCAGGTCATGGGTTCAAGTCACACTCCAAAGATTTCAGCACAAAATCCAGGCCGACACTCTCATTGCCAGTACTGAGGGAACGCTGCACTGTCGGAGGGGCAGTACTGAGGGAGCGCTGCACTGTCGGAGGGGCAGTACTGAGGGAACGCTGCACTGTCGGAGGGGCAGTACTGAGGGAACGCTGCACTGTCGGAGGGGCAGTACTGAGGGAGCGTTGCACTGTCAGAGGGGCAGTACTGAGGGAGCGCTGCACTGTCGGAGGGGCAGTACTGAGGGAGCATTGCACTGTCGGAGGGGCAGTACTGAGGGAGCGCTGCACTGTCAGAGGGGCAGTACTGAGGGAGCGCTGCACTGTCGGAGGGGCAGTACTGAGGGAGCATTGCACTGTCGGAGGGGCAGTACTGAGGGAGCGCTGCACTGTCAGAGGGGCAGTACTGAGGGAGCGCTGCACTGTCAGAGGGGCAGTACTGAGGGAGTGCTGCACTGTCAGGGTGTGTGTATCTCCCCGTCTCCCTGCACAGTTATAGCTGTGTGAATGGGAGCAGGGATGAGTGTCATTACTTGAGACAGTCACTTTAACCAGGATGTGTTATTGACACTGGGTACAAAGCCTTCAATTACTCTGGTGTCCTCACTCACTTGGTTGCCAATTACATGAGTTTCGAGGATTAAGGGCTGGTCTAATTGAGGTGTTTAAGGTGATTAATGGATTTGATCGTGTCGCTCGAGGAAGAAAGTATTTCCTCTGCAAGTGGAATCTAGGACAAGGGTGAATTACCTTGAAACAAGGGCCAGGCCGTTTAGGGGAGCTGGCAGTAAGCATTTGATCACACAAAGGGTGCTGAAAATCTGGAACTCTCTCCCCTAACAAGCTGTTGAGGCTGAGTGTCGATTAGAAATTACCAAAAAAAGCTCTGATAGGCTTTTGCCTGGCAACAGTATCGAGGGATATGGAGCAAAGATGGCTAAATGGAGTTGAGGTACAGATCAGCCGTGATCTGATTGAATGGGCCTCCTCCTGTTCCTGTGTAACAGGCTCGAGGGGCTGAATGGGCCTCCTCCTGTTCCTGTGTAACAGGCTCGAGGGGCTGAATGGCCTCCTCCTGTTCCTGTGTAACAGGCTCGAGGGGCTGAATGGCCTGGGGATCTGACGTCCCTGACTAACCTGGCGACCCTTGTCAACTGGTGATTAGCTGAGCGAGCGTGGGACACAGTTTGGCCTGGGCCCCTTCCTGCTCTGTGTGGTTCAAGGTTCTGCAATTACTGGAGGCACAGGGGCTGTTACACAAATCCCGGAAATGAGAGTCGGGCACAGCAGTGAAACTAAATACCTCGAGTTTCATCAGCGAGAGAGCGATTAGTGTTGGTGCATTTATTTCGATCATGGTGCACTGTCGGAGGGGCAGTACTGAGGGAGCGCCGCACTGTCGGAGGGGCAGTACTGAGGGAGCGCCGCACTGTCGGAGGGGCAGTACTGAGGGAGCGCTGCACTGTCGGAGGGGCAGTACTGAGGGAGCGCCGCACTGTCGGAGAGGCAGTATTGAGGGAGCGCCGCACTGTCGGAGGGGCAGTACTGAGGGAGCGCTGCACTGTCGGAGGGGCAGTACTGAGGGAGCGCTGCACTGTCGGAGGGGCAGTACTGAGGGAGCGCTGCACTGTCGGAGGGGCAGTACTGAGGGAGCGCTGCACTGTCGGAGGGGCAGTACTGAGGGAGTGCTGCACTGTCGGAGGGGCAGTACTGAGGGAGTGCTGCACTGTGGGAGGGGCAGTACTGAGGGAGCGCTGCACTGTGGGAGGGGCAGTACTGAGGGAGTGCTGCATTGTGGGAGGTTTTTCTGATGGGATGTTAAACCGAGGCCCCGTCTGATCTCTCAGGTTGACGTAAAAGATTCCATTGCAGTATTTCGAATAAGTGCAGGGAGGAATTCTCCCAAGTGTCCTGGGCCAATAGTTATCTCTCAATCAACATCACAGTGAAACAGATGATCGGGCCATTAACACTTGGCTGTCCATGGGAGCTTGCTGTGTGCCAATTAGCTGCCGCGTTTCCCACATTACAACAACGACTACACTCCAAAAGCACTTCAATGGCTGTAAAGCCCATTGGCACGCCCTGAGGTGGTGATAGAAGCTGTAGAAATCCAAATCTTTCGCTCTCTTTGCAGCCTGGAAGGGTCCCTGGTGAGAAGGTGGGCCAGGGTGGGGGATCTGATCTCTCCCTGCTCCACGCGCATTTGTTTCGAGGGGGGCCGCAAAGGGTTAACGAGGCAGAGGGCTGCATCTGCGCTCGGTTTAATCCGCCTCGTACCGGTTCGACCGGGCGGGAACCCGCTAAACTGCATTCCACACGTACAGTAACCTGCACGGCAGCGTGGCAGGCTGACTTCCCTTCTCGCCTGAGCGGGCCAGGCCGCGAGTCCGTGACTCACAGCTGTCTGTTAACCCGCCAACACCCCAACCCACTGAGTGTTGGCAGGCTATTCGACTGCGCAGGCACCACAGCTGGAGCCTATCCTCGCGATGTGTACCGTGCGATCGCTTTATTTTCTTCCTTCTCTCTCGTTTTCACTCACTCTCTCTCCTCCGCCCTTTCCCGCTCTCGCTCTCTCTCTCTCCATGGTAGCACTCTCGCCTCTGAGTCAGAAGGCTGTGGGTTCAAGTCCCATTCCAGGAAGTTGAGCGCACAAATGTAGACTGACACTTCCAGTGCAGTGCTGAGGGAATGCCGCTCTGTCGGAGGGGCAGTACTGAGGGAGTGCTGCACTGTCGGAGGGGGAGTACTGAGGGAGCGCTGCACTGTCGGAGGTGCAGTACTGAGAGAGTGCCTCTCTGTCGGAGGTGCAGTACTGAGGGAGTGCCTCTCTGTCGGAGGGGCAGTACTGAGGGAGTGCTGCACTGTCGGAGGGGCAGTACTGAGGGAGTGCTGCACTGTCGGAGGGGCAGTACTGAGGGAGTGCTGCACTGTCTGAGGGGGAGTACTGAGGGAGCGCTGCACTGTCGGAGGGGCAGTACTGAGGGAGTGCTGCACTGTCGGAGGGGCAGTACTGAGGGAGTGCTGCACTGTCTGAGGGGGAGTACTGAGGGAGCGCTGCACTGTCGGAGGGGCAGTACTGAGGGAGTGCCACTCTGTTGGAGGGGCAGTACTGAGGGAGCGCAGTACTGAGGGAGCGCCGCACTGTCGGAGGGGCAGTACTGAGGGAGCGCTGCACTGTCGGGGGGGGTGGGGGGAGTACTGAGGGAGTGCTGCACTGTCGGAGGGGCAGTACTGAGGGAGTGCCACTCTGTCGGAGGAGCAGTACTGAGGGAGTGTTGCACTATCGGAGGGGCAGTACTGAGGGAGTGTTGCACTGTCGGAGGTGCCGTCTTTCGGATGAGACATTCTGCTCTCTCAGGTCCCATGGCCACTATTTGGAGGAAGGGCAGGGGAGTTATCCCCGGTGTCCTGGCCAATATTTATCCCTCAATTAACATCACTAAAACAGATTATTTGGTCATTATCAGGTTGCTGTTTGTGGGAGCTTGCTGTGTGCAAAATGGCTGCCGTGTTTTCCAGATCACAACATTGACTCCACTCCAAAAGTACTTCATTGGCTATAAAACGCTTTGAGATGTTTGGCGGTCGTGAAGGGTGCTATATAAGTGCAAGTCTTTTTTTCTTTCACATCCCTTCCCCAATCCCCTCTGCCTTTTCTCTCCCTCTCCCTCACTCTCCTCTGCCCTTTTTTTCTCTCTCCCACTCTCCACTTGACATGTACCGGGGGCACTGAGACACACACAGGGTGTACAGTACCAGACGGGAGTGAATCGTTACCCTTTACCCTGTGTACTGTACATGTACCGGGGGACACTGAGACACACACGGGGTGTACAGTACCAGACGGGAGTGAATCGTTCCCCTTTACCCTGTGTACTGTACATGTACCGGGGGACACTGGGACACATACAGGGTGTACAGTACCAGACGGGAGTTAATCGTTACCCTTTACCCTGTGTACTGTACATGTACAGAGGACACTGAGACACACACGGGGTGTACAGTACCAGACGGGAGTGAATCGTTACCCTTTACCCTGTGTACTGTACATGTACAGGAGCCTGCTCACCTCTGCCAGGGGGCTCTATGCCATCTCCCTCCGCACTGGGGACCCTGCTCACTTATGTCTTGTCTGTCCGTCTCCCCTCAGGTGCAGAACCTCCAGCTGGAGCGGGAGATGTTGCTGGCGGCCAATCGCAGCCTGGCGGAGAAGAACCTGGAGTTTCAGCCGCAGCTGGAGGAGGGCAAGGGCCAGCTCCAGGACAAATACACGGAGCTGCAGAACCTGCACGACACGGTGCAGGAGCACAGGACGGAGCTGGGTAAGTGCAGTTGTGTTACACTTACACTCTCGGACCTTAGTTAGACCATGCTTCTATTCTGGTCTCCATATCACACTGGGAGTTATTGTGTACAATTCTGGTCTCCATATCACACTGGGAGTTACTGTGTACAGTTCTGGTCTCCATATCACACTGGGAATTACTGTGTACAGTTCTGGTCTCCATATCACACTGGGAGTTACTGTGTACAGTTCTGGTCTCCATATCACACTGGGAGTTACTGTGTACAATTCTGGTCTCCATATCACACTGGGAGTTACTGTGTACAGTTCTGGTCATATCACACTGGGAGTTACTGTGTACAGTTCTGGTCTCCATATCACACTGGGAGTTACTGTGTACAGTTCTGGTCTCCATATCACACTGGGAGTTACTGTGTACAGTTCTGGTCTCCATATCACACTTTAAATTTATGAACTTTTTTGATGGGGTAGACCTAGAGAAGATGTTTTCACTTGTGGGTAAGACTAGAACTAGGGGCTATCAATATAAGATAATCACCAATAAATCCAATGGGGAATTCAGGAGAAACTTCTTTACCCAGAGAGTGGTGAGAATGTGGAACTCACTGCCACAGGGAGTGGTTGTGGCGAATAGAATAAAGGCATTTAAGGGGAAGCCCGATAAACACATGAGGGCGAAAGGAACATAAGAAATAGGAGCAAGGGTTGGCCATTTGGTTCCTCGAGCCTGCTCCGTCATTCACGAAGATCACAGGGAAGTCTTGCTACAGCTGTATAGGGTATTGGTGGGGCCACACCTGGAATACTGCGTGCAGTTTTGGTTTCCATATTTACAAAAGGATATACTTGCTTTGGGGGCAGTTCAGAGAAGGTTCACTCGGTTGATTCCGTGGATGAGGGGGTTGACTTATGAGGAAAGGTTGAGTAGGTTGGGCCTCTACTCATTGGAATTCAGAAGAATGAGAAGTGATCTTATCGAAATGTGTAAGATTATGAGGGGGCTTGACAAGGTGGATGCAGAGAGGATATTTCCACTGATGGGGGAGACTAGACCGACAGGGCATGATCTTCGAATAAGAGGCCGCCCATTTAAAACAGATGAGGAGAAATTTCTTCTCTGAGGGTTGTGGATCTATGAAATTTGCTGCCTCAGAGAGCTGTGGAAGCTGGATCATTGAATTTATATAAGACAGAAATAGACAGTTTCTTAACCGATAAGGAGATAAGGGGTTATAGGGAGTGGGCAGGAAAGTGGAGCTGAGTCCATGATCAGATCAGCCATGATATTGAATGGCGGAGCAGGCTCGAGGGGCCGTATGGCCGCCTACTGCTCCTATTTCTTATGTTCTTATGTTCTAGATTCCCCCACAACGGGAAACATCCACTCTGCATCTATCCTGTCAAGCCCCCTCAGAATCTTTCGTCTCAATAAGATCTCTGTTGCAGAAACGGCTATTTCGCTAGACGTGTGACTAGTAGTTGCCTGCGACGGTTCTTGAGTTAAATGTTAAATGACACACTGGACAATGGCAATACCGTTAATGTTCGTTTAATACAGGACAGGACAGGACTCACTACTTACACTCTATAGTTCCCCAATACAGAAGTACAAGACTCACTACTTACACTCTATAGTTCCCCAATACAGAAGTACAAGACTCACTACTTACACTTTGTGGGCCCAAGTTTCCACACGAAAAAAAACGGGCGCCCCTCCGAGCTGGGCGCCTAAAAAAAAAAAACGCGCGATTCTGGAGCGCCCTGCAGCTCCTTGTCTGTTTGGCGCGGCGCCCAGGGGGGCGGAGCCTACACTGGCACCGATTTTGTAAGTGGGAGGGGGGCGGCTACTATTTAAATTAGTTTTTTTCCTGCCGGCAACGCTGCGCGTGCGCGTTGGAGCGTTCGCGCATGCTCAGTGTGAAAAAAACATTGGCACTCGGCCATTTTTGTAGTTCTTGGTAGCTGTTTAATTTTTGAACATTTTTTAATAAAAGTACATTGCCATCAGCACTGAGGCTTCTTGTAGCAGTGAGAAGGCTGCAGGAAGCCTCAGAAAGTTGAGCCAGCCGTTTCCTGACGACCTCCCCCCTTTGCCGTCGGGAAATGGCTCCTCAATTTTTGAGGCTTCCTGCAGCCTTCTCTCTTTCCCTCCCGCGTTCGGTCGGCTCCCTTCCCTCTCCCCCCCACCCCGCGTTCGTTCGGCTCTCTCCCCCCACCACGTTCGGTCATCTCCCTTCCCTTCCCCCCCCGCGTTCGGTCGGCTCCCTCCTCCCCTCCCGCCCGCCCGCCTGCGTTCGGGAACGGCTGCCTCGTTTTGTGAGGCTTGCTGCAGCATTCTCCCTGGCTGAAGCACTTTCACACAGGTAGGAAGATGGTTTATTTAATCTTTTCTTTGCTTATAAATGTTTATTCAGGTTGGATTTATTTGTATAATATTTGTATAAGTATAAATAAGGATTTATTGTAGAATTTAATAAGTTCCCTTCCCCCTCTCCCCCCCACCTCGTTCTGGACGCCTGATTTGTAACCTACACCTGATTTTTTTATGTGTAGAACAGGTTTTTTCAGTTCTACAAAAATCTTCACTGGCTCCATTCTACTTTAGTTTGGAGTATGTTTTCACTGTGGAAACTTTCAAATCAGGCGTCAGTGGCCGGACACGCCCCCTTTTGAAGAAAAAATTCTGTTCCAAACTAGAACTGTTCTACCTGACTAGAACTGCAGAAAAAAAAATGTGGAGAATTGCGATTTCTAAGATAGTCCGTTCTCCACCAGTTGCTCCTAAAAATCAGGCGCAAATCATGTGGAAACTTGATATAGTTCCCCACAATACAGAAGTACAAGACTCACTACTTACACTCTATTTAACTCTGGAGAAATGCGTTCCAAAAGGTGTTCCTTTTCGCTCTAACTATTCTCATTGTTACCCAATACATCCCCGGATGATCAATCCGGTCACTGTTCCTTCAAGGCACTGTCCTCTGGTCCCTGCTTCTGCCGAGTGTTGCTTCTAGGTTCTCGCTCCGGACCGTCCGAACTTGTCTATCTTTATAACCTTTCTTCTATCAGTTAACACATGTGAGTTACTATTAATTGCCTGCTTGTATTTAGAAGAAATACAGAGAGACATTCTGCTGTTATTGCAACCTGTCTCTCTCCTCCAAGAGTTATTACCAAGTCGGTGTCTTCGTTACCATGTGTGAACCTTATCTTGATCAATGAAGTATTTTCATCCATTCCCAACGCCCCCTGCTGTTCCCCCACAGCCGGTCCTGTTAATGGTAACTCCCTCCTGTCCATTGGCCTTCAGTCTGTTTTTCTTACAGCTGACCTTTCATTCAGTCATTAGCATTTGCCGGAACTCTGTTAATTGGCATTCAGTATCTGCACACTATCTCTTACCCAGGGCAACTCCTTTGAATTTGGCTTTATTATCCTGCAGCTTTACAACCTTATCTCATTCCCTTATCTCCTTCACCCTGAGCTCAATGCTTGCTTGTTTTTTTTTGTGCAAGAGAGTTCATTGGTTTTCGACCCCAGGTCTGAACTAACTTCTTAATCCTTTCTGATCTTTCCACAATCACCTCTCATCCTTCTAAATTCCAATGCGTATCATCATCATCATCATAGGCAGTCCCTCAGAATCGAGGAAGACTTGCTTCTGCTCCTGAAGTGAGTTCTTTGGTGACTGAACAGTCCAATATGAGAGCCACAGTCCCTGTCACAAGTGGGATAGATAGTCGTTGAGGGGAGGGGAGGGTGGGACAGGTTTGCCACACGCTCCTTCCGCAGCCTGCGCTTGATTTCTGCGCGCTCTCGGCGATGAGACTCGAGGTGCTCAGTGCCCTCCCGAATACACTTCCTCCACTTAGGGCGGCCTTTGGCCAGGGACTCCCAGGTGTCAGTGGGGATGTTGCACTTTATCAGGGAGGCTTTGAGGGTGTCCCTTGTAACGTTTCCGCTGCCCACCTTTGGCTCGTTTGCCGTGAAGGAGTTCCGAGTAGAGCGCTTGCTTTGGGAATCCCGTGTCTGGGGCATGCGGACTTTGTGGCCTGCCCAGCGGAGCTGATCGAGTGTGGTCAGTGCTTCGATGCTGGGGATGTTGGCCTGGTCGAGGACGCTAACGTTGGTGCGTCTGTCCTCCCAGGGGATTTGTAGGATCTTGTGGAAACATCGTTGGTGGTATTTCTCCAGCGACTTGAGGTGTCTGCTGTACATGGGCAATGTCTCTGAGCCAGATAGGAGGGCGGGTATTACTACAGCCCTGTAGACCATGAGCTTGGTGGCAGATTTGGAGGGCCTGGTCTTCAAACACACTCTTCCTCAGGCGGCCGAAGGCTGCACTGGCGCACTGGAGGCGGAATTGGATCTCGTTGTCAAACACAAACACAAGAACACAAGAATTAGGAACAGGAGTAGGCCATCTAGCCCCTTGAGCCTGCTCCGCCATTCAACAAGATCATAGCTGATCTGGCCGTGGACTCAGCTTCACTTAGCCGCCTCTGTCCACTTACCTGTCGATGCCTGCTCTTGTTGATAGGAGGCTCCCGAGATATGGGAAATGGTCCACGTTGTCCAGGGCCACGCCGTGGATCTTGATGACTGGGGGGCAGTGCTGCATGGTGAGGACAGGCTGGTGGAGGCCCTTTGTCTTACGGATGTTTAGCGTAAGGCCCAGGCTTTCATACGCCTCAGTAAATACGTTGACTATATCCTGGAGTTCAGCCTCTGTATGTGCACAGATGCAGGCGTCGTCTGCGTACGGTAGCTCGACGACAGAGGTTGGGGTGGTCTTGGACCTGGCCTGGAGACAGCGAAGGTTAAACAGGTTCCCACTGGTTCTGTAGTTTAGTCCCACTCCAGCGGGGAGCTTGTTGGGCTTATGGGTATAGGCCCAACCTGCTCAACCTTTCTTCATAAGGCAACCCCTTCATCTCAGGAATCAACCTCCTGAATAGAAGTTGATGTTGAAGGGCTGAGATGTAGAGGGGTGGAGGAGGCTGATGTGGAGCATAAACACCGGCACGGACCTGTGGGGCCGAACGGCCTGTTTCTGTGCGCAAGGAGAACGGGCTCACGTCCAGTCTGCCGCTGCGCTTGCACAGATTCAACCGCTGTCCTTCCCCAAACTGGATCCAGACAACTTCAGCCAAAACACAGAAATGTGCAGCCGATGCAGTCGGTGTCTGATGTGCGTTAGCCGAGGGATGGAAGATCAGGGAAGGGGAGGCCAGTGAATAATGAAGACCGGGTGGACTGATTTTGCTGAAACAAAAAAAAAAACAACACGCTGCCTTTTGACTTCCACAGAGCGATTTCATGACGTGGCCGGCCCGGATTCTCTACTGTCAGTACTGCAAGCAGAAGGAGCCAAGATAGAGGAGGAGACGGAGGTGAGTACTGTGTTACTACCATCCCGG
Organism: Pristiophorus japonicus; assembly: GCF_044704955.1. NCBI lineage: Eukaryota > Metazoa > Chordata > Chondrichthyes > Pristiophoridae > Pristiophorus > Pristiophorus japonicus. The sequence continues at coordinate 79,564 of NW_027254124.1, read as the reverse complement.
GGGGGGGGAGGGGGTCAGTACTGTGTTACTACCATCCCGGGGGGGGGTCAGTACTGTGTTACTACCATCCCGGGGGGAGGGGGGTCAGTACTGTGTTACTACCATCCCGGGGGGGGGTGGGGGAGGGGGTCAGTACTGTGTTACTACCATTCCGGGGGGGGGTCAGTACTGTGTTACTACCATCCCGGGGGGAGGGGGGTCAGTACTGTGTTACTACCATCCCGGGGGGGGGTCAGTACTGTGTTACTACCATCCCGGGGGGGGGGTCAGTACTGTGTTACTACCATCCCGGGGGGAGGGGGGTCAGTACTGTGTTACTACCATCCCGGGGGGGGGTGGGGGAGGGGGTCAGTACTGTGTTACTACCATTCCGGGGGGGGGTCAGTACTGTGTTACTACCATCCCGGGGGGAGGGGGGTCAGTACTGTGTTATTACCATCCCGGGGGGAGGGGGGTCAGTACTGTGTTACTACCATCCCGGGGGGGGAGGGGTCAGTACTGTGTTACTACCATCCCGGGGGGGGGGTCAGTACTGTGTTACTACCATCCCGGGGGGGGGGGGGGGGATCAGTACTGTGTTATTACCATCCCGGAGGGGGTGGGGGGGTCAGTACTGTGTTACTACCATCCCGGGGGGGGGTCAGTACTGTGTTACTACCATCCCGGGGGGGGGGGGGGGGTCAGTACTGTGTTATTACCATCCCGGGGGGGGGGGGGGTCAGTACTGTGTTACTACCTTCCCCGGGGGGGGGGGGTCAGTACTGTGTTACTACCATCCCGGGGGGGGGGGGTCAGTACTGTGTTACTACCTTCCCGGGGGGGGGGGGGGGTCAGTACTGTGTTACTACCATCCCGGGGGGGGGGGGTCAGTACTGTGTTACTACCATCCCGGGGGGGGGTCAGTACTGTGTTACTACCATCCCGGGGGGGGGGGGTCAGTACTGTGTTACTACCATCCCGGGGGGGGGGGTCAGTACTGTGTTATTACCATCCCGGGGGGGGGGGGTCAGTACTGTGTTATTACCATCCCGGGGGGGGGGGGTCAGTACTGTGTTATTACCATCCCGGGGGGGGGTCAGTACTGTGTTACTACCATCCCGGGGGGGGGTCAGTACTGTGTTACTACCATCCCGGGGGGGGGTCAGTACTGTGTTACTACCATCCCGGGGGGGGGTCAGTACTGTGTTACTACCTTCCCGGGGGGGGGGGGGGGGTCAGTACTGTGTTACTACCATCCCGGGGGGGGGGGTCAGTACTGTGTTACTACCATCCCGGGGGGGGGGTCAGTACTGTGTTACTACCATCCCGGGGGGGGGGTCAGTACTGTGTTACTACCATCCCGGGGGGGGGGTCAGTACTGTGTTACTACCATCCCGGGGGGGGGGTCAGTACTGTGTTACTACCATCCCGGGGGGGGGGGGGGGTCAGTACTGTGTTATTACCATCCCGGTGGGGGGGGGGGGGGGGGGGGGGTCGGGGTCAGTACTGTGTTACTACCATCCCGGGGGGGGGGGGGGGGTCAGTACTGTGTTACTACCATCCCGGGGGGGGGGGGGGGTCAGTACTGTGTTACTACCATCCCGGGGGGGGGGGGGGGTCAGTACTGTGTTACTACCATCCCGGGGGGGGGGGTCAGTACTGTGTTACTACCATCCCGGGGGGGGGGGGGGGGGGGTCAGTACTGTGTTACTACCATCCCGGGGGGGGGGGGGGTCAGTACTGTGTTACTACCATCCCGGGGGGGGGGGGGTCAGTACTGTGTTACTACCATCCCGGGGGGGGGGGGGGGGTCAGTACTGTGTTACTACCATCCCGGGGGGGGGGTCAGTACTGTGTTACTACCTTCCCGGGTGGGGGGTCAGTACTGTGTTACTACCATCCCGGGGGGGGGGTCAGTACTGTGTTACTACCTTCCCGGGGGGGGGGTCAGTACTGTGTTACTACCATCCCGGGGGGGGGGTCAGTACTGTGTTACTACCTTCCCGGGGGGGGGGTCAGTACTGTGTTACTACCATCCCGGGGGGGGGGGTCAGTACTGTGTTACTACCTTCCCGGGGGGGGGGTCAGTACTGTGTTACTACCTTCCCGGGTGGGGGGTCAGTACTGTGTTACTACCATCCCGGGGGGGGGGTCAGTACTGTGTTACTACCTTCCCGGGGGGGGGGTCAGTACTGTGTTACTACCTTCCCGGGTGGGGGGTCAGTACTGTGTTACTACCATCCCGGGGGGGGGGTCAGTACTGTGTTACTACCTTCCCGGGGGGGGGGTCAGTACTGTGTTACTACCTTCCCGGGGGGGGGGTCAGTACTGTGTTACTACCTAACCCCACATACCCACCTTTGCCCTATATCCCTTAATACAGAAGGGTAGGTACTGCAGGGAATTTAATGGCCAGACTGATCTCCTGGACTAGTTTCGATCGCCTCGATGGGTCGGAGAGGAATTCCCCAGATTTTTTAATCTGTTTATCTGTTATTTTGCCTCTCCCAGGAGATCACATGGTTTTGGGGTGGGGGGGCAGTGGACATGTTGTGATACACGGGGGGGTATCGGGATTGTGTGGGACAGGCTGGGTGGACCAGGTGGTCTTTACCCGTCTCCCGTTGTCCGTATGTGCGTAAAGTGACGGGGGAAAGGGTGACTGCAGCACTGGAGTGTAAAGCAGGAGGCCGCTCGACTGGGAGATGGGAGACTTTCCTGATGGTTAAGTTGCTTCGGGCAACAGGAGGAGGCCGTTCAGCCTGCCCTGCCATTCAATGGTTGATCTGTGACCTAACTCTACATACCCGCCTTTGCCCTCTATTAATACCTTTGGTTCACAAACTATCAATCTCCGATTTAAAATTAACAACCTACCCAGAATCAATCACCGTTTGCGGAAGAGATTTCCAAACTCCTACCGCCATCTGTGTGTCGAAATGTTTCCTAACTTCACTCCTGAAAGGCTTGGTTCTCATGTTTAGACTATGCCCCCTAGTCCCAGACTGCCCTACCAACCGTAATAGTCTCTCTCTGTCTACCCTTATCAGTCTACCCTACCCTACCCTGGGTTTGTTTTCTCTGGAACAGAGGAGGCTGAGGGGGGACCTGATTGAGGTGTATAAAATTATGAGGGGCCTGGATAGAGTGGATAGGAAGGACCTGTTTCCCTCGGCAGAGGGGTCAACAACCAGGGGGCATAGATTTAAAGTAATTGGGGGGAGGTTTAGAGGGGATTTGAGGGGAAATGTCTTCACCCAGAGGGTGGTGGGGGTCTGGTGCGGAACTCAGTGCCTGAAAGGGTGGTAGAGGCAGAAACCCTCACCACATTTAAACAGTACTTGGATGTGCACCTGAAGTGCTGTAACCTGCAGGACTACGGACCCAGAGCTGGAAAGTGGGATTAGGCTGGGTAGCTCTTGGTCGGTCAGCACGGACACGATGGGCCGAAATGGCCTCCTTCCGTGCTGTAAATTTAGTGATTATATTATATCATCCTGAGGGGCTACGTGCGCACACGAGACCTGTGCAACTCGCACTTGAGTACAATTATACGCGCGTACACACTCACGCATGCACACACACAGGTATGTGCTGCACATACATGCCCGCACAGGCCTGCGACACACACACGCGCGCGCGCACAATTATCAAACAAAATGTGCCACCAAGCCACTTATTAGGGACAGGTGACCAAAAGCTCGGTCAAAGAGGTCGGTTTTAGGGAGCGTCTTGAAGGAGGAAAGAGAGGCGGAGAGGTTTAGGGAGGGAGTTCCAGAGCTCGGGGGCCCAGGCGGCTGAAGGCCCGGCCACCGATGGTGGAGCGATTAAAATCGGGGATGCTCAGGAGGGCAGGATTGGATCTTAAAAGGGAGAAGATAATGAAGGGCTACGGGGAAATGGCGGGGGGGAGTGGGACTAATTGGACAACTCTTTCACAGAGCCTGCCCAGGCCCGATGGGCCGAAGGGCCTCCTTCTGCGCTGTTTGATTCTGTGATTTCAGTTCGCGAGCTGTTGGCGACAGAGGAACGCGAGCGGCCTCCTGCCTGTGGGCAGTCGGCATTTGACCGGGAGGGAGAGGGACTTTCTGGGAGAGTTCAATCCTCGGGGGGGGGGGTCGTGAGGAGAGGGCCCAGAGCCAGTGCGTGGTGGCGGGGGCGGGTAATGGAATCATCCAGTTCTTACAACGTATGGGAGGAGGCCGTTCAGCCCCTCGCCTCCTGTGCTTTCACTCTGGAAGTCTGGAGTTTTTAGATTCTTTCAGATGAGATGATAAACCAAGGCCCCGTCTGCTCTCTCAGGAGGATGTAAAGGACACTATTGGAAGAAGAGCTGGGGAGTTATCCCCGGTGTCCTGGGCCCAATATTTATCCCTCAATCAACATAACCAAAAAACAGATGATCTGGTCATAACCGCGTTGCTGTTTGTGGGAGCTTGCTGTGCGCAAGTTGGCTGCTGCGCTTCCCACATTGCAACAGTGACTACACTCCCAAAAAGTACTTTATTGGTTGTAAAGCTGGTGGTCATGAAAGGTGCTTATATAAATGCAAGTCTTTCTTTCTGTGCAGTTCGGAACTGGGTCTGTAACTGTGTGCGACTAAGAGCCAGTCTGTTTGGGTCTGTAACTGGGAGTAACCCAGTCTGTTTTTTCCCTTGGGACTTGGCTTGCCAGGGTTAAATATAGACTGAGGTTTTAGTCTGTCCTGGCACCATTCCAGATGTCTGACCTCACCCTTTTTGCCGACTTACTGTGTGTGTGTGTGTGTGTGTGTGTGTGTGTGTGTTGCGCGTGTGTGTTTAGTTTTAATAAAAATAAACACGGAACTCCTCCCATTGACACACGCTACAGTGTCCGACTAAAAAAAAAACAAATTATTATTTAAATGGGGAGAGATTACAAAATGCTGCAGTACAGAGGGACCTGGGCTCCTTGTGCATGAAACACAAAAAGTTAGTATGCAGGTACAGCAAATGATCAGGAAGGCAAATGGAATGCTGGCCTTTATTGCAAGGGGGATAGAGTATAAAAGCAGAGAAGTCCTGCTACACCTGTACAGGGTATTGGTGAGGCCACACCTGGAGTACTGCGTACAGTTTTGTTCACCGTATTTAAGGAAGGATATACTTGCATTGGAGGCAGTTCAGAGAAAGTTCACTCGGTTGATTCCAGAGATGAGGGGGTTGCCTTATGAAGAAAGGTTGGGCCGATACACATTGGAGTTTAGAAGAATGGGAGGTGATCTTATTGAAACGTTTCAGATACTGAGGAGGCTGGACAGGGTGGATGCAGAGAGGATGTTTCCCCTCGTGGGGGAATCTAGAACTAGGGGGCATAGTCTCAGAATAAGGGGCCGCCCATTTAAAACTGAGATGAGGAGGAATTTCTTCTCTCAGAGGGTTGTAAATCTGTGGAATTCTCTGCCCCAGAGAGCTGTGGAGGCTGGGTCATTGAATATATTTAAGGTGGAGATAGACAGATTTTTGAGCGATAAGTGAGTCCAGGATTATGGGGAGTGGGCAGGGAATTGGAGCTGAGTCCATGATCAGATCAGCCATGATCTTATTGAATGGCGGAGCAGGCTCGAGGTGCCAAATGGCCGACTCCTGCTCCTATTTCTTATGTTCTTATGTTCTTAAATGACCATTTGACTGCCATTCTCAGACCGGCTAAAAACTCACTGATACTTGCATAATTGTAGGCGCACCCGATACAATAGCCGCCATAAGTGTCTCCACATTGTGATGGAATCATACAGTGGTTATAGCACAGAAGGAGACTGTAATATATATAGCCCCACCCAGTGCACTCCTGTGATAATGCAGCCATTTCTGTTTACACCAATAAAGAGGTCACCTGACAGGGTTCCTGAAGTTATCAGCCAATCTTGGAGCTTGTGTGTTTGTGAGGTCGTACCGAATATATAACAGGCCATTGGGCCTGTCGAGCCTGTGCCGGCTCTCTGCAAGAGCACTTCAGCTAGTCCCACTCCCCCGCCCTTTCCCCGTAGCCCTGCACATTTTCAGGTACCTATCCAGTTCCCTCTTCAAAGCCACCATTAAGTCTACCGTCACCACCCTTTCAGACCGTGCATTCCAGATCCTAACCACTCGCTGCATCATTTATTTTTCCTGTGTCGCCTTTGGTTCTTGTGCCACTCGCCTTAAATCTGTGTCTTCTGGTTCTCGATGGGAACAGTTACTCTCTATCTACACTGTCCAGAACACTCATGATTTGAACACCTCGATCAAATCTCCCCTTAACCTTCTCTGCTCTAAGGAGAACAGCCCCAGCTTCTCCAGGCTCTCCATGTAACTGAAGTCCCACATCCCCGGTACCATTCTGGTCAATCTCCCCTTAACCTTCTCTGCTCTAAGGAGAACAACCCCAGCTTCTCCAGTCTCCCCATGTAACTGAAGTCCCACATCCCTGGTACCATTCTGGTCAATCTCCCCTTAACCTTCTCTGCTCTAAGGAGAACAACCCCAGCTTCTCCAGTCTCCCCATGTAACTGAAGTCCCACATCCCTGGTACCATTCTGGTCAATCTCCCCTTAACCTTTTCTGCTCTAAGGAGAACAACCCCAGCTTCTCCAGTCTCCCCATGTAACTGAAGTCCCACATCCCTGGTACCATTCTGGTCAATCTCCCCTTAACCTTCTCTGCTCTAAGGAGAACAATCCCAGCTTCTCCAGTCTCCCCATGTAACTGAGGTCCCACATCCCCGGTACCATTCTGGTCAATCTCCCCTTAACCTTCTCTGCTCTAAGGAGAACAATCCCAGCTTCTCCAGTCTCCCCATGTAACTGAGGTCCCACATCCCCGGTACCATTCTGGGCAATCTTCCCTTAACCTTCTCTGCTCCAAGGAGAACAATCCCAGCTTCTCCAGTCTCTCCATGTAACTGAAGTCCCTCATCCCGGGTACCATTCTGGTCAATCTCCCCTTAACCTTCTCTGCTCCAAGGAGAACAACCCCAGCTTCTCCAGTCTCCCCATGTAACTGAAGTCCCACATCCCCGGTACCATTCTGGGCAATCTCCCCTTAACCTTCTCTGCTCTAAGGAGAACAATCCCAGCTTCTCCAGTCTCCCCATGTAACTGAAGTCCCACATCCCCGGTACCATTCTGGGCAATCTCCCTCTGCACCCTCTCCCAGGCCTTCACATCCTCCCTACAGTGTGGTGCCCAGAATTAGACATAATACCTCACTTGAGGCTGAACCAGTGTTTTATTCAGGTTCTTCATAATTTCCACATTTTTGTACTCTTTCCCTCATAGATTTAAAGTAAGTGACAGGAGGTTTAGAGGGGATTTGAGGAGAATTTACTTTTGCCCAGAGGGTCTGGAACTCTCTGCCTGAAAGGGTGGTAGAGGCAGAAACCCTCACCACATTTAAACAGTACTTGGATGTACACCTGAAGTGCTGTAACCTACAGGGCTGGAAAGTGGGATTAGGCTGGGTAGCTCTTGGTCGGCCGGCACGGACATGATGGGCCAAATGGCCTCCTTCCGTGCTGTAAATTTGTATGATTGATAATATTTATGAATCCTGTATCGCAACCTGCCCTGCCACCTTCAGAGATTTACGCACATATAACCTGAGGTGGCTCTCTTCATGCAAACCCATTAGTTGATATTTCCTCTCCAATTTATTCTCCAATGGCCATACAGTGCCAGACCTGGAGTATGGGGGGTGTGACCAGAGTAAAGCTCCCTCCCCTGCCTCAGCTCATCCACTGCTGAAGCCCTCATTCATGCCTTTGTTACCTCTAGACTTGACTATTCCAACTCACTCCTGGCTGGCCTCCAGCATTCTACCCTCCGTCAACTTGAGCTCATCCAAAACACTGCTGCCCTTATTCTAACTCGCACCAAGTCCCGCTCACCCATCACCCTCTGTGCTCGCTGACCGACACTGGCTCCCGGTCTGGCAAAGCAATCTTGTTTTCAGACCCCTCCATGGCATCGCCACCTCCCACCCCATCTCTGCAACCTCTGCCAATCCTCCAGCCACTACAACCCTCCCTATCTCTATAACCTCTTCCAGTCCTACAGCTCTCCCTATCTCTATAACCTCTTCCAGTCCTACAGCTCTCCCTATCTCTATAACCTCCTCCAGTCCTACAACCCTCCCTATCTCTGTAACCTCCTCCAGCCCTACAACCCTCCCTATCTCTGTAACCTCCTCCAGCCCTACAACCCTCCCTATCTCTGTAACCTCCTCCAGCCTCTACACCCCTCCCTATCTCTGTAACCTCCTCCAGCCCCTAAAACCCTCCCTATCTCTGTAACCTCCTCCAGCCCCTACAACCCTCCCTATCTCTGTAACCTCCTCCAGCCCCTACAACACTCCCTATCTCTGTAACCTCCTCCAGTCCCCACAACCCTCCCTATCTCTGTAACCTCCTCCAGCCCTATAATCCTCCCTATCTCTGTAACCTCCTCCAGCCCTACAACCCTCCCTATCTCTGTAACCTCCTCCAGCCCCTACACCCCTCCCTATCTCTGTAACCTCCTCCAGCCCCTACACCCCTCCCTATCTCTGTAACCTCCTCCAGCCCCTACAACCCTCCCTATCTCTGTAACCTCCTCCAGCCCCTACAACACTCCCTATCTCTATAACCTCCTCCAGTCCCCACAACCCTCCCTATCTCTGTAACCTCCTCCAGCCCCGACAACCCTCCATCACTGTAACCCCCTCCAGCCCCTACACCCCTCCCTATCTCTGTAACCTCCTCCAGCCCCTACACCCTTCCGTATCTCTGTATTACCTCCAGCCCTACAACCCTCCCTATCTCTGTAACCTCCTCCAGCCCATACAACCCTCCCTATCTCTCTAACCTCCTCCAGTCCCTACAACCCTCCCTATCTCTGTAACCAACTCCAGCCCATACAAGCCTCCTTATCTCTGTAACCTCCTCCAGCCCCTACACCCTTCCGTATCTCTGTATTACCTCCAGCCCTACAACCCTCCCTATCTCTGTAACCTCCTCCAGCCCATACAACCCTCCCTATCTCTCTAACCTCCTCCAGCCCCTACAACACTCCCTATCTCTGTAACCTCCTCCAGCCCCTACAACCCTCCCTATCTCTGTAACCTCCTCCAGCCCCTACACCCCTCCGTATCTCTGTATTACCTCCAGCCCATACAACCCTCCCTATCTCTCTAACCTCCTCCAGCCCTATAAACTTCCCTATCTCTGTAACCTCCTCCAGCTCCTACAACTCTCCCTATCTCTGTAACATCCTCCAGTCCCTACACCCCTCCCTATCTCTGTAACCTCCTCCAGCTCCTACAACTCTCCCTATCTCTGTAACCTCCTCCAGCCCCTACAACCCTCCCTACCTCTGTCACCTCCTCCAGCCCCTACAACCCTCCCTATCTCTGTAACCTCCTACAACCCTCCCTATCTCTGTCACCTCCTCCAGCCCCTACAACCCTCCCTATCTCTGTAACCTCCTCCAGCCCCTACACCCTCCCTATCTCTGTAACCTCCTCCAGCAACTACAACCCTCCCTATCTCTGTAACCTCCTCCAGCCCCTACACCCTCCCTATCTCTGTAACCTCCTCCAGCAACTACAACCCTCCCTATCTCTGTAACCTCCTCCAGCCCATACAACCCTCCCTATCTCTCTAACCTCCTCCAGCCCCTACACCCTCCCTATCTCTGTAACCTCCTCCAGCAACTACAACCCTCCCTATCTCTATAACCTCCTCCAGTCCTACAACCCTCCCTATCTCTGTAACCTCCTCCAGTCCTACACCCCTCCCTATCTCTGTAACCTCCTCCAGTCCTACACCCCTCCCTATCTCTGTAACCTCCTCCAGCCCTACAACCCTCCCTATCTCTGTAACCTCCTCCAGCCCTACACCCCTCCCTATCTCTGTAACCTCCTCCAGCCCCTACAACCCTCCCTATCTCTGTAACCTCCTCCAGCCCTACACCCTCCCTATCTCTGTAACCTCCTCCAGCCGCTACAACCCTCCCTATCTCTGTAACCTCCTCCAGCCCTACACCCTCCCTATCTCTGTAACCTCCTCCAGCCCCTACAACCCTCCCTATCTCTGTAACCTCCTCCAGCCCTACACCCTCCCTATCTCTGTAACCTCCTCCAGCCCCTGCAATCGTCGAAGCTCTCTGCACTTCTCTAATTCTGCCCTCCTGAGCAACCCTGATTATAATCGCTCCGCCTTTGTTGGCCGTGCCTTCAGCTGCCTGGGCTCTAAGCTCTGGAATTCCCTCCCTAAACCTCTCCGCCTGCCTCTCCTCCTTTAAGACGCTCCTTAAAACCTACCTCTTTGACCAAGCTTTTGGACACCCATCCTAATATCTCCTTGCGTGTCTCGCCGTTAAATTTTGTTTGAAAATTGCTCGTGTGAAGCACCTTGGGACGTTTTTCTATGTCAGGGATGCAAAATAAATCCAAATTGTTGTTGTTGGACATCCAGCCCTGGATGAGCCAATCACTTCCTCCTCGCTAAACATTTCAAGCCACCGTTTTCAGCCCCTATACCCTCGCCACCAACTCCAGCCTGCTCCGTGACCACTGGCTCGGGCTGCATCAGACTGCTCGCCATCTCGGCATCCCACCACTAAAACCCACCTACTCCCCTCTCCGCAACATCGCCTGTCTCCGTCCCGATAGTGTGGTGTTTAGCCGTGGCTCAGTGGGGAGCACACTCGCCTCTGAGTCAGCAGGTTGTGGGTTCAAGTCCCACTCCAGGGACCCGAGCGCACACATCAACGCTGACGCGCCAGTGCAGTGCCGAGGGAGTGCTGCACTGTCGGAGGTGCTGTCTCTCCGATGAGACCTTAAAGCGAGGCCCCCTCTACCCCCTTCGGGTGGCCGTAAAAGATCCCGTGGCACTATTTCGAAGAAGAGCGGGGGAGTCATCCCTGGTGTCCTGGGCCCAATATTTATCCCCCAATCAACATAACAAACAACAGATTGATTATCTGGTCATGATCACATTGCTGTTTGTGGGAGCTTGCTGTGCGCAAGTTGGCTGCCGTGTTTCCCACATTACAACAGTTTCCCATGTTACATATTACAATAGCCAGGCCCAGTCGCTGCCGGAGGCCCATCAGGCTGAGCACCCCCTCGGCCTGCGAGCAGCATCGGAGCAGGCCCGGGAGCGGAAGGAACAGCGTGGAGGCCTAGCCCATCAGGCTGAGCATCCCCTCGGCCTGCGAGCAGCATCGGAGCAGGCCCGGGAGTGGAAGGAGCAGTGTGGTGGCGACCACTCCAGGGAGTAGCACGTGCCAGAGCAGGAGGGCGACGGCAGTGAAGAGGGGCATCACCAAGGTTCAGGTCGGTGATTGGAACATGGGCAGGTACAGCAGGAGCGACGAGGTCGGGGCGAAGGAACGGCGAGAGATTGTAGAGGGACGTACCCGGGAGAGGCGTGAGTTCGGGGCCCAGGGGGCAGCACGGGCCCAGCCCACACTGCGATATGTGTGCGCGCACTAGGTCCGTGCAGCAGAGCTGGTCTCCAGTTAGTCCTGGTTAACCCTTGCCACTGGACCAAGACCCAGCTCTGTCAAGCCCCGTGTGGTGGTTGGTGTGTAACGGTCACTCCACGTTAAGAAAATCCACGCACAGGTATCTTCCACCCTTCAGGATGTAGTTCGGGACCTGGAATATTAGGTCCTTCATTGAAACACCTGTGAACTTTTTGACGTGGAAGCAAGTCATCCTCGATTTGAGGGACTGCCTGTGATGATGATTATAACAGTGCCTATACTCCAAAAGTACTTCATTGGCTGTAAAGCGCTTTGAGACATCCAGTGGTTGCGAATGCTCGCTCTTTGATGACTTATCCACCCATTGAGTCTCACTAACTTTGCATGGGGAGCAATTAATAGAGTAACGTTTACATAGGCAATTCCATTACCAGTGTAATTATAGCGTGACACGTTTACATAGGAAATTCCCATTATAAATGTATTAAAGTATTATGTGGCAAAATGTGAGGTTATCCACTTTGGTAAGAAGAATAAAAAAGCAAATTATAATTTAAACAGGGAGAGATTACAAAGTGCTGCAGTACAGAGGGACCTGGGCTCCTTGTGCATGAAACACAAAAGGTTATTATGCAGGTACAGCAAGTGATCAGGAAGGCAAATGGAATATTGGCCTTTATTGCAAGGGGGATAGAGTATAAAAGCAGAGAAGTCCTGCTACACCTGTACAGGGTATTGGTGAGGCCACACCTGGAGTACTGCGTACAGTTTTGGTCTCCATATTTAAGGAAGGATATACTTGCATTGGACGCTGTTCAGAGAAAGTTCACTCGGTTGATTCCTGAGATGAAGGGGTTGACTTATGAAGAAAGGTTGAGCAGGTTGGGCCTCTACTCATTGGAGTTTAGAAGAATGAGAGGTGATCTTATTGAAACATATAAGATTCTGAGGGGGCTGGACAGGGTAGATGCAGAGAGGATGTTTCCCCTCGTGGGGGAATCTAGAACTAGGGGGCAGAGTTTCAGAATAAGGGGCCACCCATTTAGAACTGAGATGAGGAAGAATTTCTTCTCTCGGGGTCGTGAATCTTTGGAATTCTCTGCCCCAGAGAGCTGTGGAGGCTGGGTCATTGAATATATTCAAGGCCGAGATAGACTGATTTTTGAGTGGTAAGGGAATAAAGGGTTATGGGGAGCGGGCGGGGAAGTGGAGCTGAGTCCAAGATTAGATCAGCCATAATGTTTTTGATGGCGGAGCAGGCTCGAAGGGCCAAATGGCCGATTCCTGCTCCTCTTTCTTATGTTATTATGTTCTTATAATTATAGCGTGACACGTTTACATAGGAAATTACCCAATATAAATGTAATTATAGCGTGACGTGTTTACATAGGAAATTTTCATAAATGTAATTATAGCCTGACACGTTTATATAGGAAATTCCCATTATAAATGTAATTATAGCGTGACGTGTTTACATAGAAAATTTTCATAAATGTAATTATAGCGTGACACGTTTATATAGGAAATTTTCATTATAAATGTAATTATAGCGTGACGTGTTTACATAGGAAATTTTCATAAATGTAATTATAGCGTGACACGTTTATATAGGAAATTTTCATTATAAATGTAATTATAGCGTGACGTGTTTACATAGGAAATTTTCATAAATGTAATTATAGCGTGACACGTTTATATAGGAAATTCCCATTATAAATGTAATTATAGCATGACATGTTTATATAGGAAATTTTCATTATAAATGTAATTATAGCGTGACGTGTTTACATAGGAAATTCGCATTATAAATGTAATTGTAGCATGACGTGTTTACATAGGAAATTTTCATAAATGTAATTATAGCGTGACACGTTTATATAGGAAATTCCCATTATAAATGTAATTGTAGCGTGATGTGTTTACATAGAAAATTTTCATTATAAGTGTAATTATCGCGTGACACGTTTGCGGTTTTTAATATTGCTGCCTGATTTCCGTTTGCGTTGCAGGAGCTGGCGGAGAAGTTTCTGGAAGGCCAGTTTGCCCTGGAGGTGTTTCTGGAGCAGTACAACGAGCGACGCAAGCTTGCTCACCTCCGTCGCGTGCGCATCGAGAAGCTGCAGGAGATCCTGAGCCGGCCACAGCAGCCCGCCGCGACGGTGACCCCCGACCTGCCGGAGCCCCCCCACCCCCAACCCAGCCAACGCCTGCCCCAGCGGCCGCCCCCCCCCAGGCCGTCCGCCATCCAGCCCAGTCCAGCCGCCCATCCCGCTGCCCTGCCCTACAACCCCAACCCCGGCGTGGCGGGCGTCCCCCATCAGGTGATGTCCCCTTACCCCGCCATCGCCGGCGCTGCCCCACCGCACTTCTACCCCCAGCCCAGCCCGCCCCTGTGCCCCTACCCCGTCCAGGCCCAGTTTCCCGCCGGCCAGCCCCCTTACCCCACCTACCCCATGCCCATGTACAACTGTGGACCCTCCGGCCCTCCCCCGCTCCCGCCCCGGCCTGGGTACAGACAGCAGCCCCAGCCCGGGTACCACATGCCGCAGCCCTACTAGCCCCACCAGGGCGGGAAGGAGCACCCTGCTTACTGCCTTTGGGTGTCGCAGAGTGTTCGTGTGTGTGCGCGCGCGTGTGTAAATATTATACAGATTATAGTATTTATTTTGGCCCGGATTGAGCGTCCAAAGATATTGGCTGGGCGCTCGCTCCTGTTGGCATCCGATTCAGCTCCCCTTCCCTCCGGCAGCGTGGCGTGTTCGTTCTTCCTCATCACCTCACCGCTCGAGGGCTTCTCCTTGGGTATCAGTCATGGCTCAGTGGGCAGCACTCTCGTCCTCTGAGTCAGAAGGATGTGTGTCCGAGCCGGTCGACACTGGGCAGTGCCAGTACTGAGGGAGTGCCGCGCTGTCGGAGGGGCAGTACTGAGGGAGCGCCGCGCTGTCGGAGGGGCAGTACTGAGGGAGTGCCGCGCTGTCGGAGGGGCAGTACTGAGGGAGTGCCGCGCTGTCGGAGGGGCAGTACTGAGGGAGCGCCGCGCTGTCGGAGGGGGCAGTACTGAGGGAGTGCCGCGCTGTCGGAGGGGGCAGTACTGAGGGAGCGCCGCGCTGTCGGAGGGGCAGTACTGAGGGAGTGCCGCGCTGTCGGAGGGGCAGTACTGAGGGAGCGCCGCACTGTCGTAGGAGGCAGTACTGAGGGAGCGCCGCACTGTCGTAGGAGGCAGTACTGAGGGAGCGCCGCGCTGTCGGAGGGGCAGTACTGAGGGAGCGCCGCACTGTCGTAGGAGGCAGTACTGAGGGAGCGCCGCGCTGTCGGAGGGGCAGTACTGAGGGAGCGCCGCACTGTCGTAGGAGGCAGTACTGAGGGAGTGCTGCACTGTCGTAGGAGGCAGTACTGAGGGAGTGCTGCAGTGTCGGAGGGGCAGTACTGAGGGAGCGCCGCACTGTCGTAGGAAGCAGTACTGAGGGAGTGCTGCAGTGTCAGACGGGCAGTACTGGGGGAGAGCTGCACTGTCGGAGGGGCAGTACTGAGGGAGTGTCTGTCTTTCAAATGAGATTTTCAATTGACCAGTCCCCCAGCCTTAAAAACCTTTTGAGGGTCGAGAATTGCAGATTTTGTGAAGAAGTGCTTCCTGACATCACCCGTGCATGGTCTGGCTCTTAATTTTAGCGTAACGTTGCCTTGTTCTGGACTCACCCACTGGAAGAAATAGTGTTTCTCTATCCACCCTGCCGAATCCTTTAATCATATTAAACACCTTGTTTAGATCGCTCATTAATCCTCTCGGAAAGTATACAAGCCTGCCCCCAACTGTCTGCATCATGCATGAGCCCATGTGGTGGGACCAGCGAGCTATTCGACTGTGAAAGCATCGCAACAGAGGCCGATGCTGCCTTCCATCGATTTTGTGTTGGTACTAGTCGGAGCACCTAATTTCTTGGGTGCTATTCTCCAACATCCTTATTATCCAGTACTCTATCCTCTCATACTCCTTCACGGGGAGGACTGATGGGCGTGTAATGAGATCTCCTCCCTCTCTAACCCAGGGGTCACTGGACAGTGATCAGGAACAGGAACCCTTGCTGATTTCACCCTCTCTCTCTAACCCAGGGGTCACTGGACAGTGATCAGGAGCAGGAACCCTGGCTGATTTCCCCTCTCTCTCTAACCCAGGGGTCACTGGACAGTGATCAGGAGCAGGAACCCTGGCTGATTTTCCCTCTCTCTCTAACCCAGGGGTCACTGGACAGTGATCAGGAGCAGGAACTGTGGTACTGAGGGAGCGCTGTTCTGTCAGAAGTGCCGTCCTTCGGTTGAGACATTGACCCGAGACCCTGTCTGCCCTCCGCGGGACAGCTGCTTGTGAAAGCGCTACCATCTGCAGTCCGCTGTCACTTGGCCTTTCCTCACAGTCTCTCTCTCGCCTGTTGGAATTGAACTTAGTGAAGGGACAGTGACTCTCTGAGCTTTTCCTCTTCCTTCCTCCTCTCGATCAGCCTACCAGGTTATGGCCCCTCTGCGCAGTACGGTGCAGGTCACAGGCATGACTCTCACACCTGCCCCAGTCCCGTTTTGGACACCGACACCGATAGCGGATTGAGGACGAGCCACCTGCAGCAGCCGAATAGCCTGCTGACGCCCGCTCCCCCACCCCCCCCTGGATACGCACGAGACCGGGGCTGGCCTCCCAGTGAGGGAGTGGCATGACCAGGGGGTATAACGGAGGAGAGAAACGAGTTTTGGACATGGATATCGGGGTGAGGCTGTGCAGCTCCCTGTAGCCGAATAGCCGGCTGGTCGCCCTCTGGTTTCCACGAGAGAGGGGGCTGTGCTCCCAGTGAGGGAGTGGCAGGGCGAAGGGGTGTAACCGAGGGGGAAACACGGGAATCTGGGTGAGGCTGCGCAGCACCTTGTAGCCGAACAGCCAACAGGCTCACTTGATGCCCTCTGGATTTGCCAAGAAAGGGGCTGGGCTACCAGTGAGGCAGTGGGAGGTCTAAGGGGTAGAACCAAAGAGCGTTTTGGGGTATCGGGGTTAGGCTGTGCAGTTCCCTTTGCTGACGCACGCCGCCTGGATTTGCATGAGACCGGAACTGCGTTCCCAGTGAGGGAGTGGGAGGACGACGCCTTTGGACATGAGTATCTGGGTGAGACTGTGTTGCTCTCTGTGGCCGAATAGCTGGCTGGTTGCCCTCTGGATTTGCATGCGACCAAAGCTGGGCTCACAGCGCCTGCAGCCCAGCGAGAGGGAGTGACAAGATGAGGGGTGCATCAAACACAGCGAGGGATACAGCAACCAATGGAAGTTACAGAACCACTACGCTGGTTTGATACTGATTGCCTTTTACAGCTTTCTAAATGCAGCGTTCACGCTGCAATGCTGGTTCCAGATGAATGTACTGAATATTTACACAGGTGATTATCTTCAGGGTTTGCTTTCTCTTAATTTCAAACTTTCCTGTGATTCTCTTACAAAGTATATGATTGTAAAATTAATTTGAATGATTCTGGAGTGGTATATATGAAATATATGTAAAAGATCAAAATCTTTGCCTTTGTATTAACCAATTAAAATTGTCTCTTGCCTTGTTTGTACAGTGTATGTATTCCCAACCCTGCGTTGAAATAAGCATTTGACAGGATTTTTATTAAAGGTGATGGGAATAAGATCCCCTTATTACACATACCCAGAGCAGATACAGAGTAAAACTCCCTCTACACTCTCACATCAAATACTCCCAGGGCAGGAACAGCACGGGCTGAGATACAGAGTAAAGCTCCCTCTACACTGTCCCATCGAACACTACTGGGGCAGGTACACCATGGGTTAGATACAGAGTAAAGCTCCCTGTACACTGTCCCATCAAACACTCCCAGGGCAGGTACAGGGGGTTAGATACAGAGTAAAGCTCCCTCTACACTGTCCCATCAAACACTCCCAGGGCAGGTACACCAGGGGTTAGATACAGAGCAAAGCTCTCTCTACTCTTCACCAAACACTCGCAGGGCAGGTACAGCATGAGGTAGATAGAGAGTAAAGCTCCCTCTAAACTATCCCATCAAACACTCAGGACAGGTACAGCACGGGTTATATACCGAGTAAAGCTTCCTCGACACTGCCATCAAACACTCCCAGGACAGGTACAGCACGGGGTTAGATATAGAGTAAAGCTCCCTCCACACTCTCACTTCAAACACTCCCAGGGCACATACACCATGGGTTAGAAACAGACTAAAGCTCCCTTTACACTATTCCATCCAACACTCCCAGGGCAGGAACAGCATGGTTAGGGAGAGTAAGGCTCTCTATTGCCTGTGCCATCAAACACTCCCAGGACAGGTTCACCACGGGTTAGAGAGCAAAGCTCTCTCTACACTGTTCCATCAAACACTCCCAGGGCAGGTACAGCACGGGGTTAGATACAGAGTAAAGCTCCACCTACACTGTCCCGTCAAACATTCCCAGGGTAGGTCCAGCACGGGGTTAGATGCAGAGTAAAGCTATCTCTACACTCTCCGATCGAACACTACCAGGGCAGGTACAGCACGGGTTATATACCGAGTAAATCTTCATCGACACTGTGCCATCAAACACTCTCAGGACAGGTACACCACGGGTTAGATACAGAGTAAAGCTCCCTCTACACTGTCCCATCAAACACTCCCAGGGCAGGTACAGCACGGGGTTAGATACAGAGTAAAGCTTCCCTCTACACTGTCCCATCAAACACTCCCAGGGCAGGTACAGCACGGGTTAGATACAGAGTAAAGCTCCCTCTACACTGTCCCATCAAACACTCCCAGGGCAGGTACAGCACGGGGTTAGAAACAGACTAAAGCTCCCTCTACACTATTCCATCCAACACTCACAGGGCAGGAACAGCACGGTTAGGGAGAGTAAGGCTCTCTCTACACTGTGCCATCAAACACTCCCAGGACAGGTTCACCACAGGTTAGATACAGAGTAAAGCTCCCTCTACACTGTCCCATCAAACACTCCCAGGGCAGGTACAGCACGGGGTTAGAAACAGACTAAAGCTCTCTCTACACTGTTCCATCAAACATTCCCAGGGCAGGTACAGCACGGGGTTAGAAACAGACTAAAGCTCCCTCTACACTGTCCCATCAAACATTCCCAGGGCAGGTACAGCACGGGGTTAGAAACAGACTAAAGCTCTCTCTACACTGTTCCATCAAACACTCCCAGGGCAGGTACAGCACGGGGTTAGATACAGAGTAAAGCTCCCTCTACACTGTCCCATCAAACATTCCCAGGGCAGGTACAACACGGGGTTAGATACAGAGTAAAGCTCCCTCTACACTGTCCCATCAAACATTCCCAGGGCAGGTACAGCACGGGGTTAGAAACAGACTAAAGCTCTCTCTACACTGTTCCATCAAACACTCCCAGGGCAGGTACAGCACGGGGTTAGATACAGAGTAAAGCTCCCTCTACACTGTCCCATCAAACATTCCCAGGGCAGTTACAGCACGGGGTTAGATACAGAGTAAAGCTCCCTCTACACTATTCCATCCAACATTCCCAGGGCAGGTACAGGGGGTTAGATACAGAGTAAAGCTCCATCTACACTGTCCCATCAAACATTCCCAGGGCAGGTACAGGGGGTTAGATGCAGAGTAAAGCTACCTCTACACTCTCCGATCGAACACTACCAGGGCAGGTACAGCACGGGTTAGATACAGAGTAATGCTCCCTCTACACTGTCCCATCAAACACCTCCCAGGGCAGGTACACCACGGGTTAGATACAGAGTAAAGCTCCCTGTATACTGTCCCATCAAACACTCCCAGGGCAGGTACAGCACGGGTTAGATACAGAGTAAAGCTCCCTGTATACTGTCCCATCAAACACTCCCAGGGCAGGTACACCAGGCGTTAGATACAGAGCAAAGCTCTCAACTCTTCCACCAAACACTCCCAGGGCAGGTACAGCATGGGGTAGATAGAGAGTAAAGCTCCCTCTAAACTATCCCATCAAACACTCTCAGGACAGGTACACCACGGGTTAGATGCAGAGTAAAGCTCCCTGTACACTGTCCCATCAAACACTCCCAGGGCAGGTACAGCACGGGGTTAGATATAGAGTAAAGCTTCCTCTACACTCTCACTTCAAACACTCCCAGGGCACGTACACCATGGGTTTGAAACAGACTAAAGCTCCCTCTACACTATTCCATCCAACACTCACAGGGCAGGAACAGCCCGGTCAGGGAGAGTAAGGCTCTCTCTACACTGTGCCATCAAACACTCGCAGGACAGGTTCACCACAGGTTAGATACAGAGTAAAGCTCCCTCAACACTGTGCCATCAAACACTCCCAGAGCAGGTACACCACGGGTTAGAGAGTAAAGCTCTCTCTACACTGTTCCATCAAACACTCCCAGGGCCGGTACAGCACGGGGTTAGATACAGAGTAAAGCTCCCCCTACATTGTCCCAGCAAACACTCCCAGGGTAGGTACAGCACGGGTAAGATGCAGAGTAAAGCTCCCTCAACACTGTCCCATCAAACATTCCCAGGGTAGGTACAGCACGGGTTAGATACAGAGTAAAGCTCCCTCTACACTGTCACATCGAACACTACTGGGGCAGGTACAGCACGAGGTTAGATACAGAGTAAAGCTCCCTCTACACTGTCTCATCAAACACTCCCAGGACAGGTACAGCACGGGTTGGATGCAGAGTAAAGCTACCTCTACACTCTCCGATCGAACACTACCAGGACAGGTACAGCACGGGTTATATACCGAGTAAAGCTTCCTCAACACTGTGCCAGCAAACACTCCCAGGGCAGGTACACCACGGGTTAGATACAGAGTAAAGCTCCCTGTACACTGTCCCAGCAAACACTCCCAGGGCAGGTACAGCACGGGTTAGATGCAGAGTAAAGCTCCCTCAACACCGTGCCATCAAACACTCCGAGGGCACGTACAGCACGGGGTTAGATACAGAGTAAAGCTCCCTGTACACTGTCCCATCAAACACTCCCAGGGCAGGTACAGCATGGGTAGATACAGAGTAAAGCTCCCTCTACACTGTCCCATCAAACATTCCCAGGGCAGGTACAGCACGGGGTTAGATACAGAGTAAAGCTCCCTCTACACTGTCCCATCAAACACTCCCAGGGCAGGTACAGCATGGGTAGATACAGAGTAAAGCTCCCTCTACACTGTCCCATCAAACACTCCCAGGGCAGGTACAGCATGGGTAGATACAGAGTAAAGCTCCCTCTACACTGTCCCATCAAACACTCCCAGGGCAGGTACAGCACGGGGTTAGATACAGAGTAAAGCTCCCTATTCAGTGTCCCATCAAACACTCCCAGGGCAGGTACAGCACGGGGTTAGATACAGAGTAAAGCTCCCTATACAGTGTCCCATCAAACACTCCCAGATCAGATACAGAGTAAAGCTCCTTCATACGTGCCTGATTTCTTGGACACATATTTTCCTCATGACGTATGTTAGTGTGTATAAAAGAACTATCCACACTGAGGAAGTGGATTGAATTCAACCTCATAGTTTCCATTCAGCTATAGTTACATTGGCAGGATATGAGTTTCAGTCTGCTCATGACTGCTTTCCTCCGTGAATTACTTTTAAAAATTTGAAATAGTAATTTATTCCTTGCATTACATCTTGCTGTTCAGAATGTACTCCGGACAAATCTTCAATTGACTAGCGTCTGACCAAGCTTCTGTACTCCACAGTGTCAGCTGTCCCTCAGTGGGTAGCACACTCACCACAGTCAGAAAGTTGTGCATTCAAGTCTCACTCGAGGCACCTGAGCATGTAAATCTCGGCTGACACTCCCAGTGCAGTACTGAGGGAACGCTGCACTGTCGGAGGGGCAGTACTGAGGGAGCGCTGCACTGTCGGAGGGGCAGTACTGAGGGAGCGCTGCACTGTTGGAGGGGCAGTACTGAGGGAGTGCTGCACTGTCGGAGGGGCAGTACTGAGGGAGCGCTGCACTGTTGGAGGGGCAGTACTGAGGGAGTGCTGCACTGTCGGAGGGGCAGTACTGAGGGAACGCTGCACTGTCGGAGGGGCAGTACTGAGGGAGGGCCGCACTGTTGGAGGGGCAGTACTGAAGGAGTGCTGCACTGTCGGAGGGGCAGTACTGAGGGAGTGCTGCACTATCGGAGGGGCTGTGCTGAGGGAGTGCTGCACTGTCGGAGGTGATATCTTTCAGATGAGACGTTAAACCGAGGCCCCGTCTGCTCTCTCAGGTGGATGTAAAAAATCCCACGGTACTATTTGGAAGAAGAGCTGGGGAGTTATCCCCGGTGTCCTGGGGCAATATTTATCCCTCAATCAACATAACAAAAACAGATGAACTGATCATTATCACATTGCTGTTTGTGGGAGCTTGCTGTGCGCAAGTTGGCTGCTGCGTTTCCCACATTACAACAGTGACTACACTCCAATAGTACTTCATTGGCTGTAAAGCGCTTTGGGACATCCGGTGGTCAATGAAAGGCGCAATATAAATCCAAGTCTGTTCCCACAGCCGTTCCATCTCCCCAACTTAAGCAGGTTATAAAACCAGCAGATTATCGCACAACTAATCTCGTGTCTGCCCCACAGAGTCACACAGACGGAGGCCATTCGGCCCATCGTGCCTGTGCTGGCTCTGTGAAAAAGTTCTCCAATTAGTCCCACTCCCCCCTGCCTTTTCCCCATTGCCCTGGAAATATTTCCCCTTCCAGTATTTATCCAATCCCGCTTTTGAAAGTCACTATTGAATCTGCTCCCACCGCCCTTTCAGGCAGCGCGTTCCCGATCACAACAACTCGCTGTGTAAACACATCTCTCCTCATCTCCCCCTCTGGGTCTTTTCCCAATTACCTTCAATCTGTGTCCTCTGGTTACCCACCCTCCCGACACAGGAAACTGTTTCTCCTTATTTAATCGATCAAAACCCTTCATGATTCTAAACACCTCGATCAAATCTCCCCTTAACCTTCTCTGCTCTAAGGAGAACAATCCCAGCTTCTCCAGTCTCTCCATGTAACTGAAGTCCCACATCCCTGGTACCATTCTGGTCAATCTCCCCTTAACCTTCTCTGCTCTAAGGAGAACAACCCCAGCTTCTCCAGTCTCCCCATGTAACTGAGGTCCCACATCCCTGGTACCATTCTGGGCAATCTCCCCTTAACCTTCTCTGCTCTAAGGAGAACAATCCCAGCTTCTCCAGTCTCCCCATGTAACTGAGGTCCCATATCCCGGGTACCATTCTGGTCAATCTGCCCTTAACCTTCTCTGCTCTAAGGAGAACAACCCCAGCTTCTCCAGTCTCTCCATGTAACTGAGGTCCCACATCCCTGGTACCATTCTGGTCAATCTCCCCTTAACCTTCTCTGCTCTAAGGAGAACAATCCCAGCTTCTCCAGTCTCTCCATGTAACTGAAGTCCCACATCCCCGGTACCATTCTGGTCAATCTCCCCTTAACCTTCTCTGCTCTAAGGAGAACAATCCCAGCTTCTCCAGTCTCCCCATGTAACTGAAGTCCCACATCCCTGGTACCATTCTGGGCAATCTCCCCTTAACCTTCTCTGCTCCAAGGAGAACAATTCCAGCTTCTCCAGTCTCTCCATGTAACTGAAGTCCCACATCCCCGGTACCATTCTGGGCAATCTCCCCTTAACCTTCTCTGCTCCAAGGAGAACAATCCCAGCTTCTCCAGTCTCTCCATGAAACTGAAGTCCCACATCCCCGGTACCATTCTGGGTCAATCTCCCCTTAACCTTCTCTGGTCTAAGGAGAACAATCCCAGCTTCTCCAGTCTCTCCATGAAACTGAAGTCCCACATCCCTGGTACCATTCTGGGTCAATCTCCCCTTAACCTTCTCTGGTCTAAGGAGAACAACCCCAGCTTCTCCAGTCTTCCCATGTTACTGAAGTCCCACATCCCTGGTACCATTCTGGTCAATCTCCCCTTAACCTTCTCTGCTCTAAGGAGAACAATCCCAGCTTCTCCAGTCTCCCCATGTAACTGAAGTCCCACATCCCTGGTACCATTCTGGTCAATCTCCCCTTAACCTTCTCTGCTCCAAGGAGAACAATCCCAGCTTCTCCAGTCTCTCCATGTAACTGAATTCCCACATCCCCGGTACTATTCTGGTCAATCTCCCATTAACCTTCTCTGCTCTAAGGAGAACAATCCTAGCTTCTCCAGTCTCCACATGTAACTGAGGTCCCACATCCCTGGTACCATTCTGGTCAATCTCCCCTTAACCTTCTCTGCTCCAAGGAGAACAATCCCAGCTTCTCCAGTCTCTCCATGTAACTGAGGTCCCACATCCCTGGTACCATTCTGGTCAATCTCCCTCTGCACCCTCTCCCAGGCCTTCACATCCTGCCTAAAGTGTGGTGCCCGGAATACTCAAGCTGGGGCCTAACCAACTGATTTATACCCTCAGTGAGAACAACGTGATAATGACCAGATAATCTGTTTTAATGATGTTGATTGAGGGATAAATATTGGGCCCAGGACACTGGGTAGAACTCCCACTGTTCTTCAAAATAGTGGCCGTGGGATCTTTTACTTTCAACTGAGAGAGCAGATGGGCCCTGGTTTAACGCTTCATCTGTAAGATGGCACCTCCGACAGTGCAGCGCTTCCTCAGTACTGCCCCTCCGACAGTGCAGCACTCCCTCAGTACTGCCCCTCCGACAGTGCAGCGCTTCCTCAGTACTGCCCCTCCGACAGTGCAGCACTCCCTCAGTACTGCCCCTCCGACAGTGCAGCACTCCCTCAGTACTGCCCCTCCGACAGTGCAGCACTCCCTCAGTACTGCCCCTCCGACAGTGCAGCACTCCCTCAGTACTGACCCTCCGACAGTGCAGCACTCCCTCAGTACTGCCCCCCCGACAGTGCAACGCTCCCTCAGTACTGCCCCTCCGACAGTGCAGCACTCCCTCAGTACTGCCCCTCCGACAGTGCAGCACTCCCTCAGTACTGACCCTCCGACAGTGCGGCACTCCCTCAGTACTGCCCCCCCGACAGTGCAACGCTCCCTCAGTACTGTCCCTCCGACAGTGCAGCACTCCCTCAGTACTGCCCCTCCGACAGTGCAGCACTCCCTCAGTACTGACCCTCCGACAGTGCAGCACTCCCTCAGTACTGCCCCCCCGACAGTGCAACGCTCCCTCAGTACTGCCCCTCCGACAGTGCAGCACTCCCTCAGTACTGCCCCTCCGACAGTGCAGCACTCCCTCAGTACTGACCCTCCGACAGTGCGGCACTCCCTCAGTACTGCCCCCCCGACAGTGCAGCACTCCCTCAGTACTGCCCCCCCGACAGTGCAGCGCTCCCTCAGTACTGCCCCTCCGACAGTGCAGCACTCCCTCAGTACTGCCCCTCCGACAGTGCAGCACTCCCTCAGTACTGCCCCTCCGACAGTGCAGCACTCCCTCAGTACTGACCCTCCGACAGTGCGGCACTCCCTCAGTACTGCCCCCCCGACAGTGCAACGCTCCCTCAGTACTGTCCCTCCGACAGTGCAGCACTCCCTCAGTACTGCCCCTCCGACAGTGCAGCACTCCCTCAGTACTGACCCTCCGACAGTGCAGCACTCCCTCAGTACTGCCCCCCCGACAGTGCAACGCTCCCTCAGTACTGCCCCTCCGACAGTGCAGCACTCCCTCAGTACTGCCCCTCCGACAGTGCAGCACTCCCTCAGTACTGACCCTCCGACAGTGCGGCACTCCCTCAGTACTGCCCCCCCGACAGTGCAGCACTCCCTCAGTACTGCCCCCCCGACAGTGCAGCGCTCCCTCAGTACTGCCCCTCCGACAGTGCGGCACTCCCTCAGTACTGCCCCCCCGACAGTGCGGCACTCCCTCAGTACTGACCCCCCGACAGTGCAGCGCTCCCTCAGTACTGCCCCTCCGACAGTGCAGCGCTTTCTCAGTACTGCCTCTCTGTATTACTCCTCTCCCTCCTCTCACCCTCGCCCCTCCCACCCACTCTCCCTCATCTCCATTACCTTCCACTCCCCTCCATTCCCCTCCCTTTCCCCATCCCTCCAGCCCGAGGTTAGGATCAGTTTCTGGACATTATCACCTCCCCTGCTCCACTGCCATAAACATCGGTGGCCACAATGTGAGGCTGGTCCTCCCCTCAGGCAGCAGGGGGCAGTGTGGGCGGGAGGTTCAGGTTGTGGGTCTGGATCGAGTCAACGGCTGAATCAAACCAGGAACACCGACACAGAGTGCACTGTCGGAGAGGCAGTACTGAGGGAGAGCTGCACTGTCGGAGGGGCAGTACTGAGGGAGTGCTGCACTGTCGGAGGGGCAGTACTGAGGGAGAGCTGCACTGTCGGAGGGGCAGTACTGAGGGAGTGCTGCACTGTCGGAGGGGCAGTACTGAGGGAGAGCTGCACTGTCGGAGGGGCAGTACTGAGGGAGTGCTGCACTGTCGGAGGGGCAGTACTGAGGGAGAGCTGCACTGTCGGAGGGGCAGTACTGAGGGAGTGCTGCACTGTCGGAGAGGCAGTACTGAGGGAGTGCTGCACTGTCGGAGGGGCAGTACTGAGGGAGAGCTGCACTGTCGGAGGGGCAGTACTGAGGGAGTGCTGCACTGTCGGAGGGGCAGTACTGAGGGAGTGCTGCACTGTCGGAGGGGCAGTACTGAGGGAGTGCTGCACTGTCGGAGGGGCTGTACTGAGGGAGTGCTGCACTGTCGGAGGGGCAGTACTGAGGGAGTGCTGCACTGTCGGAGGGGCTGTACTGAGGGAGTGCTGCACTGTCGGAGGGGCTGTACTGAGGGAGTGCTGCACTGTCGGAGGGGCTGTACTGAGGGAGTGCTGCACTGTCGGAGGGGCTGTACTGAGGGAGTGCTGCACTGTCGGAGGGGCAGTACTGAGGGAGGGCCGCACTGTCAGGGGCAGTACTGAGGGAGCGCTGCACTATCGGAGGGGCAGTACTGAGGGAGGGCCGCACTGTCGGAGGGGCAGTACTGAAGGAGTGCTGCACTGTCGGAGGGGCTGTGCTGAGGGAGTGCTGCACTGTCGGAGGGGCAGTACTGAGGGAGTGCTGCACTATCGGAGGGGCTGTGCTGAGGGAGTGCTGCACTGTCGGAGGTGATATCTTTCAGATGAGACGTTAAACCGAGGCCCCGTCTGCTCTCTCAGGTGGATGTAAAAAATCCCACGGTACTATTTGGAAGAAGAGCTGGGGAGTTATCCCCGGTGTCCTGGGGCAATATTTATCCCTCAATCAACATAATAAAAACAGATGAACTGATCATTATCACATTGCTGTTTGTGGGAGCTTGCTGTGCGCAAGTTGGCTGCTGCGTTTCCCACATTACAACAGTGACTACACTCCAATAGTACTTCATTGGCTGTAAAGCGCTTTGGGACATCCGGTGGTCAATGAAAGGCGCAATATAAATCCAAGTCTGTTCCCACAGCCGTTCCATCTCCCCAACTTAAGCAGGTTATAAAACCAGCAGATTATCGCACAACTAATCTCGTGTCTGCCCCACAGAGTCACACAGACGGAGGCCATTCGGCCCATCGTGCCTGTGCTGGCTCTGTGAAAAAGTTCTCCAATTAGTCCCACTCCCCCCTGCCTTTTCCCCATTGCCCTGGAAATATTTCCCCTTCCAGTATTTATCCAATCCCGCTTTTGAAAGTCACTATTGAATCTGCTCCCACCGCCCTTTCAGGCAGCGCGTTCCCGATCACAACAACTCGCTGTGTAAACACATCTCTCCTCATCTCCCCCTCTGGGTCTTTTCCCAATTACCTTCAATCTGTGTCCTCTGGTTACCCACCCTCCCGACACAGGAAACTGTTTCTCCTTATTTAATCGATCAAAACCCTTCATGATTCTAAACACCTCGATCAAATCTCCCCTTAACCTTCTCTGCTCTAAGGAGAACAATCCCAGCTTCTCCAGTCTCTCCATGTAACTGAAGTCCCACATCCCTGGTACCATTCTGGTCAATCTCCCCTTAACCTTCTCTGCTCTAAGGAGAACAACCCCAGCTTCTCCAGTCTCCCCATGTAACTGAGGTCCCACATCCCTGGTACCATTCTGGGCAATCTCCCCTTAACCTTCTCTGCTCTAAGGAGAACAATCCCAGCTTCTCCAGTCTCCCCATGTAACTGAGGTCCCATATCCCGGGTACCATTCTGGTCAATCTGCCCTTAACCTTCTCTGCTCTAAGGAGAACAACCCCAGCTTCTCCAGTCTCTCCATGTAACTGAGGTCCCACATCCCTGGTACCATTCTGGTCAATCTCCCCTTAACCTTCTCTGCTCTAAGGAGAACAATCCCAGCTTCTCCAGTCTCTCCATGTAACTGAAGTCCCACATCCCCGGTACCATTCTGGTCAATCTCCCCTTAACCTTCTCTGCTCTAAGGAGAACAATCCCAGCTTCTCCAGTCTCCCCATGTAACTGAAGTCCCACATCCCTGGTACCATTCTGGGCAATCTCCCCTTAACCTTCTCTGCTCCAAGGAGAACAATTCCAGCTTCTCCAGTCTCTCCATGTAACTGAAGTCCCACATCCCCGGTACCATTCTGGGCAATCTCCCCTTAACCTTCTCTGCTCCAAGGAGAACAATCCCAGCTTCTCCAGTCTCTCCATGAAACTGAAGTCCCACATCCCCGGTACCATTCTGGGTCAATCTCCCCTTAACCTTCTCTGGTCTAAGGAGAACAATCCCAGCTTCTCCAGTCTCTCCATGAAACTGAAGTCCCACATCCCTGGTACCATTCTGGGTCAATCTCCCCTTAACCTTCTCTGGTCTAAGGAGAACAACCCCAGCTTCTCCAGTCTTCCCATGTTACTGAAGTCCCACATCCCTGGTACCATTCTGGTCAATCTCCCCTTAACCTTCTCTGCTCTAAGGAGAACAATCCCAGCTTCTCCAGTCTCCCCATGTAACTGAAGTCCCACATCCCTGGTACCATTCTGGTCAATCTCCCCTTAACCTTCTCTGCTCCAAGGAGAACAATCCCAGCTTCTCCAGTCTCTCCATGTAACTGAATTCCCACATCCCCGGTACTATTCTGGTCAATCTCCCATTAACCTTCTCTGCTCTAAGGAGAACAATCCTAGCTTCTCCAGTCTCCACATGTAACTGAGGTCCCACATCCCTGGTACCATTCTGGTCAATCTCCCCTTAACCTTCTCTGCTCCAAGGAGAACAATCCCAGCTTCTCCAGTCTCTCCATGTAACTGAGGTCCCACATCCCTGGTACCATTCTGGTCAATCTCCCTCTGCACCCTCTCCCAGGCCTTCACATCCTGCCTAAAGTGTGGTGCCCGGAATACTCAAGCTGGGGCCTAACCAACTGATTTATACCCTCAGTGAGAACAACGTGATAATGACCAGATAATCTGTTTTAATGATGTTGATTGAGGGATAAATATTGGGCCCAGGACACTGGGTAGAACTCCCACTGTTCTTCAAAATAGTGGCCGTGGGATCTTTTACTTTCAACTGAGAGAGCAGATGGGCCCTGGTTTAACGCTTCATCTGTAAGATGGCACCTCCGACAGTGCAGCGCTTCCTCAGTACTGCCCCTCCGACAGTGCAGCACTCCCTCAGTACTGCCCCTCCGACAGTGCAGCACTCCCTCAGTACTGCCCCTCCGACAGTGCAGCACTCCCTCAGTACTGACCCTCCGACAGTGCAGCACTCCCTCAGTACTGCCCCCCCGACAGTGCAACGCTCCCTCAGTACTGCCCCTCCGACAGTGCAGCACTCCCTCAGTACTGCCCCTCCGACAGTGCAGCACTCCCTCAGTACTGACCCTCCGACAGTGCAGCACTCCCTCAGTACTGCCCCCCCGACAGTGCAACGCTCCCTCAGTACTGCCCCTCCGACAGTGCAGCACTCCCTCAGTACTGCCCCTCCGACAGTGCAGCACTCCCTCAGTACTGCCCCCCCGACAGTGCAACGCTCCCTCAGTACTGTCCCTCCGACAGTGCAGCACTCCCTCAGTACTGCCCCTCCGACAGTGCGGCACTCCCTCAGTACTGACCCCCCGACAGTGCAGCGCTCCCTCAGTACTGCCCCTCCGACAGTGCAGCGCTTTCTCAGTACTGCCTCTCTGTATTACTCCTCTCCCTCCTCTCACCCTCGCCCCTCCCACCCACTCTCCCTCATCTCCATTACCTTCCACTCCCCTCCATTCCCCTCCCTTTCCCCATCCCTCCAGCCCGAGGTTAGGCTCAGTTTCTGGACATTATCACCTCCCCTGCTCCACTGCCATAAACATCGGTGGCCACAATGTGAGGCTGGTCCTCCCCTCAGGCAGCAGGGGGCAGTGTGGGCGGGAGGTTCAGGTTGTGGGTCTGGATCGAGTCAACGGCTGAATCAAACCAGGAACACCGACACAGAGTGCACTGTCGGAGAGGCAGTACTGAGGGAGTGCTGCACTGTCGGAGGGACAGTACTGAGGGAGTAGTGCACTGTCGGAGGGGCAGTACTGAGGGAGAGCTGCACTGTCGGAGGGGCAGTACTGAGGGAGTGCTGCACTGTCGGAGAGGCAGTACTGAGGGAGCGCCGCACTGTAGGAGGGGCAGTACTGAAGGAGTGCCGCACTGTCGGAGGGGCAGTACTGAGGGAGCGCTGCACTGTCGGAGGGGCTGTACTGAGGGAGTGCTGCACTGTCGGAGGGGCTGTACTGAGGGAGTGCTGCACTGTCGGAGGGGCTGTACTGAGGGAGTGCTGCACTGTCGGAGGGGCTGTACTGAGGGAGTGCTGCACTGTCGGAGAGGCTGTACTGAGGGAGCGCTGCACTGTCGGAGGGGCTGTACTGAGGGAGTGCTGCACTGTCGGAGAGGCTGTACTGAGGGAGTGCTGCACTGTCGGAGGGGCTGTACTGAGGGAGTGCTGCACTGTCGGAGGGGCTGTACTGAGGGAGTGCTGCACTGTCGGAGGGGCTGTACTGAGGGAGTGCTGCACTGTCGGAGGGGCTGTACTGAGGGAGTGCTGCACTGTCGGAGGGGCTGTACTGAGGGAGTGCTGCACTGTCGGAGGGGCAGTACTGAGGGAGCGCTGCACTGTCGGAGAGGCAGTACTGAGGGAGTGCCGCACTGTCGGAGGGACAGTACTGAGGGAGTGCTGCACTGTCGGAGGGGCAGTACTGAGGGAGTGCTGCACTGTCGGAGGGACAGTACTGAGGGAGTGCTGCACTGTCGGAGGGGCAGTACTGAGGGAGTGCTGCACTGTCGGAGGGGCAGTACTGAGGTAGTGCTGCACTGTCGGAGGGGCAGTACTGAGGGAGCGCTGCACTGTCGGAGGGGCAGTACTGAGGGAGCACTGCACTGCCGGAGGGGCAGTACTGAGGGAACAATGCACTATCGGAGGGGCAGTACTGAGGGCGCTGCACTGTCGGAGGGGCAGTACTGAGGGAGCACTGCACTGTCGGAGGGGCAGTACTGAGGGAGCGCTGCACTGTCGGAGGGGCAGTACTGAGGGAGTGCTGCACTGTCGGAGGGGCAGTACTGAGGGAGCGCTGCACTGTCGGAGGGGCAGTACTGAGGGAGCGCTGCACTGTCGGAGGGGCAGTACTGAGGGAGCGCTGCACTGTCGGAGGGGCAGTACTGAGGGAGTGCTGCACTGTCGGAGGGGCAGTACTGAGGGAGCGCTGCACTGTCGGAGAGGCAGTACTGAGGGAGTGCCGCACTGTCGGAGGGACAGTACTGAGGGAGTGCTGCACTGTCGGAGGGGCAGTACTGAGGGAGTGCTGCACTGTCGGAGGGACAGTACTGAGGGAGTGCTGCACTGTCGGAGGGGCAGTACTGAGGGAGTGCTGCACTGTCGGAGGGGCAGTACTGAGGTAGTGCTGCACTGTCGGAGGGGCAGTACTGAGGGAGCGCTGCACTGTCGGAGGGGCAGTACTGAGGGAGCACTGCACTGCCGGAGGGGCAGTACTGAGGGAACAATGCACTATCGGAGGGGCAGTACTGAGGGCGCTGCACTGTCGGAGGGGCAGTACTGAGGGAGCACTGCACTGTCGGAGGGGCAGTACTGAGGGAGCGCTGCACTGTCGGAGGGGCAGTACTGAGGGAGTGCTGCACTGTCGGAGGGGCAGTACTGAGGGAGCGCTGCACTGTCGGAGCGGCCGTCGTTCGGATGAGACGTTAAACAGTTTGCCCTCTCAAGTGGATGTAAAAGATCCCACGGCACTATTTCGAAGAGTTTTTTCCCTCCGCGGATCCGACACTCCAACTTAAGCAGGTTACAAAACCAGCAGATTATTGCACAACTACCCCCGTGTCTGCCCGACAGAGTGACACAACGAGACCACTCGGCCAATCGTGTCTGCGCCGGCTCTGTTAAAGAGCTCTCCAATTAGTCCCACCCCCCGCCCTTTCCCCGTAGCCCCGCAAATAGAAACATAGAAAATAGGTGCAGGAGCAGGCCATTCGGCCCTTTGAGCCTGCACCACCATTCAATGAGTTCATGGCTGAACATGCAACTTCAGTACCCCATTCCTGCTTTCTCGCCATAACCCTTGATCCCCCTAGTAGTAAGGACTTCATCTAACTCCCTTTTGAATATATTTAGTGAATTGGCCTCAACAACTTTCTGTGGGAGAGAATTCCACAGGTTCACCACTCTCTGGGTGAAGAAGTTTCTCCTCATCTCGGTCCTAAATGGCTTACCCCTTATCCTGAGACTGTGACCCCTGGTTCTGGACTTCCCCAACATTGGGAATATTCTTCCTGCATCTAACCTGTCCAATCCCGTCAGAATTTTAAACGTTTCTATGAGATCCCCTCTCATTCTCTGAACTCCAGTGAATACAAGCCCAGTTGATCCAGTCTTTCTTGATATGTCAGTCCCGCCATCCCGGGAATCAGTCTGGTGAACCTTCGCTGCACTCCCTCAACAGCAAGAATGTCCTTCCTCAGGTTAGGAGACCAAAACTGTACACAATACTCCAGGTGTGGCATCACCAAGGCCCTGTACAACTGTAGTAACACTCCCCTGCCCCTGTACTCAAATCCCCTCGCTATGAAGGCCAACATGCCATTTGCCTTCTTAACCGCCTGCTGTACCTGCATGCCAACCTTCAATGACTGATGTACCATGACACCCAGGTCTCGTTGCACCTCCCCTTTTCCTAATCTGTCACCATTCAGATAATAGTCTGTCTCTCTGTTTTTACAAACAAAGTGGATAACCTCACATTTATCCACATTATACTTCATCTGCCATGCATTTACCCACTCACCTAACCTATCCAAGTCACTCTGCAGCCTCATAGCATCCTCCTCGCAGCTCACACTGCCACCCAACTTAGTGTCATCAGCAAATTTGGAGACACTACATTTAATCCCCTCGTATTAATGTACAGTGTAAACAGCTGGGGCCCCAGGACAGAACCTTGCGGTACCCCACTAGTCACTGCCTGCCATTCTGAAAAGTACCCATTTACTCCTTTCCTCTTTGCTTCCTGTCTGCCAACCAGTTCTCAATCCACGTCAGCACACTACCCCCAATCCCATGTGCTTTAACTTTACACATTAATCTCTTGTGTGGGACCTTGTCGAAAGCCTTCTGAAAGTCCAAATACACCACATCAACTGGTTCTCCCTTGTCCACTCTGCTGGAAACATCCTCAAAAAATTCCAGAAGGTTTGTCAAGCATGATTTCCCTTTCACAAATCCATGCTGACTTGGACCTATCATGTCACCTCTTTCCAAATGCGCTGCTATGACATCCTTAATAATTGATTCCATCATTTTACCCACGACCGATGTCAGGCTGACCGGTCTATAATTCTCTGTTTTCTCTCTCCTTCCTTTTTTAAAAAGTGGGGTTACATTGGCTACCCTCCACTCGATAGGAACTGATCCAGAGTCTATGGAATGTTGGAAACTGACTGTCAATGCATCCGCTATTTCCAAGGCCACCTCCTTAAGTACTCTGGGATGCAGTCCATCAGGCCCTGGGGATTTATCGGCCTTCAATCCCATCAATTTCCCCAACACAATTTCCCGACTGATAAGGATTTCCCTCAGTTCCTCCTTCTTACTGGACCCTCTGACCCCTTTTATATCCGGAAGGTTGTTTGTGTCCTCCTTAGTGAATACCGAACCAAAGTACTTGTTCAATTGGTCTGCCATTTCTTTGTTCCCAGTTGTGACTTCCCCTGATTCTGACTGCAGGGGACCTACGTTTGTCTTTACTAACCTTTTTCTCTTTTCATATCTATAGAAGCTTTTGCAGTCCATTTTAATGTTCCCTGCAAGCTTCTTCTCGTACTCCATTTTCCCTGCCCTAATCAAACGCTTTGTCCTCCTCTGCTGAGTTCTAAATTTCTCCCAGTCCCCGGGTTCGCTGCTATTTCTGGCCAATTTGTATGCCACTTCCTTGGCTTTAATACTATCCCTGATTTCCCTTGATAGCCACGGTTGATCCACATTCCCTTTTTTATTTTTACTCCAGACAGGGATGTACAATTGTTGTAGTTCATCCATGCGGTCTCTAAATGTCTGCCATTGCCCATCCACAGTCAACCCCTTCAGTATCATTCGCCAATCTATCCTAGCCAATTCACGCCTCATACCTTCAAAGTTACCCTTCTTTAAGTTCTGGACCATGGTCTCTGAATTAACTGTTTCCTTCTCCATCCCAATGCAGAATTCCACCATATTATGGTCACTCTTCCCCAAGGGGCCTCGCACAACGAGATTGCTAATTAATCCTCTCTCATTACACAACACCCAGTCTAAGATGGCCTCCCCCCTAGTTCGTTCCTCGACATATTGGTCTCGAAAAACCATCCCTTATGTACTCCAGGAAATCCTCCTCCACCGTATTGCTTCCAGTTTGGCTAGCCCAATCTATATACATATTAAAGTCACCCATGATAACTGCTGCACCTTTATTGCATGCACCCCTAATTTCCTGTTTGATGCCCTCCCCAACATCACTACTACTGTTTGGAGGTCTGTACACAACTCCCACTAACGTTTTCTGCCCTTTGGTTTCCCCTTCCAATATTTATCCAATCCCCCTTTTGAAAGTTACTATTGAATCTGCTCCCACCGCCCTTTCAGGCAGCGCGTTCCCGATTACAACAACTCGCTGCGTAAACACATCTCTCCCCATCTCCCCCTCTGGGTCTTTTCCCAATTCCCTTCAATCTGTGTTCTCTGGTTACCCACCCTCCCGACACAGGAAACTGTTTCTCCTTATTTAATCGATCAAAACCCTTCATGATTCTCAACACCTCGATCAAATCTCCCCTTAACCTTCTCTGCTCTAAGGAGAACAACCCCAGCTTCTCCAGTCTCTCCATGTAACTGAGGTCCCACATCCCTGGTACCATTCTGGTCAATCTCCCCTTAACCTTCTCTGCTCTAAGGAGAACAATCCCAGCTTCTCCAGTCTCTCCATGTAACTGAGGTCCCACATCCCTGGTACCATTCTGGTCAATCTCCTCTTAACCTTCTCTGCTCTAAGGAGAACAACCCCAGCTTCTCCAGTCTCTCCATGTAACTGAAGTCCCATATCCCCGATACCATTCTGGGCAATCTCCCCTTAACCTTCTCTGCTCTAAGGAGAACAATCCCAGCTTCTCCAGTCTCTCCATGTAACTGAAGTCCCACATCCCTGGTACCATTCTGGTCAATCTCCCCTTAACCTTCTCTGCTCTAAGGAGAACAATCCCAGCTTCTCCAGTCTCCCCATGTAACTGAGGTCCCACATCCCTGGTACCATTCTGGTCAATCTCCTCTTAACCTTCTCTGCTCTAAGGAGAACAATCCCAGCTTCTCCAGTCTCCCCATGTAACTGAAGTCCCACATCCCTGGTACCATTCTGGTCAATCTCCCCATAACCTTCTCTGCCCTAAGGAGAACAATCCCAGTTTCTCCAATCTCTCCATGTAACTGAGGTCCCACATCCCCGGTACCATTCTGGTCAATCTCCCCTTAACCTTCTCTGCTCTAAGGAGAACAATCCCAGCTTCTCCAGTCTCTCCATGTAACTGAAGTCCCACATCCCCGGTACCATTCTGGTCAATCTCCCTCTGCACCCTCTCCAAGGCCTTCACATCTTGTTCTGTATGCAATAAAGATACAAACTGAGTACTGTTTAACTGAACAAGGTACAACTTTGGCTCTGCTTTATTACGGCCCAAGTGCCTGACTCACAAAATGGCTGGCCTTTTATACCAGAGCAACACCATGTACGTGCTGCTCAGTGGCCTCCAACAATGACGCCATCTGGTGGCTACAACACAGCATGTACATACATGACAATACCCTTCCTAAAGCGCGGTGCCCAGAATGGAACAGAACACTCCAGCTGGGGCCGCACCAGTGTTTTGTAGCTTCTGAGAGAGGGAATAACGATACATGCACACAGACAGATTCTGCGAGAATTCCACTTTTCCATTTAAAAGCTCCACCTTTTCCTCCTGTGCCGTAGCTCAGTGGGCAGCACCCTCGCCTCTGCGTCGGAAGGTTGTGGGTTATAGTCCCACTCCAGAGACGTCAACACCAAAATCCTGGCTGACACTGCAGTGCCTGTACTGCTGGAGACTTGAATTTATATAGCGCCTTTCACAACCACCGGACGTCTCAAAGTGCTTTACAGCCAATGAAGTGCTTTTGGAGGGTAGTCACTGTTGTAATGTAATATAAAACGCGGCAGCCAATTTGCGCACAGCAAGCTCCCACAAACAGCAATGTGACAATCACCACATAATCTGTTTTTGTTATGTTGATTGAGGGATAAATATTGGCCCCAGGACACCGGGGATAACTCCCCTGTTCTTCTTCAAAATACTGCCCTGGGATCTTTTATGTCGACCTCAGAGAGCAGACAGGGCCTTGGTTTAATGTCTTATCTGAAAGACACTACCTCCGACAGTGCAGTGCTCACTCAGTTGTGCCCCTCCGACAGTGCAGCACTCCCTCAGTACTGCCCCTCCGACAGTGCAGCACTCCCTCAGTACTGCCCCTCCGACAGTGCAGCACTCCCTCAGTACTGCCCCTCCGACAGTGCGACGCTCCCTCAGTACTGCCCCTCCGACAGGGCAGCACTCCCTCAGTACTGCCCCTCCGACAGTGCAGTGCTCACTCAGTTGTGCCGCTCCGACAGTGCAGCACTCCCTCAGTACTGCCCCTCCGACAGTGCAGCACTCCCTCAGTACTGCCCCTCCGACAGTGCGACGCTCCCTCAGTACTGCCCCTCCGACAGTGCAGCACTCCCTCAGTACTGCACTGGAGGGTCAGCCTTGATATATGTGCTCAATTCCCTGGAGTGGGACTTGAACCCACAACCTTCTGACTCAGAGCGAATGAGCTACCCAGCGAACCACAGGTGAGGGAACGAGTTTACTATCTCTCTTTTGCTCTTCCATCCTCTTTCTCTCTCTCCAGTTCCCTCCCACGGTGATGTGTTGGTGCAGGATTCTCCAGTCCTTCAGTCCCCGTGACCTCCATCCCCGATCCCCGGTCCCTCTTGCTGCTGACACCCAAACCCCACCTCTCCATCCCACCCCGCCCTCCCCTCTCCCACTCCGCACACCCTCCATTCCTTTACCATGTCCCCTCCCTTTCCACTTCTCGTCCCACCCCTCATCTCCCCACTCCCTTCTCTCCATTCCTCCAGCCCACTCACTCGATCCTCTCCCCCACCCGTCTCCCCTCTCCTCCCTCCCCCTTTCCCCTCTCCTGTACCCTCTCCCCGCTTCCCCTCGCCTCCTCCTCCTCTCCCCCTCCCCTACTCCTCCTCTCCCCCTCCCCTCCCCTCCCATCCCCATCCTCATCCCCTCCTCTCTCCACCTCCCCTTTCCACCTCCCCTCTCCCCCTCCTCTCCCCCTCCTCTCCCCCTCGCCTTTCCCCCTCTCCCCCTCCTCCTGACACATCTCTCCCACTCCCACCTCCACTACCCCTCCCCTCAACTCCCCGCCCCTGCTCCCCCCCTCTTTATCTCGACCATATCACCTCCCCTGCTCCACTCCCATAAACATCAGTTGCCACAATGTGAGGCTGGTCCTCCCCTCAGGCAGCAGGGGGCAGTGTTGGGCAGTGTGGGAGGGAGGTTCAGGTTGTGGGTCTGGATCGAGTCAACGGCACTGTGGGGAGGGCAGTACTGAGGGAGTGCTGCACTGTCAGAGGGGCAGTACTGAGGGAGCGCTGCACTGTCAGAGGGGCAGTACTGAGGGAGAGCTGCACTGTCGGAGGGGCAGTACTGAGGGAGTGCTGCACTGTCAGAGGGGCAGTACTGAGGGAGTGCTGCACTGTCGGAGGGGCAGTACTGAGGGAGTGCCGCACTGTCGGAGGGGCAGTACTGAGGGAGCGCTGCACTGTGGGGAGGGCAGTACTGAGGGAGTGCCGCTCTGTCGGAGGGGCAGTACTGAGGGAGTGCCGCACTGTCGGAGGGGCAGTACTGAGGGAGCGCTGCACTGTGGGGAGGGCAGTACTGAGGGAGTGCCGCACTGTCGGAGAGGCAGTACTGAGGGAGTGCTGCACTGTCAGAGGGGCAGTACTGAGGGAGTGCCGCACTGTCGGAGGGGCAGTACTGAGGGAGCGCTGCACTGTGGGGAGGGCAGTACTGAGGGAGTGCCGCACTGTCAGAGAGGCAGTACTGAGGGAGTGCCGCACTGTCGGAGGGGCAGTACTGAGGGAGTGCCGCACTGTCGGAGGGGCAGTACTGAGGGAGTGCCGCACTGTCGGAGGGGCAGTACTGAGGGAGCGCTGCACTGTGGGGAGGGCAGTACTGAGGGAGTGCCGCACTGTCGGAGGGGCAGTACTGAGGGAGTGCCGCACTGTCGGAGGGGCAGTACTGAGGGAGTGCCGCACTGTCGGAGGGGCAGTACTGAGGGAGTGCCGCACTGTCGAAGGCACGTCTTTCAGGATGAGATGATAAACTCAGGCCCTGTCTCCTGCCCTCAGATGAATGTAAAAGATCCCACAGCCACTATGTGAAGACGAGGAAGGGTAATTCCCACCGGCATCTTGGGACCGCTTATTACCCCTAAACCACCACCTAAAAAACAGATTCTCTGGTTCTAATCACATTGCTGTGTGTGGGAGCTTGCTGTGCACAGAATGGCTGCCGCATTTCCCACATTACAACAGTGACTACACGAAACTAAGTACTTCATTGGCTGTGAAGTGCTTTGGGACGTCCTGAATTCATGAAAGGCACTATATAAATGAAAATTCTTGTATTATTTAATACTATTATTTGTTACTATCTATTTATTGCTGTTCAGCCATGAGGGATTGTATCTGTGATTGACAATGTTCACTTCCTGATATTCTGCCAAGTGGTGAGCATAGAGTTGGAGAGCTATGTGTGTCTCACAGGAAGTGACCTCACCATACAAACATGGCCACCGCCGGTGCCCAGCTCCTCTGCTGCCATCTTGGCACATCCAGGAAATTGGGAGGGGGAGGGGAGAAGAGAGCGTTGTCAGGGCTGGAGGAGGTTACTGTCATGGAAGTACTTTTGGGATCACTAGCCACTAGATGGCACCACTGTTGGAGGCCATTAGGCTGCATGCAGCCCAAGTATAAAAGGCCAGCCACTTTGGGCCTGAATAAAGCAGAGCCAAGGTCATACCTCTCAGAGTTAAACAGTACTCAGTCTGACAGTTATTGCATACGCCAACAGTTACAGAGATAGGGAGGGTTATAGAGTCTGGAGGAGGTTACAGAGATAGGGAGGGTTATAGAGTCTGGAGGAGGTTACAGAGATAGGGAGGGTTATAGAGCCTGGAGGAGGTTACAGAGATAGGGAGGGTTATAGAGTCTGGAGGAGGTTACAGAGATAGGGAGGGTTATAGAGTCTGGAGGAGGTTACAGAGATAGGGAGGGTTATAGAGTCTGGAGGAGGTTACAGAGATAGGGAGGGTTATAGAGTCTGGAGGAGGTTACAGAGATAGGGAGGGTTATAGAGTCTGGAGGAGGTTACAGAGATAGGGAGGGTTATAGAGTCTGGAGGAGGTTACAGAGATAGGGAGGGTTATAGAGTCTGGAGGAGGTTACAGAGATAGGGAGGGTTATAGAGTCTGGAGGAAGTTACAGGGATAGGGAGGGTTATAGAGTCTGGAGGAAGTTACAGAGATAGGGAGGGTTATAGAGTCTGGAGGAGGTTACAGAGATAGGGAGGGTTATAGAGTCTGGAGGAAGTTACAGGGATAGGGAGGGTTATAGAGTCTGGAGGAGGTTACAGAGATAGGGAGGGTTATAGAGTCTGGAGGAAGTTACAGGGATAGGGAGGGTTATAGAGTCTGGAGGAGGTTACAGAGATAGGGAGGGTTATAGAGTCTGGAGGAAGTTACAGGGATAGGGAGGGTTATAGACTCTGGAGGAAGTTACAGGGATAGGGAGGGTTACAGAGTCTGGAGGAGGTTACAGAGATAGGGAGGGTTATAGAGTCTGGAGGAGGTTACAGAGATAGGGAGGGTTATAGAGTCTGGAGGAAGTTACAGGGATAGGGAGGGTTATAGAGTCTGGAGGAGGTTACAGAGATAGGGAGGGTTATAGAGTCTGGAGGAAGTTACAGGGATAGGGAGGGTTATAGAGTCTGGAGGAGGTCACAGAGATAGGGAGGGTTATAGAGTCTGGAGGAAGTTACAGGGATAGGGAGGGTTATAGAGTCTGGAGGAAGTTACAGGGATAGGGAGGGTTATAGAGTCTGGAGGAGGTTACAGAGATAGGGAGGGTTATAGAGTCTGGAGGAAGTTACAGGGATAGGGAGGGTTATAGAGTCTGGAGGAGGTTACAGAGATATGGAGGGTTATAGAGTCTGGAGGAGGTTACAGGGATAGGGAGGGTTATAGAGTCTGGAGGAAGTTACAGGGATAGGGAGGGTTATAGAGTCTGGAGGAAGTTACAGGGATAGGGAGGGTTATAGAGTCTGGAGGAAGTTACAGGGATAGGGAGGGATGTGACCCCACAAAACTGATGACTTAAACTGTAACCCCTCACACACACTATGACCCCCCAAACACTGTTAACCCACACATTGTGACCCCGACCCCACACACTGTGACCCCTCACACACTGTGACCCCTCACAGTGCGACCCCACTCACACTGTGACGCCACACACACTGTGATCCCACACACTGTGACCCCTCACACACAGTGACCCCACACACACTGTGACCCCTCACACACTGTGACCTCTCACACACTGTGACCCCACACACACTGTGACCCCTCACACACTGTGACCCCACACACTGTGACCCCACACACACACAGTGACCCCTCACACACTGTGACCCCACACACACTGTGACCCCACACACACTGTGACCCCACACACTGTGACCCCACACACACACAGTGACCCCTCACACACAGTGACCCCACACACACTGTGACCCCTCACACACTGTGACCTCTCACACACTGTGACCCCACACACACAGTGACCCCTCACACACTGTGACCCCACACACACAGTGACCCCTCACACACAGTGACCCCACACACACTGTGACCCCTCACACACTGTGACCTCTCACACACTGTGACCCCACACACACTGTGACCCCTCACACACTGTGACCCCACACACACTGTGACCCCTCACACACTGTGACCCCACACACTGTGACCCCTCACACACACTGTGACCCCTCACACACTGTGACCCCACACACACTGTGACCCCTCACACACTGTGACCCCACACACTGTGACCCCTCACACATACTGTGACCCCACACACATACTGTGACCCCACACACACTGTGACCCCTCACTCTGTGACCCCACACACACAGTGACCCCTCACACACAGTATGGCCCCTCACACTGTGTGACCCCACGCACTATGACCCCTCACTCTGTGACCCCACACACACAGTGACCCCTCACACACAGTGTGGCCCCTCACACTGTGACACCACACACACTGTGATCCCACACACTGTGACCCCTCACACACAGTGACCCCTCACACACTGTGACCCCACACACACTGTGACCCCTCACACTGTGACCTCTCACACACTGTGACCCCACACACACTGTGACCCCTCACACACTGTGACCCCTCACACACTGTGACCCCACACACACAGTGACCCCTCACACACAGTGACCCCACACACACTGTGACCCCTCACACACTGTGACCTCT
This sequence comes from Pristiophorus japonicus, assembly GCF_044704955.1. Taxonomy (NCBI): domain Eukaryota; kingdom Metazoa; phylum Chordata; class Chondrichthyes; family Pristiophoridae; genus Pristiophorus; species Pristiophorus japonicus. Next base: position 37,998 of record NW_027254124.1, on the reverse strand, counting down.
CACACACTGTGACCCCACACACACTGTGACCCCCTCACACACTGTGACCCCACACACACTGTGACCCCTCACACACTGTGACCCCACACACTGTGACCCCTCACACACTGTGACCCCTCACACACACTGTGACCCCTCACACACTGTGACCCCACACACACTGTGACCCCTCACACACTGTGACCCCACACACTGTGACCCCTCACACTGTGACCCCTCACACATACTGTGACCCCACACACATACTGTGACCCCACACACATACTGTGACCCCACACACACTGTGACCCCTCACACACACTGTGACCCCACGCATACAGTGACCCGTCACATTGTGACCCCACGCACTATGACCCCTCACTCTGTGACCCCACACACACAGTGACCCCTCACACACAGTGTGGCCCCTCACACTGTGACACCACACACTGTGACCCTTCACACACAGTGACCCCTCACACACTGTGACCCTTCACACACAGTGACCCCTCACACACTGTGACCCCTCACACTGTGACCTCTCACACACTGTGACCCCACACACACAGTGACCCCTCACACACAGTGTGACCTCTCACACACTGTGACCCCACACACACAGTGACCCCTCACACACAGTGTGGCCCCTCACACACTGTGACCCCACACACAGTGACCCCTCACACACTGTGACCCCACACACACAGTGACCCCTCACACACAGTGACCCCACACACACTGTGACCCCTCACACACTGTGACCTCTCACACACACGGTGACCCCTCACACACTGTGACCCCACACACACTGTGACCCCTCACACACTGTGACCCCACACACTGTGACCCCTCACACATACTGTGACCCCACACACACTGTGACCCCTCACACACACTGTGACCCCACGCATACAGTGACCCCTCACATTGTGACCCCACGCACTATGACCCCTCACTCTGTGACCCCACACACACAGTGACCCCTCACACACAGTGTGGCCCCTCACACTGTGACCCCACGCACTATGACCCCGCACACTGTGACCCCTCACACACACAGTGACCCCTCACACACACAGTGACCCCTCACACACAGTGTGGCCCCTCACACTGTGACCCCACGCACTGTGACCACACACACTGTGACCCCTCACACTGTGACCCCATACACTGTGACCCCTCACACACACACTGTGACCCCTCACACTGTGATTCCACACACACATTGTGACCCCTCACACTGTGACCCCTCACACTGTGACCCCTCACACCGTGACCCCTCACACACAGTGTGGCCCCTCACACTGTGACCCCACGCACTATGACCCCGCACACTGTGACCCCTCACACACACAGTGACCCCTCACACACACAGTGACCCCTCACACACAGTGTGGCCCCTCACACTGTGACCCCACGCACTGTGACCACACACACTGTGACCCCTCACACTGTGACCCCATACACTGTGACCCCTCACACACACACTGTGACCCCTCACACTGTGATTCCACACACACATTGTGACCCCTCACACTGTGACCCCTCACACTGTGACCCCTCACACCGTGACCCGACCCACAAAAAGCTGGCCACGCCCCCAGCTCAAAATGACCACGCTTCTGCCGATTGGGTGGTTAGGGAGGTTCTTCAAATGCCACTGATATTCTGAGGCATACAGACACGTCTCTGAAGTTGATTCATGTCGAAAAATACTTACTTCACTCAGGGACCGACTGGTGTACAGCAACCAACCTCTAAATTACTTCAGTGTCATTTTCGAAGGCTATTTTGTTTCAGTGATTTTCAATCCGTCTACTCGCTGGTGAGGGACTGAACATCCTTGGTAAAAATGTTAATCTTTCGAGGTGATTAAACTCATTTTCCGCTGTATTAATAAAAACGCACCAGGTTATCACTCTTAAATACATCAGGGCGCACTTTTTAAACGGATAGAGGAAAGAAATGAAGCGATTGTCTTCCATCACATTGCCGAATTGCTCTGGCTCAATGACAATTTCACCTTTGCCACGCTGGAAACAATTTTTACTGTTACCTAACTGTGGTATATTCTTGAAGACATCACTGACACGCACATTCTACAAGATGGCTCCGATACATCATGTGACTTTTATTGTATTTACAGTAGCATCTGATTTACCACAGTAGTCCAATAGGTGGAGCTCTATATTACACTTCTCCCTCCTCAATGAAGAAGTAATCATAAGAAAATACTCATCATACATAACTTGCATGGTTATACATAACAAAAGATATGGACTCATTTTGCCATATTTACAAATCAGACTTAACCGCTGGTATTCTGTTTCGAAGAGGACACCTTCGCTCTCGAACAGAACCTTCCAAACATGGCGTCAAACCTCGACTCATTCTCGGCTGATCCTGAGGAAAGTTTTTCTCCAAGGGCAACCCGCGATCTACTTTTGAGCTCCTCCTACAGAACACCAGCAGCGATGTAAAGAATATATCACACCAACCAACGCAATTGTCAGTGCATTTTGCAAGCAATTTCCCGATTGTGCCCAAAGTGGAAACGATAGCTCGACAGTCTTAATATTAACTCATTCGTTGCAGCCGTGCGTTAGGACCATGAGGGCCGCTGATGTCTCTCGACTTCCGTGGCAACTCCAGAGCTCCTCATTCCTCTCCACTTGAAAGTCAATCCATCCCAATCCCAAGAATTTCCTGGAATCTTGCACGCTCCCTGCACGTGTGAAGAAGAAACGGGAAAACACATTGGTTTGTGAGAGGATGGATGTTGCCACTTGGGAACAGCGAGGGGCCGAAACGACCCCGTTCTGTAAGAGGCGTGAGGCCACGGGTCGGGAAGGACTCGCCGCTCGGTCGGCGCAGAGGGCCACCATTTTGAAAATTGCCCTGGTGGATTTTCCCTGCGGAGAATGTCTCCTTTCTGCCCGTGTTGACGCCCCGTCGACCCCTTTCCGCCCCGCAGGAAATTGCCAGCGTGGGAGCAGATCGCCCGTCGCTCAGTGGCCCCCGACAGATTTCCCCGGCGGGTAGCATCATGTGGCTGGTCACCCCCTCGTGGGTGCCAGGTCGATGACCCGGCAGAAGCTCTCCCTGAGGGCCCAATGGGTGTCACGCAAGTGTCTGCAGAGTTCGCAGTGGCTCTCCCCTTTAACTGAAGGGGAGGGACATTGTGACGTGTCAGTGTCGCGCTGATGACATGCCCGCCTTCCTCCCCGCTCCCCACGCACCTCCCCCTGCTCCCCAGGTACCTCCCCCCCCCCCACTCCCCACGTACCTCCCCCCGCTCCCCACGCACCTCCCCCCGCTCCCCACGCACCTCCCCCCGCTCCCCACACACCTCCCCCCACTCCCCACGCACCTCCCCCCACTCCCCACGCACCTCCCCCCACTCCCCAGGTACCCCCCCCCCCGCTCCCCAAGCACCTCCCCCCGCTCCCCACGCACCTCCCCCCGCTCCCCACGCACCTCCGCCCGCTCCCCACGCACCTCCCCCCGCTCCCCACGCACCTCCCCCTGCTCCCCACACACCTCCCCCCGCTCCCCACGCACCTCCCCCTGCTCCCCACGCACCTCCCCCTGCTCCCCACACACCTCCCCCCGCTCCCCACGCACCTCCCCCCGCTCCCCACGCACCTCCCCCTGCTCCCCACGCACCTCCCCCTGCTCCCCACGCACCTCCCCCCGCTCCCCACGCACCTCCCCCCGCTCCCCACTCACCTCCCCCCGCTCCCCACGCACCTCCCCCTGCTCCCCACGCACCTCCCCCGCTCCCCACGCACCTCCCCCTGCTCCCCACGCACCTCCCCCCGCTCCCCACGCACCTCCCCCCGCTCCCCACTCACCTCCCCCCGCTCCCCACGCACCTCCCCCTGCTCCCCACGCACCTCCCCCTGCTCCCCACGCACCTCCCCCTGCTCCCCAGGTACCTCCCTCCCCCTGCTCCCCACGCACCTCCCCCCGCTCCCCACGCACCTCCCCCTGCTCCCCACGCACCTCCCCCCGCTCCCCACGTACCTCCCCCCGCTCCCCCCGCACCTCCCCCTGCTCCCCACACACCTCCCCCTGCTCCCCACGCACCTCCCCCCGCTCCCCACGCACCTCCCCCTGCTCCCCACGCACCTCCCCCCGCTCCCCACGCACCTCCCCCTGCTCCCCAGGTACCTCCCTCCCCCTGCTCCCCACGCACCTCCCCCCGCTCCCCACGTACCTCCCCCCGCTCCCCACGCACCTCCCCCCGCTCCCCCCGCACCTCCCCCCGCTCCCCACGTACCTCCCCCCGCTCCCCACGCACCTCCCCCCGCTCCCCACGCACCTCCCCCCGCTCCCCACGCACCTCCCCCCGCTCCCCACGCACCTCCCCCCGCTCCCCACGCACCTCCCCCTGCTCCCCACGCACCTCCCCCTGCTCCCCACGCACCTCCCCCTGCTCCCCAGGTACCTCCCTCCCCCTGCTCCCCACGCACCTCCCCCCGCTCCCCACGCACCTCCCCCTGCTCCCCACGCACCTCCCCCTGCTCCCCAGGTACCTCCCTCCCCCTGCTCCCCACGCACCTCCCCCTGCTCCCCACGCACCTCCCCCTGCTCCCCACGCACCTCCCCCTGCTCCCCACGCACCTCCCCCTGCTCCCCATGCACCTCCCCCTGCTCCCCAGGTACCTCCCTCCCCCCGCTCCCCACGCACCTCCCCCTGCTCCCCAGGTACCTCCCTCCCCCCGCTCCCCACGCACCTCCCCCTGCTCCCCACGCACCTCCCCCCGCTCCCCACGCACCTCCCCCTGCTCCCCACGCACCTCCCCCCGCTCCCCACGCACCTCCCCCCGCTCCCCACGCACCTCCCCCTGCTCCCCAGGTACCTCCCTCCCCCCGCTCCCCACGCACCTCCCCCTGCTCCCCACGCACCTCCCCCTGCTCCCCACGCACCTCCCCCCGCTCCCCACGCACCTCCCCCCGCTCCCCACGCACCTCCCCCTCTCCCCACGCACCTCCCCCTGCTCCCCACGCACCTCCCCCGCTCCCCACGCACCTCCCCCTGCTCCCCACGCACCTCCCCCCGCTCCCCACGCACCTCCCCCCGCTCCCCACGCACCTCCCCCTGCTCCCCAGGTACCTCCCCCCCCCACTCCCCACGCACCTCCCCCCGCTCCCCACGCACCTCCCCCCGCTCCCCACGCACCTCCCCCAGCTCCCCACGTACCTCACCCCACTCCCCACGCACCTCCCCCTGCTCCCCACGCACCTCCCCCCGCTCCCCACGCACTCCCCCCGTTCCCCACGTACCCACCCCCGCTCCCCACGTACCCTCCCCCGCTCCTCACACACCTCCGCCCTGCTCCCCATGTACTTACCTCCCCCCCTCCCCCCCGCTCCCCACGCACCTCCCCCGCTCCCCATGTACCCCCCCCCCCCGCTCCCCACGTACCTCCCCCCCGCTCCCCACGTATCTCCCCCAGCTCCCCACGTACCTCCCCCAGCTCCCCACGTACCTCCCCCCGTACCTCCCCCTACTCCCCACGTACCTCCCCCCCCTGCTCCCCATGCACCCCCCCCCACTCCCCACGTACCTCCCCCCCTGCTCCCCATGTACCTCCCCCCCGCTCTCCATGTACCTCCCCCCGCTCTCCATGTACCTCCCCCCCCCGCTCTCCATATACCTCCTTCCCGCTCCCCACGTACCTCCCCCCCAGCTCCCCACGTACCTCTCCCCCCGCTCGCCACGTACCTCCCCCCGCTCCCCACGTACATCCCCCTCCCGCTCCCCACGTACCCTCCCCCTGCTCCCCACGTACCCGCCCCTGCTCCCCATGTACCCGCTCCTGCTCCCCACGTACCTCCCCCGCTCCCCACGTACCTCCCCCTCCCGCTCCCCACGTACCCTCCCCCTGCTCCCCACGTACCCGCCCCTGCTCCCCACGTACCTCCCCCCGCTCCCCACGTACCTCCCCCTCCCGCTCCCCACGTACCTCCCCCTCCCGCTCCCCAAGCACCTCCCCCCTGCCGCAACTTGACTTCACTGCCTGGAACAAAAAAAGGCTCAAAGAGTTGAATTTCACTCGACTCTCCGTTCCATGGATTAGGGCGGAGAAAAATCTTGAAGATCGGTGAGAGCGCCCCCTTTCGGTCGCAGGACAGTTTCGGCCCCATTGTGTCCCACCACCGCCTCTTGATATTCAGTGACATTACCATCGCCAAATCCCCCACCATCAACATCCTGGGGGTCACCATTGACCAGAAACTTAACTGGACCAGCCACATAAATACTGTGGCTACAAGAGCGGGTCAGAGGCTGGGTATTCTGTGACGAGTGTCTCACCTCCTGACTCCCCAAAGCCTTTCCACCATCTACACGGCACAAGTCAGGAGTGTGATGGAACACTCTCCACTTGCCTGGATGAGTTGCAGCTCCAACAACACTCGAGAAGCTCGACACCATCCAGGACAAAGCAGCCCGCTGGATTGTCACCCCATCCACCACCTTCAACACTCACTCCCTCCACCACCGGCACACCGTGGCTGCAGTGTGCACCATCGACAAGATGCACTGCAGCAACTCGCCAAGGCTTCTTCGGCAGCACCTCCCAAACCCTCGACCTCCACCACCGAGAAGGACAAGGGCAGCAGGCGCATGGGAACATCACCACCTCCACGTTCCCCTCCCAGTCACACACACCATCCTGATTCGGAAATATATCGGCCGTTCCTTCATCGTCGCTGGGTCAACATCCTGGAACTCCCTCCCTAACAGCACTGTGGGAGCACCTTCACCACACGGACTGCAGCGGTTCAAGAAGGCAGCTCACCACCATCTCCTCGAGGGCAATCAGGGATGGGCAATAAATGTGCTCCTTCACTCAAAGTGTGGTGGAAAACTTATACTCTCTCCCCCAAAAAGCTGTTCAGGCTGGGGGCCAATGCAACATTAAGAACCGAGATCGCTAAATCTTTGCCAAGTATGGGTATTAAGGGATTATGGGACCAAGGTGGATAGATGGAGTTAAAATACTTTGGTATTATTTTCATCCTGTCAATCGAATCATTAGACTGAATACAGTTACAGAAACGAATGAACTTTTACATTCAGAAGAACATAAGAAATAGGGCCATCAATAAGATCATGGCTGATCTACTTCAATGCCACTATCCGCAGTATCCCCATATCTCTTGTTTCCCTGACTGCCCAAATACCACCACCTTAAATATATCCAATGACCCAGCCTCCACAGCTCTCTGGGGCAGAGAATTCCACAGATTTACAACCCTCTGAGAGAAGAAATTCCTCCTCGTCTCAGTTTTAAATGGGCGACCCCTTACTCTGAGACTATCGGTGGGTATAGTCCGTGATAGGGGGGGGGGGGCGGGTGTATATGGGGAGTGGGAGGGGATTAAATAAATGGCACGTGTAGTGAGTTGGTCTTACCGCATGAGAAGGATCCACAGCCAGCTCGGGAATGGAAGACCATGTGGGAAGAGTAGTACAAAGAAGGTAGTGCAGGGGTCCCCTGTGGTCATCCCCCTGCAAAACAGATACACTGCTTTGGGGACTGTTGAGGGGGATGACTCATCAGGGAAGGGCAGCAGCAGCCAAGTTCATGGCACCGTGGCTGGCTCTGTTGCACAGGAGGGCAGGAAAAAGAGTGGGAGAGCGATAGTGATAGGGGATTCAATTGTTAGGGGAATAGATAGGCGTTTCTGCGGCCGCAACCGAGACTCCAGGATAGTATGTTGCCTCCCTGGTGCCAGGGTCAAGGATGTCTCGGAGCGGGTGCAGGACATTCTGAAATGGGAGGGAGAACAGCCAGTTGTCGTGGTGCACATTGGTACCAACGACATAGGTAAAAAAAGGGATGAGGTCCTACGAGACGCATTTAAGGAGCTAGGAGCTAAATTAAAATGTAGGACCTCAAAAGTAGCAATCTCGGGATTGCTACCAGTGCCACGTGCTAGTCAGAGTAGGAATCGCAGGATAGCGCAGATGAATACGTGGCTTGAGCAGTGGTGCAGCAGGGAGTGATTCAGATTCCTGGGGCATTGGAACCGGTTCTGGGGGAGGTGGGACCAGTACAAACCGGACGGTTTGCACCTGGGCAGGACCGGAACCAATGTCCTAGGGGGAGTGTTTGCTAGTGCTGTTGGGGAGGAGTTAAACTAATATGGCAGGGGGATGGGAACCAATGCAGGGAGACAGAGGGAAACAAAAAGGAGGCAAAAGCAAAAGACAGAAAAGAGATGAGTAAAAGTGGAGGGTAGAGAAACCAAAGGCAAGAAACAAAAAGGGCCACTGAATATAAAGGGGCTGCAGGAGGGGTCAAAACTAAAAATCATGGTTTAAAAACTAGGATGAAAACACTCTACCTAAATGCATGCAGCATTCGAAATAAAGTAAATGAGTTGACGGCACAAATCATTACAAATGGGTATGATTTGGTGGCCATTACAGAAACATGGTTGCAAGGTGGCCAGGACTGGGAATTAAAAGTACAGGGGTATCTGACGATTCAGAAAGATAGGCAAGAAGGGAAAGGAGGTGGGGTAGCTCTGTTAATAAAAGATGATATCAGGGCAGTTGTGAGAGACGATATTGGCTCCAATGAACAAAATGTTGAATCATTGTGGGTGGAGATTAGAGATAGTAAGGGGAAAAAGTCATTGGTGGGCGTAGTTTATAGGCCCCCAAATAATAACTTCACGGTGGGGCGGGCAATAATCAAGGGAATAATGGAGGCATGTGAAAAAGGAACGGCAGTAGTCATGGGGGATTTTAACCTACATATCGATTGGTCAAATCAAATCGCACGGGGTAGCCTGGAGGAGGAATTCATAGAATGCATACGGGATTCTTTCTTAGAACAGTATGTTACAGAACCTACAAGGGAGCAAGCTATCTTAGATCTGGTCCTCTGTAATGAGACAGGAAAAATAAACGATCTCCTAGTAAAAGATCCTCTCGGAATGAGTGATCACAATATGGTTGAATTTGTAATACAGATTGAGGGTGAGGAAGTAGTGTCTCAAACGAGCGTACTATGCTTAAACAAAGGGGACTACAGTGGGATGAGGGCAGAGTTGGCTAAAGTAGACTGGAAACAAGGACTAAACGGTGGCACAATTGAGGAACAGTGGAGGACTTTTAAGGAGCTCTTTCATAGTGCGCAACAAAAATATATTCCAGTGAAAAAGAAGGGCGGTAAGAGAAGGGATAACCAGCCGTGGATAACCAAGGAAATAAAGGAGAGTATCAAATTAAAAACCAATGCGTATAAGGTGGCCAAGGTTAGTGGGAAACTAGAGGATTGGGAAAATTTTAAACAACAGCAAAGAATGACTAAAAAAGCAATAAAGAAAGGAAAGATAGATTACGAAGGTAAACTTGCGCAAAACATAAAAACAGATAGTAAAAGCTTTTACCGATATATAAAACGGAAAAGAGTGACTAAAATAAATGTTGGTCCCTTAGAAGATGAAAAGGGGGATTTAATAATGGGAAATGTGGAAATGGCTGAGATCTTAAACAATTATTTTGCTTCCGTCTTCACAGTGGAAGACACAAAAACCATGCCAAAATTTGCAGGCCACAGGAATGTGGGAAGGGAGGACCTTGAGACAATCACTATCACTAGGGGGGTAGTGCTGGACAGGCTAATGGAACTCAAGGTAGACAAGTCCCCTGGTCCTGATGAAATGCATCCCAGGGTATTAAAAGAGATGGCGGAAGTTATAGCAGATGCATTCGTTATAATCTACCAAAATTCTCTGGACTCTGGGGAGGTACCAGCGGATTGGAAAGCAGCTAATGTAACGCCTCTGTTTAAAAAAGGGGGCAGACAAAAGGCAGGTAACTATAGGCCGGTTAGTTTAACATCTGTAGTGGGGAAAATGCTTGAAACTATCATTAAGGAAGAAATAGCGGGACATCTAGATAGGAATAGTGCAATCAAGCAGACGCAGCATGGATTCATGAAGGGGAAATCATGTTTAACTAACTTACTGGAATTCTTTGAGGATATAACGAGCATGGTGGATAGAGGTGTACCGATGGATGTGGTGTATTTAGATTTCCAAAAGGCATTCGATAAGGTGCCACAGAAAAGGTTACTGCAGAAGATAGAGGTACGTGGAGTCAGAGGAAATGTATTAGCATGGATAGAGAATTGGCTGGCGAACAGAAAGCAGAGAGTCGGGATAAATGGGTCCTTTTCCGGTTGGAAATCAGTGGTTAGTGGTATGCCACAGGGATCAGTGCTGGGACCACAACTGTTTACAATATACATAGATGACCTGGAAGAGGGGACAGAGTGTAGTGCAACAAAATTTGCAGATGACACTAAGATTAGTGGGAAAGCGGGTTGTGTAGAGGACACAGAGAGGCTACAAAGAGATTTAGATAGGTTAAGCGAAAGGGCTAAGGTTTGGCAGATGGAACACAATGTCGGAAAGTGTGAGGTCATCCACCTTGGGAAAAAAAACAGTAAAGGGAATATTATTTGAATGGGGAGAAATTACAACATGCTGCGGTGCAGAGGGACCTGGGGGTCCTTGTGCATGAATCCCAAAAAGTTAGTTTGCAGGTGCAGCAGGTAATCAGGAAGGCGAATGGAATGTTGGCCTTCATTGCGAGAGGGATGGAGTACAAAAGCAGGGAGGTCCTGCTGCAACTGTATAGGGTATTAGTGACGCCGCACCTGGAGTACTGCGTGCAGTTTTGGTCACCTTACTTAAGGAAGGATATACTAACTTTGGAGGGGGTACAGAGACGATTCACTAGGCTGATTCTGGAGATGAGGGGGTTACCTTATGATGATAGATTTAGTAGACTGGATCTTTACTCGTTGGAGTTCAGAAGGATGAGGGGTGATCTGATAGAAACATTTAAAATAATGAAAGGGATAGACAAGATAGAGGCGGAGAGGTTGTTTCCACTGGTCGGGGAGACTAGAACTAGGGGGCACAGCCTCAAAATACGGGGGAGCCAATTTAAAACCGAGTTAAGAAGGAATTTCTTCTCCCAGAGGGTTGTGAATCTGTGGAATTCTCTGCCCAAGGAAGCAGTTGAGGCTAGCTCATTGAATGTATTCAAGTCGCAGATAGATAGATGTTTAACCAATAAGGGAATTAAGGGTTACGGGGAGCGGGCGGGTAAGTGGAGCTGAGTCCACGGCCAGATCAGCCATGATCTTGTTGAATGGCGGAGCAGGCTCGAGGGGCTAGATGGTCTACTCCTGTTCCTAATTCTTATGTTCTTATGTTCTTCTATAAATGGGTGGGTAGAGGCTGCCCTGGACGTGCGCCCGCAATGACCCCTGGGAAATCAGGGCGGTGCAGCATCGCCGGCGGAACAGAGGGAGGTAACGTTCTCCCAAGGTAAGTGCGAGCGTTTGCTCCTTGAATTCTGTTAGTGATTTGTGTTGTGGTGACGTGGGCAGTGATTTGGGAATGTTTCTGTATCCCCTCCTGCCCCTCCCCCACCACTCCCCCCCCTCTGGGCGCACACGTTAGTTCGCCAGTCTCCCACCCTTGCGTCTCGAGACGTGTACACCTCCTCCCTTCGCACTGCGCCCCCCCCCCCCCCCCCGCCCTGACACAGGGTGTTGTGTACGTAAATAAACAGACCAACTGAACCCGGAGTGACGGAACTTAACTGTGTCCTTTATAGCAGCTCCCAAAATGGTGTCCCAGAACCAGCATGAACCAGCATGTTTACAGCAGTGTGGGAATCGCTCCCGCTGGGTCCTAATGCCTGCCGAGTGACATCTCGTGTCACAAACAGAGAGAGTGTGAACACAGCACAGGGCCCATATACCTGAAGCTTCCTTACTGAAGCTCAGACTATTCCCGGCCGGTAACTGCCCCGGCCCACCTCCGTTCCCCCCTCCCCCTGCAATCATCCCCGGGAGACAGAAAAGCCTGAAATGCAGCCCCACGTGCCTGGATACTCACCCTGTCGGAAAGCTCTATATTCGCTGGACATTGGTGTCGAAGAAGTCGTAGTCACTGTCCGAGGAGTTGTCCCTTGCGTTTACTGGGAGGTTGGCACGGCGCTCCAGAGCTGTTGAGAACAAGCATTGGATGATGACGTAGATTAGTGAGAAGTTAATGGTGAAGGCCAATATGGGTAACACTGCCTTCTGATCTGACGATAAATCGACTGGTCCCCTCTCCCGATCTCTGTAACCTCCTCCAGCCCCTACACCCCTCCCGATCTCTGTAACCTCCTCCAGCCCCTACAACCCTCCCTATCTCTGTAACCTCCTCCAGCCCCTACAACCCTCCCTATCTCTGTAACCTCCTCCAGCCCCTACAACCCTCCCTATCTCTGTAACCTCCTCCAGCCCCTACACGCCTCCCGATCTCTGTAACCTCCTCCAGCCCCTACAACCCTCCCTATCTCTGTAACCTCCTCCAGCCCCTACAACCCTCCCTATCTCTGTAACCCCCTCGAGCCTCTACAACCCTCCCTATCTCTGTAACCCCCTCGAGCCTCTACAACCCTCTCTATCTCTGTAACCTCCTCCAGCCCTGTATTCCTCACTATCTCTGTAACCTCCTCCAGCGCCTACAACCCTCCCCATCTCTGTAACCTCCTCCCGCCCCTATACCCCTCCCTATCTTTGTCACCTCCTCCAGCCCTACAACCCTCCCTATCTCTGTAACCTCCTCCAGCCCTACACCCCTCCCTATCTCTGTAACCTCCTCCAGCCCTACACCCCTCCCTATCTCTGTAACCACCTCCAGCCCTCTATCCCTCCCTATTTCTGTAACCTCCTCCAGTCCTACAACCCTCCCTATCTCTGTAACCTCCTCCAGCCCCTACAACCCTCCCTATCTCTGTAACCTCCTCCAGCCCTACACCCCTCCCTATCTCTGTAACCTCCTCCAGCCCTACACCCCTCCCTATCTCTGTAACCTCCTCCAGCCCTCTACCCCTCCCTATTTCTGTAACCTCCTCCAGTCCTACAACCCTCCCTATCTCTGTAACCTCCTCCAGCCCCTGTATTCCTCACTATCTCTGTAACCTCCTCCAGCGCCTACAACCCTCCCCATCTCTGTAACCTCCTCCAGCCCCTATACCCCTCCCTATCTTTGTAACCTCCTCCAGCCCTACAACCCTCCCTATCTCTGTAACCTCCTCCAGCCCCTACAACCCTCCCTATCTCTGTAACCCCCTCGAGCCTCTACAACCCTCCCTATCTCTGTAACCTCCTCCAGCCCTGTATTCCTCACTATCTCTGTAACCTCCTCCAGCGCCTACAACCCTCCCCATCTCTGTAACCTCCTCCAGCCCCTATACCCCTCCCTATCTCTGTAACCTCCTCCAGCCCCTACAACACTCCCTATCTCTGTAACTTCCTCCAGCCCCTACATCCCTCCCTATCTCTGTAACCTCCTCCAGCCCCTACAACACTCCCTATCTTTGTCACCTCCTCCAGCCCCTACAACCCTCCCTATCTCTGTAACCTCCTCCAGCCCCTACAACACTCCCTATCTCTGTAACTTCCTCCAGCCCCTACATCCCTCCCTATCTCTGTAACCTCCTCCAGCCCCTACAATACTCGCTATCTTTGTCACCTCCTCCAGCCCCTACAACCCTCCCTATCTCTGTAACCCCCTCGAGCCTCTACAACCCTTCCTATCTCTGTAACCTCCTCCAGCCCCTACAACACTCCCTATCTCTGTAACTTCCTCCAGCCCCTACATCCCTCCCTATCTCTGTAACCTCCTCCAGCCCCTACAACACTCCCTATCTTTGTCACCTCCTCCAGCCCCTACAACCCTCCCTATCTCTGTAACCCCCTCGAGCCTCTACAACACTCCCTATCTCTGTAACTTCCTCCAGCCCCTGTATTCCTCACTATCTCTGTAACCTTCTCCAGCGCCTACAACCCTCCCCATCTCTGTAACCTCCTCCAGCCCCGACACCCCTCCCCATCTTTGTCACTTCCTCCAGCCCTACAACCCTCCCTATCTCTGTAACCTCCTCCAGCCCCTACAACACTCCCTATCTCTGTAACTTCCTCCAGCCCCTACATCCCTCCCTATCTCTGTAACCTCCTCCAGCCCCTACAACACTCCCTATCTCTGTAACTTCCTCCAGCCCCTACATGCCTCCCTATCTCTGTAACCTCCTCCAGCCCCTACACCCCTCCCTATCTTTGTCACCTCCTCCAGCCCCTACAACCCTCCCTATCTCTGTAACTTCCTCCAGCCCCTACAACCCTCCCTATCTCTGTAACCTCCTCCAGCCCCTACAACCATCCCCATCTCTGCAACCTCCTCCAGCCCCTACAACCCTCCCTATCTCTGCAACCTCCTCCAGCCCCTGCAACCCTTCCGAGATATCTATGCACTTCCCATTCCGGCCTCTTACACATCGCCCAATTTCTATCGCCCTACTCGTAGCAGCCTTGCCTTCAGCTCTAATGATCCTAAGCTCTGGTATCTAAAACTAAACCTCCCTGCCTCTCTATCTCCCTTTCTTTTTAAGACATTGCTTAAAACCTACCTCTTTGACTGAGCATCTGACCACCTGTGCTATCGATTAGCGTTTACTGCAAGGGGGTTGGAGTACAAGCGTAAGGAAGTCCTGCTACAATTACACAGGGCGTTAGTGAGACCACACCTGGAGTACTGTGCACAGTTTTGGTTTCTGTATTTAAGGAAGGATATACTTGCCTTAGAGGTAATGCTACAAAGATTCACGAGAATGATTCCTGGGATGAGAGGGTTGTCCTATATTCTCTGGAGTTTTGTAAGAATGACTGGTGATCTCACTGAAAATTGAACATTCTTACAGGTAGATGCAGGGAGCATTTTACAACATAAGAACATAAGAAATAGGAGCAGGAGTAGGCCATACGGCCCCTCGAGCCTGCTCCGCCATTCAATAAGATCATGGCTGATCTGATTGTGGACTCAGCTCCACTTCCCCGCCCGCTCCCCATAACCTCTTATCCCCTTATCGTTGAAGAAACTGTCTATTTCTCTCTTAAATTTATTCAATGACCCAGCCTCCACAGCTCTCTGGGGCAGCAAATTTCACAGATTTACAACCCTCTGAGAGAAGAAATTTCTCCTCATCTCAGTTTTAAATGGGCGGCCCCTTATTCTAAGATCATGCCCTCTAGTTCTAGTCTCCCCATCAGTGGAAACATCCTCTCTGCATCCACCTTGTCAAGCCCCCTCGTAATCTTATACGTTTCAATAAGATCACCTCTCAGTCTTCTGAATTACAATGAGTAGAGGCCCAACCTCCTCAACCTTTCCTCATAAGTCATCCCCTCATCCCCGGAATCAACCGAGTGAACCTTCTCTGAGCTGCCTCCAAAGCAAGTATATCCTTTCGTAAATATGGAAACCAAAACTGCACGCAGTATTCCAGGTGTGGCCTCACCAATACCCTGTATAACTGTAGCAAGACTTCCCTGCTTTTATACTCCATCCCCTTTGCAATAAAGGCCAAGATACCATTGGCCTTCCTGATCACTTGCTGTAACTGCATACTATCCTTTTGTGTTTCATGAACAAGTAACCCCCAGGTCCCTCTGTACTGCAGCACTTTGCAATCTTTCTCCATTTAAATAATAACTTGCTCTTTGATTTTTTTCTGCCAAAGTGCATGACCTCACACTTTCCAACATTATACTCCATCTGCCAAATTTTTGCCCATCACTTAGCCTGTCTATGTCCTTTTGCAGATTTCTTGTATTCTCCTCACACATTGCTTTTCCTCCCATCTTTGTATCGTCAGCAAACTTGGCTACGTTACACTCAGTCCCTGCTTCCAAGTCGTTAATATAGACTGTAAATAGTTGGGGTCCCAGCACTGATCCCTGCAGCACCCCACTAGTTACTGGTTGCCAACCAGAGAATGAACCATTCATCTCGGCTCTCTGTTTTCTGTTAGTTAACCAATCCTCTATGCATGCTAATATATTACCCCCAACCTAGTGAACATTTATCTTGTGTAGTAACCTTTTATGTGGCACCTTGTCAAATGCCTTCTGGAAGTCCAAATACACCACATCCACCGGTTCCCCTTTATCCACCCTGTTCGATACATCCCCGGGCTGGGAAGTGTAGAACCAGGGGCCACAGTCTCAGAATAAGGGGTCGGCCATTTAGGACGGAGACGAGGAGAAATTTCTTCACTCAGGGGGTGGCGAATCTTTGGAATTCTCTACCCCAGAGGGCTGTGGAGGCTCAGTCATTGAGTGTATTCAAGTCTGAGGTCGATAGATTGCCGGGCACTCAGGGAATCGAGGGACATGGGGATTGGGGGGATGGGGGAAGGTGGAGTTGAGGTCGAAAATCAGCCAGGATCTCACTGAATGGCGGGGCAGGCTTGAGGGGCTGTGGGGCCTACTCCTGCTCCAAATTTTAACATTCTAATATATCTCCTCATGTGGCCCAGTGCCAACTCTAGTTTGTTAACGCTCGGTGAAGCGCCTTAGGAATGTTTTCCTACATTCAAGGCGCTATAGAAATGCAAGTTGTTGCTGGTTATGTCTCCATCCTGGGTTGGGCAGTACTGGTGGCCTGACGTCATGTCTGGTTCCTCAACCATTGAGACGTTGCTCAGTTGTGGGACCTTGTCAGTGTTCAGCAGCAGGGTATTTGACCAGGGTATTTGATCATGGAGAGTGTCAGTGCTGAGTGCAAACTTCACCTCTCCCACACAGGGACACTCCCAAACCGGGCAGGCACGGAGACCTACTGTCCCACCTCTTTATCCTGCTCCAGGTGAGACCCACTCACTCAGCACAGGCCGGGGATGGAGCCTGGGCCTTGGCTGCTCTGTACGGAAAGTACATTCAGGCATTGAACCCAGGCCGACTCCAATCCAATTAGTTCCCTTTTTATGACCACATTGTTGTGCCATTTGGCCTCTGTACATCGCACTCTTGTCTCTGAGTCAGGAGGTCGCGGGTTTAAATCCCCACTCCCACTCCACAGACTCGAGTCCCATTATCCAGGCCGACACTCCAGGTGCCAGTACCAAGGGAGCGCCGCATTGTCAGAGGGGCAGTACTGAGGGAGTGCCGCACTGTCGGAGGGGCAGGACTGAGGGAACGCTCCCCTCTCCTGTGGCCACTATTGGAAGAAAAGCTGGGGAGCTTTCTCCCTGGTATCCTGACCGAATATTTATGCCTCAATCAACATCGCCAACAGAGAGATTATCGGGACCTCACCACATTGCTCTTTGTGGGAGCTTGCTGTGCGCAAATTGGCTGCCGCGTCTCCCTACATTGCAACAGTGACTACACTCCAAAAACATGTGAAGCATGCTATGGGATGTCCTGTGCATGACATTAGATAAATGCAATCTTTCCTTTTTGTCACCAGCCTGATGCTGGGTTACCTTACCTGGGTAGGCCGATAAGGTAGCTTTCTCTGGAGTTCCCGTGTAGAGATTGTCAGACATACTTTGGGTGGAAGTTGGTCTCGCGTTAGCATTGTTGTTTCGATGGAATGATACTTGGAAAATAATTGTTAAAAGTCCATTAGTTGCTGACCTTTCATAAGAACATAAGAAGATTTAGGAGCCGGAGTCGGCCATTCGGCCCCTCGAGCCTGCTCCGCCATTTAACGAGATCATGGCTGATCTTCAACCTCAACTCCACTTTCCTGCACTATCCCCGTATCCCGCGATTCCCTTAGTATCCAAAAATCTATGGATCTCGGCCTTGAATATACTCACCGACTGAGCCTCCACAGCCTCTGGGGTAGAGAGCTCCAAAGGTTCACCACCCTCTGAGTGGAGAAATTTCTCCTCATCTCAGTCCTAAATGGCCGACCCCTTATCTTGAGACTGTGACCCCTGGTTCTAGACTCCCCAGCCCCGGGGGAAACATTCTCCCTGCATCTACCCTGTCAAGAAAAGTCGGGAGGATATGCTAAACCTGTATCGATCCTTTGTTAGACCACGTACCGTGAACAGTTCTGGTGGCCGTATTATAAACAGGATACAGAGGCA
Source organism: Pristiophorus japonicus (assembly GCF_044704955.1). Taxonomy (NCBI): domain Eukaryota; kingdom Metazoa; phylum Chordata; class Chondrichthyes; family Pristiophoridae; genus Pristiophorus; species Pristiophorus japonicus. The sequence goes on along the minus strand of NW_027254124.1, from coordinate 20,042 downwards.
CTGGAGGGGGTGCAGAGAAGATTTACAAGGATGATACCAGAAATGCGAGGGTATACGTATCAGGAAAGGATGGACAGGCTGGGTCCCTTTTCTCTTGAAAAAAGGCCGAGGGATGATATAAAAGGATCTTTAAAATGATGAAAGGTTCTGATAGAGTGGATACAGAGAGAACGTTTCCACTTGTGGGGAAGAGCATAACTAGAGGCCGTCAATAGAAGATAGTCTCCAGGAAATCCAATGGGGAATTCAGGAGAAACGTCTTTACCCGGAGAGTGGTGAGAATGTGGAACTCGCTGCCACAGGAAGTGGTTGAGGCGAATAGTATCGATGCATTTAAGGGGAGGCTGGACAAGCGTACGAGGGAGAAGGGAATAGAGGTGTCATGTATGTACATGCTGTTTGTAGCCACCAGATGGTGCCATTGTTGGAGATCACTGAGCAGCACGCACCTGATGCTGCTCTGGTATAAAAGGCCAGCCATGTTGTGAGTCAGGCACTTTGGGCTGTAATAAAGTAGAGCCAAGGGTGTACCTTGTTCAGTTAAACAGTACTCAGTTTGTACCTTTATTGCATACAGAACAAAAGGGTTATACTGATAGATTTAGATGAGAAAGGACGGGAGGAGGCTCGAGTGGAGCATAAACGCCGGCATGGACCGGTTGGGCCGAATGGCCTGTTTCTGTGCCATATATCCTGTGTCGTCCGATGTGAGCTGGCTCAGAATCTTATATGTTTCAATGAGATTCACCTGTGGGGGTCTACTCTATTCCAGACAGAGGGGGCAATGATCTCTCCTCTCTCCGATGGGGGAATGGGAGAGTCAGTGTGTCATAGTCTGACCTTTCACCCTCTGGCACTTGGCATTCTCTCCCTGCCGCTGGTAACAGTCCACGAGAAATGAGTTTGCCATTCTCGGTCCAGTTCCTATAGTACCTGTAAAAAGTCTGTACTGAGGGAGCGCTGCATTGTCGGAGGGGCAGTATTGAGGGGGTGCTGTACTGTCGGAGGGGCAGTACTGAGGGAGTGCTGCACTGTCGGAGGGGCAGTACTGAGGGAGCGCCGCACTGTCGGAGGGGCAGTACTGAGGGAGTGCTGCACTGTCGGAGGGGCAGTACTGAGGGAATGCTGCACTGTCAGAGGGGCAGTACTGAGGGAGTGCTGCACTGTCGGAGGGGCAGTACTGAGGGAGTGCTGCACTGTCAGAGGGGCAGTACTGAGGGAGCGCCGCACTGTCGGAGGGGCAGTACTGAGGGAGTGCTGCACTGTCGGAGGGGCAGTACTGAGGGAGTGCTGCACTGTCAGAGGGGCAGTACTGAGGGAGTGCTGCACTGTTGGAAGTGCCGTATTTCGAATGAGATATTAAATTGAAGGCTCCGTGTACTCTCTCAGGTGGCGTAAAAGATCGCATGGACACTATTGGAAGAAGAGCAGGGGAGTTCTACCCGGTGTACTGGGCCCGATATTTATCCCTCAATCAACATCACTAAATACATTGCCATATGCGGGATCTTACTATGCATAAGTCAACTGCTGCATTTCCTTCATTACAATAGGGACTAAACTTCTAAATCATTTCATTGGCTAGGGATCACTTCGGGACATCATGAGATTGTGGCAGCTGCTATATCATTAATTAATTAAATTATCTCTCTCTTTCCTTCTTTCACTTTTTGTCTTTCTCTCTCTCTCCCTCTTTCGCTTTCTCTGTCTCTTTCTCGCTCACTTTTTCTCTCTCTCTCTTTTCACTTTTTATCTCTTGCTTTCTCTTTCTCTTTCGCTTCCTCTTTTTCTCTCTCACTGTTTCTCTCTCTCTCTCTCTCCTTGGGCTAGAACCTCCACTTTTGTGCCTATCGCCCAAAAATGGGCGGTTTATTTCCGGCGTGGGCGTTAAAAAAAGGGTTTTCAGATCGCCGGCTTCTCGCCCATTCTCAAATCACCGAGTCTCCATTTTTGAAAATGGGTGTTACCGCAAGCGATATCAAATGGGCGTTAGCGTTAAATCTCTCTGTAAAGTGTTGTCGTCCTTAGCAACGGCATGGCAACGCTCGTTTCCCGCGATTCAGGAGGTCAAGGGTCATCATGACATGCGCAGAAGAGGAGACCGAGAGAGCGGGAGCTCAGAGGGGACTGGAAGCGTGTGTGGCTGTGGTGTGTAGCTTGTCTGGCTGTTGTGGGAGGCACGAGGGAGATTCACCAGCAGCAAAAAGCCCACTCAGCACCCAGAACATAGTTGGCACTGAGTTTTTGTCCAACAAATAAGATATAACATGGAAGGGATGGCGGAGGCCCCGGAGCTGGTAGCCAGGAACACTGATGGCAGAGGGCTCCCAGTGGTCCCGGAGCGTGGTACTGCACCCCTAGGTGCCACACTCCCATTGCCAACCACACATGAGAGCCAGCAGCAACATCTTGCTTCTGGCTCGGGGCACGTTCCCACCTCGGGACCATCCTCTCCCGTATCCGTCCAAACAGTGCTTCGGCAATCAACACCACCCCCCTCCCGCAATTAAGCATCTCCTGAGGACCTCCTCGGCCAGGTGGCTTGGAGTCAGGAGGGGAAGGGTTGGTTTGCACAGAAATACTGACATTTTCAGACTAATGTTCGGTTCAAATGTTTTTTACTTAACAAAACCTTGTAGCACATTGGCTCAGATAGCTGCACCATTACACGCTGGCGGTTCCTTAACATCAAAGTGTATAATCACACTTAACTTCAATCAACGTAAACTTTAACTGGCACCAAGATGATGGGCGCCATTGATGCCTGAGCTGCACACACACAGCAGTGTGTCAGCGTTGTCACTCACATCAGCGCTCGTTCAGGCCAATCTTTCAGGTATCAGCTCCTCACGTAAGAGTGGGATTTAACAAATACCAGCCACACGGCTGGCATCCGTTCCGGTTAGTTCCACTTTTTGTGGGCTGTTTTTTGGGCGAGCGATATTGTGGCCGATGTGTGTGCGAGGTGGTGAAATTGATGGTGAGTGATCTCCATGGCCGCTAGTTTGGGTAAATATGCTATTCATGACAAAAAACAGTGGGCGGGCGTTCATATTGAATCTCGGCGTTAATTCCGTGCGGAAAGTAACGCTGGCCGATATTATGGGCGTTGATTTCGCTCAAACTACTAATTCCGCCGTTAAGCCCATGGGAAAAGTAACGCTCGGTAATAAGTTTCCTAAAAAATCCCGTCAGTTTCCATTTTGTGCCAAAGTGGGTAATATCTGGGTTATACATCATTTCAGCGGTAAAATGGGCATTAAGCAAGTAAAAAAAGTAGAGGTTCTAGCCCTTTCTCTTTTTCACTCTCTCTCTCTATCTTTCTTTCTCCCTCTTTCTCTCTTTTTCACTCTCACTTCTCTCTCTCCGTCACTTTTTCTCTCTCTCCCTCTCTCTCTTTTTCACTCTCACTTTTCTCTCTCTCTCTTTCTCTCTCTCACTTTTTCTCTCTCGCCCTCTCTCTCTTTTTCACTCTCACTTTTCTCTCTCTCTCTTTCTCTCCAACACTTTTTCACTTTCACTTCTCTCTTTCTCTCTTTCTCTCCAACACTTTTTCTCTCTCGCCCTCTCTCTTTTTCACTTTCACTTCTCTCTTTCTCTCTCTATCTCTCTCTCTCTCTCACTTTCTCTCTCTCTCTCTCTCTCTCTCTCACTGTCTCTCTCTCTCTCTCTGTCGCTCTTTCTCTCTCTCTTTTTTCCTCTCTCTGTCTCTCTCTCTCTGATCCCGAGCTCAGACTGGGGCTGGGAGGGAGTTCACTGAGTCGGGCCTGGATAGAAGTGAATGCCGGCATCAGCAGGGGGGAGGGATTTAACCCACAGTCCCCTGCAGCTCCTCGCTCACCTGGCTCCCTCCCTCCCTCTCGAGGGGCCGGTGCGGTGCCTACAGCCGATCCCTCAGCCCTGGTGCTGTCCTTACCTGCGTGACTGGCAGCCCCGGTCGGTCCGATCCACTGGCGTTGCGTCTGCTTGCGACGGAACACTGAGAGGGGGGAGAGGGAGAGAGATTCAAATCCGGCTCGCAACCCAGCTGAGCGAGTGCGTGTGCGTGAGTGCATTGAGGAATTTCGCTCATAATAGTTCAGTTAAAAGTAACAACGTGCCTGCCTGGTGCCTGTGCGTGCCTGTTGTATGTGTCTGTGCGTGCATGTATGTATATGTCTGTGTGTGCATGTATGTATGTGCCTGTGTGTGCATGTATGTATGTGCCTGTGTGTGCGCATGTATGTATGTGCCTGTGCGTGCATGTATGTATGTGCCTGTGTGTGCATGTATGTATGTGCCTGTGCATGTATGTAAGTATATATATGCCTGTGTGAGTATGTATGTGCCTGTGTGTCTCAGTATGTATATGCCTGTGCATATATGTAAGTATGTATGTGTCTGTGTGTTAGTATGTATGTGCCTGTATGTCCATGTATGTATGTGCCTGTGCATGCATGTATGTGCCTGTGCGTCTCAGTATGTATATGCCTGTGCATGTATGTAAGTATGTCTGTGCCTGTGTGTTAGTATGTATGTGCCTGTGTGTCCATGTATGTATGTGCCTGTGCATGCATATATCTATGTGTATGTATGTGTGTGCATGTATATATTTGCCTGTGTGTGCATGTATGTATGTCTCTGCATGTGCATGTATGTATGTGCCTGTGCGTGCATGTATGTGCCTGTGCGTGTATGTGTGTGCCTGTATGTGTATGTGCCTGTGTGTGCATGTATGTGCCTGAGTGTGTATGTATGTATGTGCCTCAGTGTGCATGTATGTATGTGTGTGTGCATGTATGTGCCTGTGCGTGTATGTGTCTGTGTGTGCATGTATGTATGTGCTTGTGTGTGCATGTATGTATGTGCCTGTGTGTGCATGTATGTATGTGCCTGAGTGTGTATGTATGTATGTGCCTGAGTGTGTATGTATGTATGTATGTGCCTGAGTGTGTATGTATGTATATGCCTGTCTGTGTTGTTGGCCTGTTGTCTTGTTCTTTTTCATTTCATTGCTTTCAACATCGGATTACACACACATACACACTCAGTTGTAGAAATGGCAGGATCAGGTCTTTCGTTAAACTGCATAACTACACAAAAACCACAATGGAAGTTACTGAGACATACACTTCACAAACCAAGTGCATAAGACCATAATAAATAGGAGCAGGAGTGGGCCATACGGCCCCTCGAGCCTGCTCTGCCATTCAATAAGATCATGGCTGATCTGATCATGGACTCAGCTCCACTTCCCCGCCCGCTCCCCATAACCCTTCACTCCCTTATCGCTCAAAAATCTGTCTATCTCCACCTTAAATATATTCAATGACCCAGCCTCCACAGCTCTCTGGGGCAGAGAATTCCACAGATTTACAACCCTCTGAGAGAAGATTGATGGGTGTTTTTGTGACAGGAAGGCTGTTTTCAGTGGGGTTCCACAGGGCTCAGTGCTGGGTCCCTTGCTTTTTGTGGTATATATCAATGATCTAGACTTGAATGTAGGGGGTATGATTAAGAAGTTTTCAGATGATACTAAAATCGGCCGTGTGGTTGATAATGAAGAAGAAAGCTGTCGACTGCAGGAAGATATCAATGTACTGGTCAGATAAGCAGAACAGTGGCAAATGGAATTCAATCCAGAGAAGTGTGAGGTAATGTATTTGGGGAGGTCTAACAAGGCAAGGGAATACACATTAAATGGTAGGACACTGAGAAGTGTAGAGGAACAAAGGGACCTTGGAGTGCAGGTCCACAGATCCCTGAAGGTAGCAGGCCAGGTAGATAAGGTGGTTAAGAAGGCATACGGGATACTTGCCTTTATTAGTTGAGGCATGGAATACAAGAGCAGGGAGGTTATGCTTGAACTGTATAAAACACTGGTTAGACCACAGCTGGAGTACTGCGTACAGTTCTGGTCACCACATTACAGGAAGGATGTGATTGCACTAGAGAGGGTACAGAGGAGATTTATGAGGATGTTGCCGGGACTGGAGAATTTTATCAATGAGGACAGACTGGATAGGCTGGGTTTGTTTTCATTGAAACAGAGGAGGCTGAGGGGGAGACCTGATTGAGGTGTATAAAATTATGAGGGGCCTGGATAGAGTGGATAGGAAGGGCCTGTTTCCCTTGACGGAGGGGTCAACAACCAGGGGGCTTAGATTTAAAGTAATTGAGGGAAGGTTTAGAGGGGATTTGAGGGGAAATGTCTTCACCCAGAGGGTGGTGGGGGTCTGGGGCGGAACTCACTGCCTGAAAGGGTGGTAGAGGCAGAAACCCTCACCACATTTAAACAGTACTTGGATGTGCACTTGAAGTGCTGTAACCTACAGGGCTACGGACCCAGAGCTGGAAAGCGGGATTAGGCTGGGTAGCTCTTGGTCGGCCAGCACGGACACGATGGGCCGAAATGGCCTCCTTCCGTGCTGGAAACTTCTCTGATTGTGTGATTCTATGAGAAGACATTCCTCCTCATCTCCGTTTTAAATGGGCGACCCCTTATTCTGAAACGATTCCCTCTAGTTCTCGATTCCCCCACGTGGGGAAACATCCTCTCTGCATCCACCTTGTCGAGCCCCCTCAGAATCTCAGAATGCTGCCTGTTTGTGGGACACGCACATTCCGTTTTCCAGTGTCTCTGCTAATAAGTGTTCACTCCGCTAATAAGTATTGAGTAGACTGGGTCTTTACACTTTGGAGTTCAGAAGGATGAGGGGTGATCTTACAGAAACATTTAAAATAATGAAAGGGATAGACAAGATCGAGGCAGAGAGTTTGTTTCCACTGGTCGGGGAGACTAGAACTAGGGGGCACAGCCTCAAAATACGGGGGAGCCAATTTAAAACCGAGTTGAGAAGGAATTTCTTCTCCCAGAGGGTTGTGAATCTGTGGAATTCTCTGCCCAAGGAAGCAGTTGAGGCTAGCTCATTGAATGTGTTCAAGTCACAGATCGATAGATTTTTAACCAATAAGGGAATTAAGGGTTACGGGGAGCGGGCGGGTAAGTGGAGCTGAGTCCACGGCCAGATCAGCCGTGATATTGTTGAATGGCGGAGCAGGCTCGAGGGGCTCGATGGCCTACTCCTGTTCCTAATTCTTATGTTCTTATGTTCTTATGTTCACTCACATCTCTTGTTCAAGTTCAGCTCTTTGAACTCGCCGGGGCCGAAATTGCCCACCGTCCCAAACGGGGCGGACAATTCGAATTAGATGAATATTCTTCGCCCGAATGCTTGAGGGCGGCGGGGGAAGAACGGAGGGAAATTGGCCTCTTCTGGGATTTTAATTTGTCCGTGTGGCGTTTGGGGCGGCTGAGGGGCGGGAGTGGGTCGGAAGGCGGGCTGTGTCATCATTGCCGTGTCGCGCTGATGCGTAGCAACGCCCCTCCCCTTCAATTGAAGGGGATGGCCTCTGTGAGCTCTGCAGACCACTTTCGCGGCACCCAAGAGGGGGAATCCTGGGCTGACTGTTGGTGGCCCGCCATTGTTGGGCCGACAATGAAAATAAAATGGCGACCGCGACGGAGCGGACACGCCACCCAGCCACTGGGAAAGCTGCCGGGGGCAACGAGCGACGGCGACGCCACTCCCACGGGGCAATTTCCCACGCGGGGCGGAAAGGGGTCAGCCCGTGCCCGACGGGGCGGGAACACAGGGCGGGGCGGGAACCCGTTCCCTCCGCTCCCGTCCCGGGAGAAATCCCGCAAGGTCGGACCATCCGCCTGCCCCCGGCCGGAGAGGCCTTACCGCCTCATTACCGCCTCCTACAGGTGATGATCGACCTTAAAGAGGGGGACAATTTCGGCCCCTGCATTCCATGCATACTATCAGTAAATCATGTTAGGTCAAAAATACATACACATACTAACAGAACGACAATGTGAACCAAACAACCGGCCACTCAACGTCCCGCAATTGGTTTACAGCCACAATCAACTCTTGCCATTAATTTTATTACTACAACACACAGGTGAGCAAATCGAGACATTCGAATGGCTTTCCTGTGGCGACACCCTCTCCATTGATCTCGTACCCAATTTACAATCCATGCTCGTCAGAAAAGCTGCTTGAACCTTGAACCCAGCACGTGTCATCTCTCAGACGGCACTGAAAGCGAGGTATTAATAAACAAATTAAGGTTGTATTCCCTGGAGTTTAGAAGATTGAGGGCGGTTCTGATCGATGATTTCAAGATATTTAGGGGAACTGATAGGGTTGATAGAGAGACTACTTCCGCTGGTTGGGGAGTCTAGGACCAGGAGGCATGTTGTAAAAATTAGACCCAGACCTTTCAGGAGTGATGTTAGGAAACACTTCTACACACAAAGGGTGCTTGAAGTTTGGAAGTCTCTTCCGCAAATGCCAAATTGATACTGGGTCAGTTGTAAATTTTAAATTGGAGATCGATAGCTTTCTATTAACCTAAGGTATTGAGGTTTATGAGCCAAAGATGGGAAAAATAGAGTTAGGTCACAGATAAGGCTCGAGGGGCTGAATGGGCCTCCTGTTCCTGTGTAACAGGCTCGAGGGACTGAATGGCCTCCTCCTGTTCCTGTGTAACAGGCTCGAGGGTCTGAATGGCCTCCTCCTATTCCTGTGTAATAGGCTTGAGGGTCTGAATGGCCTCCTCCTATTCCTGTGTAACAGGCTTGAGGGTCTGAATGGGTCTCCTCCTGTTCCTGTGTAACAGGCTTGAGGGTCTGAATGGGTCTCCTCCTGTTCCTGTGTAACAGGCTTGAGGGGCTGAATGGGTCTCCTTCTGTTCCTGTGTAACAGGCTTGAGGGTCTGAATGGGTCTCCTCCTGTTCCTGTGTAACAGGCTCGAGGGGCTGAATGGGCCTCCTCCTGTTCCTGTGTAACAGGCTTGAGGGGCTGAATGGGTCTCCTTCTGTTCCTGTGTAACAGGCTCGAGGGGCTGAATGGGTCTCCTTCTGTTCCTGTGTAACAGGCTCGAGGGCCTCAATGGGCCTCCTCCTGTTCCTGTGCATAAGGCTCGAGGGTCTCAATGGGCCTCCTCCTGTTCCCATGTTGCAGTGAGTGGTGAGAATGTGGAACTCGCTGTCTAGGCAATAGCTGCGTCAATTACTACAGATTCATTTCAGGGGCGGTTAGATAAACATATGAGGGAGAGGCGAACAGAGGCCCCAAAATCGCCCCCCCCCCCGCCCGAAACCGAGTGCACGCCATGCGTTTCGAGTGTTTCTCCTGCCGCGGTGGCTGAGGTAGCCTCTTGAGCGAAATTACGCTCTTTGTTATTTTTGTCAGGCGGACCGGAATTCTCTCTGAATGGAGGCGGAAGTTGGGAGAAGTGTCGTGACCACCGCGATGACATCATCACAGCGCTGCATCACCACGGCCCACCCCTTCACTGAAAGGGGAGAGCCTGCGCGATGATGAAAGATTGGTCCACGGGGCCCACCAGGGAGGGTCAGTGAGGGGGCTGACAGGCCGCCCGGCCCAACACGGGGGCACAATCGTCGGCCCGACGGGACGGGCCCACAAAGAAAAAACATGGCGGAGCGGCCGTGCGCCCTCCCCTTTAACGGGAGCCGCTCCACCGTTGCGGAAGGCCGCAGCCTCACTGGGCCGTCTGAGAACAGCAGGTTTTGGCAACGCCCAGCGGGCGGAGGATTTTCTTCCGGAGATGCAATACTGAGGGAACGCCGCACTGTCGGAGGGGCAGTACTGAGGGAGTGCTGCACTGTCGGAGGGGCAGTGCTGAGGGAGTGCTGCACTGTCGGAGGGGCAGTACTGAGGGAGTGCTGCACTGTCGGAGGGGCAGTACTGAGGGAGTGCTGCACTGTCGGAGGGGCAGTACTGAGGGAGTGCTGCACTGTCGGAAAGGCAGTACTGAGGGAGTGCTGCACTGTCGGAGGGGCAGTACTGAGGGAGTGCTGCACTGTCGGAGGGGCAGTACTGAGGGAGTGCTGCACTGTCGGAGGGGCAGTACTGAGGGAGTGCTGCACTATCGGAGGGGCAGTACTGAGGGAGCGCTGCACTGTCGGAGGGGCAGTACTGAGGGAGTGCTGCACTGTAGGAGGGGCAGTACTGAGGGAGTGCTGTACTGTTGGAGGGGTAGTACTGAGGGAGTGCTGCACTGTCGGAGGGGCAGTACTGAAGGAGTGCTGCACTGTCGGAGGGGCAGTACTGAGGGAGCGCTGCACTGTCGGAGGGGCAGTACTGAGGGAGCGCTGCACTGTCGGAGGGGCAGTACTGAGAGAGCAGGGGGAGCAGGTCACCGCTGGGATACCATAGGAGTGGCATTTTGATATTGGCGGCCATTACAGTAAAGATCGGAGCGGGGGCCATTAAACTGCGCAGTGTGGCCGCCGATTTGCGGTGTTAAGGAAAGGGGACATTTCGGGTCCAGAGGGTTACACTGATAGAGTTAGATGAGGAAAGATAGGAGGAGACTCGAGTGGAGCATAAATGCCAGCATGGACTGGTTGGGCCTAGTGGCCTGTTACTGTGCCTTATGTCCTGTGTATGCGGACAATCGGGCCCACGCACGTGTGCGTGTGTGTGTACGTATGTTTCTTATATGTGTGTACGCGCACCATCCCGCGCACTCACCTTGCTTCCCGTTGCGCTGGTAGAGCTTCCAGCCATAGGCCAGTACAAGGAGCAGGACCAGGAGGAGGACCAGAACGACGCAGGCGATCACAGCCCCCGAGGACGCCCCCGTCACCTTCGGTTTCTCAGTGGGTCGCGGAACTGTGGAGAAGTAATCAAACTTAATCAAGCAGCTCGAGGAGGGGGTAAGTCAGTCGGCGCATAGTGTCCTACCGTGTCAGCCGTGGCTCAGTGGGTAGCACACTCGCCTCTGAGTCAGAAGGGCGTGGGTTCAAGTCCCACTCCAGGGACTTGAGCACATAATCTAGGCTGACATTCCCAGTGCAGTACTGAGGGAGTGCTGCACTGTCGGAGGGGCAGTACTGAGGGAGCGCTGCACTGTCGGAGGGGCAGTACTGAGGGAGCGCTGCACTGTCGGAGGGGCAGTACTGAGGGAGCGCTGCACTGTCGGAGGGGCAGTACTGAGGGAGCGCTGCACTGTCGGAGGGGCAGTACTGAGGGAATGCACTGTCGGAGGGGCAGTACTGAGGGAGTGCACTGTCGGAGGGGCAGTACTGAGGGAGTGCACTGTCGTAGGGGCAGTACTGAGAGAGTGCACTGTCGGAGGGGCAGTACTGAGGGAGTGCACTGTCGGAGGGGCAGTACTGAGGGAGTGCTGCACTGTCGGAGGGGCAGTACTGAGGGAGTGCACTATCGGAGGGGCAGTACTGAGGGAGTGCACTGTCGGAGGGACAGTACTGAGGGAGTGCACTATCGGAGGGGCAGTACTGAGGGAGTGCTGCACTGTCGGAGGGACAGTACTGAGGGAGTGCTGCATTGTCGAAGGGGCAGTACTGAGGGAGTGCTGCATTGTCGGAGGGGCAGTACTGAGGGAATGCTGCACTATCGGAGGGGCAGTACTGAGGGAGTGCACTGTCGGAGGGACAGTACTGAGGGAGTGCTGCATTGTCGGAGGGGCAGTACTGAGGGAGTGTACTGTCGGAGGGGTAGTACTGAGGGAGTGCTGCACTGTCGGGGGGCAGTACTGAGGGAGCGCTGCACTGTCGGAGGGGCAGTACTGAGGGAGTGCTGCACTGTTGGAGGGGCAGTACTGAGGGAACGCTGCACTGTCAGAGGGGCAGTACTGAGGGAGTGCCGCATTGTCGGAGGGGCAGTACTGAGGGAACGCTGCACTGTCGGAGGGGCACTACTGAGGGAGCGCTGCACTGTCGGAGGGGCAGTACTGAGGGAACGCTGCACTGTCGGAGGGACAGTACTGAGGGAACGCTGCACTGTCGGAGGGGCAGTACTGAGGGAACGCTGCACTGTCGGAGGGGCAGTACTGAGGGAACGCTGCACTGTCGGAGGTGACGTCTTTCAGATGAGACATTAAACCGAGGCCCCGTCTGCTCTCTCAGGTGGATGTAAAAGATCCCATGGCACTATTTCGAAGAAGAGCTGGGGAGTTATCCCCAACGTCCTAGGGCCAATATTTATCCCTCAATCAACATAACAAAAAAAAAACCGGATGATCTGGTCATTATCACGTTGCTGTTTGTGGGAGCTTGTGTGCGCAATTGGTCTGCCGCGTTTCCCACATTACATCAGTGACTGCACTCCAAAAGTACTTCATTGGCTGTAAAGAACGTTGGGTCGAGGCACTGTTATATCGAAGCACAGTTCGGAAAGACAGCCAGATGTAGCAGGCAGGCTGTGAGCAGAGCACAATAGAACACGACAAAGGATTGATAAGTGCTGAGTGGGTTCCGGTGCAGACAGGGCTGCTGGCAGCAAAGATATGATGAGATAAGCCATCAAAGGCACGCAGAAGTAGGTAGCAGCTAACTAAATGGCAGCAGTAGCAAGATCAAGCCCGCACAGAAAGAGCGACCACATATGACAGCCACATCTGTCCTACGCTATTAACCCTAGAAAAGACAACACAGTCTGGAGATCCGGGGCAACTTCAATCTAGTCTTGCTGAAGCTGCCTTAAACAGGTAAGCTAAAACACTTGCGAGTTCCTGAAAGAAAGACTTGCATTTATATTGCGCCTTTCACAACCACCGGACGTCTCAAAGTGCTTTACAGCCAACGAAGTACTTTTGGAGTGTAGTCACTGTTGTAACGCGGCAGTCATTTTGCACACAGCAAGCTCCCACAAACAGCAATGTGATAATGACCCAGATCATCTGCTTTTGTCATGTTGATTGTGGGATAAATATTGGCCAGGACACCGGGCATAACCTCCCCTGCTCTTCTTTGAAATAGTGCCGTGGGATCTTTTACACTCACCTGAGAGACGGGTTCTCGGTTTAGACAGCTCCGCCCAAAAGAAAGCATCTCCAACTCCCTCAGTACTGCCCCCCCAACAGAGCAGCACTCCCTCTGTACTGCCCCTCCGACAGTGCGGAGCTCCCTCAATACTGCCCCTCCGACAGTGCGGAGCTCCCTCAGTACTGCCCCTCCAACAGAGCAGAACTCCCTCAGTACTGCCCCTCCGACAGTGCGGCGTTCCCTCAGTACTGTTCCTCCGACAGTGCGGCGCTCCCTCAGTACTGCCCCTCCGACAGTGCGGCGTTCCCTCAGTACTATTCCACCGACAGTGCGGCGTTCCCTCAGTACTGTTCCTCCGACAGAGCAGAACTCCCTCAGTACTGCCCCTCCGACAGTGCAGCGCTCCCTCAGTACTGCCCCTCCGACAGGGCAGCGCTCCCTCAGTACTGCCCCTCCGACAGTGCAGCGCTCCCTCAGTACTGCCCCTCCCACAGTGCGGCGCTCCCTCAGTACTGCCCCTCCGACAGTGCGGCGTTCCCTCAGTACTGCCCCTCCGACAGTGCGGCATTCCCTCAGTACTATTCCACTGACAGTGCGGCGTTCCCTCAGTACTGTTCCTCCGACAGTGCGGCGTTCCCTCAGTACTATTCCACCGACAGTGCGGCGTTCCCTCAGTACTGTTCCTCCGACAGTGCGGCGTTCCCTCAGTACTATTCCACCGACAGTGCGGCGTTCCCTCAGTACTATTCCACCGACAGTGCGGCGTTCCCTCAGTACTGTTCCTCCGACAGTGCGGCGTTCCCTCAGTACTATTCCACCGACAGTGCGGCGTTCCCTCAGTACTATTCCACCGACAGTGCGGCGTTCCCTCAGTACTATTCCACCGACAGTGCGGCGTTCCCTCAGTACTATTCCACCGACAGTGCGGCGTTCCCTCAGTACTGTTCCTCCGACAGTGCGGCGTTCCCTCAGTACTGCCCCTCCAACAGAGCAGAACTCCCTCAGTACTGCTCCTCCGACAGTGCAGCACTCCCTCAGTACTGCCCCTCCGACGGTGCAGCGCTCCCTCAGTACTGCCCCTCCGACAGTGCAGCGCTCCCTCAGTACTGCCCCTCCGACAGTGCGGAGCTCCCTCAGTCCAGCCCCTCCGACAGTGCGGCGCTCCCTCAGTACTGCCCCTCCGACAGTGCGGCGCTCCCTCAGTACTGCCCCTCCGACAGTGCGGCGTTCCCTCAGTACTATTCCTCCGACAGTGCGGAGCTCCCTAAGCACGAAACCAGATTGTAAGCCTAGATTTTGGTGCTCGAGTCCCTGGAGTGGGACTTGAACCCATGACCTTCTGACTCGGAGGCCAGTGTGCTACCCACTGAGCCCGCGGCCGACACGAAGAGGTGAACAACAGCAGCAACTCCCACTTCTGCAGAGCCGTTAACGTCGTCAGATGTCCCAGGATGCCTCACAGGAGCATAAATCAGAGCAAGAATTGGTGCCGTGCCACCTGAGGAGATATTAGGACAGGAGACCAAAAGCCTGGACAGAGAGGAAGGTTTGACGGAGGACAGAGAGGCTGGGAGGTTGCATTAGGGAGTTACAGAGCTTGGGGGTCTCGGCAGCTGAAGTCATGGCCACCAATGGTGGAGCGATGGATACCGAGGTTTGGGGGGGGGGAAAGCACAGCAGGCCACAATTTGTAACGTTAGAAATTCTCAAGCACCCTACCTGGGCAGGTGATGTTCAGTTGCTCGAAGGCCCTCTTCTGCTCCTCACATTTCCAGAGAGGTTTCTGATCAATCAATGATATATAGTCTAGACTCCGACACTGCACGCAATCAGTCGTGCCGGTCCTGTTTTTGCCGATGGTTCCAGCTCTGTTCCAAGCCTTCACAGACCCGTCGCACTCCAGCTGCGTGCACACAAGGTTCGTCTCGGTCTGTCTCCACTGGCTCTGACACACGGGCATCCAGGAACTCCTGTGGAAAACCTCCATCTTCCCATCACACTGACCCTCTCCGTCGACCAGCCGGAATGGGGGCAGGTCGCCCTCTAAAGGGAAAGATAGTCACGTCCATCAAACAGAGGAACCTCCATCCATACTGTCCCACCAAACACACCCAGGGCAGATACAGGGGGTTAGATACAGAGTAAAGCTCCCTCTACACTGTCCCATCAAACACTCCCAGGGCAGGTACAGGGGGTTAGATACAGAGTAAAGCTCCCTCTACACTATCCCATCAAACACTCCCAGGGCAGGTACAGGGGGTTAGATACAGAGTAAAGCTTCCTCTACACTGTCCCATCAAACACTCCCAGGGGTAGGTACAGCACGGGGTTAGATACAGAGTAAAGATCCCTCTACACTGTCCCATCAAACACTCCCAGGGCAGGTACAGCACGGGGTTAGATACAGAGTAAAGCTCCCTCTACACTGTCCCATCAAACACTCCCGGGGCAGGTACAGCACGGGGTTAGATACAGAGTAAAGCTCCCTCTACACTGTCCCATCAAACAGTCCCAGGGTAGGTACAGCACGGGCTTAGATACAGAGTAAAGCTCCCTCTACACTGTGCCAGCAAACACTCCCAGGACAGGTACAGCACGGGGTTAGATACAGAGTAAAGCTCCCTCTACACTGTGCCAGCAAACACTCCCAGGGCAGGTACAGCACGGAGTTAGATACAGAGTAAAGCTCCCTCTACACTGTCCCATCAAACACTCCCAGGGCAGGTACAGCATGGGTTAGATACAGAGTAAAGCTCCCTTTACACTGTCCCATCAAACACTCCCAGATCAGGTACAGCACGGGGTTAGATACAGAGTAAAGCTCCCTCTACACTGTCCCATCAAACACTCCCAGGACAGGTACAGCGCGGGGTTAGATACAGAGTAAAGCTCCCTCTACACTGTCCCATCAAACACTCCCAGGACAGGTACAGCGCGGGGTTAGATACAGAGTAAAGCTCCCTCTACACTGTCCCATCAAACACTCCCAGGGCAGGTACAGCATGGGTTAGATACAGAGTAAAGCTCCCCCTACACTGTCCCATCAAACACTCCCAGGGCAGGTACAGCACGGGTAGATACAGAGTAAAGCTCCCTCTGCACTGTCCCATCAAACACTCCCAGGGCAGGTACAGCACGGGGTTAGATACAGAGTAAAGCTCCCTCGACACTGTCCCATCAAACACTTCCAGGGCAGGTACAGCACAGGGTTAGATACAGAGTAAAGCTCCCTTTACACTGTCTCATCAAACACTCCCAGGGCAGGTACAGCACGGGGTTAGATACAGAGTAAAGCTCCCTTTACACTGTCTCATCAAACACTCCCAGGGCAGGTACAGCACAGGGTTAGATACAGAGTACAGCTCCCTCTACACTGTCCCATTAAACACTCCCAGGGCAGGTACAGCACAGGGTTAGATACAGAGTAAAGCTCCCCCTACACTGTCCCATCACAATCCCAGGGCAGGTACAGCATGGGTTAGATACAGAGTAAAGCTCCCTCTACACTGTCCCATCAAACACTCCCAGGGCAGGTACAGCACGGGGTTAGATACAGAGTAAAGCTCCCTCTACACTGTCACATCAAACACTCCCAGAGTAGGTACAGCACGGGGTTAGATACAGAGTAAAGATCCCTCTACACTGTCCCATCACAATCCCAGGGCAGGTACAGCATGGGTTAGATACAGAGTAAAGCTCCCTCTACACTGTCCCATCAAACACTCCCAGGGCAGGTACAGCACAGGGTTAGATACAGAGTAAAGCTCCAACTACACTGTCCCATCAAATACTTCCAGGGCAGGTACGGCACGGGGTTAGATACAGAGTAAAGCTTCCTCAACACTGTCCCATCAAACACTCCCAGGGCAGGTACAGCACGGGGCTAGATACAGAGTAAAGCTTCCTCAACACTGTCCCATCAAACACTCCCAGGGCAGATACAGGGGGTTAGATACAGAGTAAAGCTCCCTCTACACTGTCCCATCAAACACTCCCAGGGCAGATACAGGGGGTTAGATACAGAGTAAAGCTCCCTCTACACTGTCCCATCAAACACTCCCAGGGCAGATACAGGGGGTTAGATACAGAGTAAAGCTCCCTCTACACTGTCCCATCAAACACTCCCAGGGCAGGTACAGTACTGGGTTAGATACAGAGTAAAGCTCCCTCTACACTGTCCCATTAAACACTTCCAGGGCATGTACAGCACGGGGTTAGATACAGAGTAAAGCTCCCTCTACACTGTCCCATTAAACACTCCCAGGGCAGGTACAGCACGGGGTTAGATACAGAGTAAAGCTCTCTCTACACTGTCCCATTAAACACTCCCAGGGCAGGTACAGGGAGTTAGATACAGAGTAAAGCTCTCGCTACACTGTCCCATTAAACACTCCCAGGGCAGGTACAGGGGGTTAGATACAGAATAAAGCTCCCTCTGCACTGTCCCATCAAACACTCCCAGGGCAGGTACAGGGGGTTAGATACAGAGTAAAGCTCCCATCATGCGTTCGAATGAGACAGGACCTTTTTCCCCATGAAATTCTTCCTGACTTCCAGTGACAATCACGATAGCCAATCAATTGTTAGTTTTATAAGCCTCTGTTGTTGCTGGGTCTGTTCATCCGTGTTGTAACATAGGAACATAAGAATTAGGAGCAGGATTAAGCCATTCGGCCCCTCGAGCCTGCTCCAACATTCAATAAGATCCTGGCTGATCTTTGACCTCAACTCCACTTTCCTGCACTATCCCCATCTCCCTCGATTCCCTTCACATCTAAAAATCTGTCGATCTCTGCCTTGGATATACTCAAAGACTGAGCCTCCACAGCCCTCTGGGGTAGAGAATTCCAAAGATTCACCACCCTCTGAGGGAAGAAATCTCTCCTCATCTCAGCCCTAAATGGCCGACCCCTTATCCTGAGACTGTGACCCCTGGTTCTAGACTCCCCAGCCCGGGGGAAACATCCTCCCTGCATCTACCCTGTCAAGCACAGTAAGAATTTTGTATGTTTCAATCGGAACACCTCTCATTCTTCTAAACTCTAGAGAATATAAGCCTAGTCTACTCAATCTCTCCTCATAGGACAATACCCCCATCCCAGGAATCAGTCTGGTGAACCTTCGTTGCACTCCCTCTATGGCAAGTATATCCTTCCTTAGGTAAGGAGACCAAAACTGTACACAATACTCCAGGTGTGGTCTCACCAGGGCCCTGTATAATTGCAGTAAGACATCTTTACTCTTATACTCAAACCCTCTTGTGTCGAGGTCCTGTTGGACTCCATTATTAAAGAAGCAGTAGCAGGACATTTGGAAAAGCAGAATTCGGTCAGGCAGAGTCAGCATGAATTTATGAAGGGGAAGTCATGTTTGACAAATTTGCTGGAATTCTTTGAAGATGTAACAAACAGGGTGGATAAAGGGGAACCAGTGGATGTGGTGTATTTGTACTTCCAGAAGGCATTTGACAAGGTGCCGCATAAAAGGTTACTGCACAAGATAAAAGTTCACGGGGGGTTGGGGGTAATATATTTGCATGGATAGAGGATTGGCTAACGAACAGAAAACAGAGAGTCGGGATAAATGGTTCATTCTCTGGTTGGCAACCAGTAACTAGTGGGGTGCCGCAGGGATCAGTGCTGGGACCCCAACTATTTACAATCTGTATTAACAACTTGGAAGAAGGGACTGGGTGCTGATGATATAAAGATGGGAGGAAAAGCAATGTGTGAGGAGGACACAAAAAGCTGCAAAAAGACATCGGCAGGCTAAGTGAGTGGGCAAAAATTTGGCAGATGGAGTATAATGTTGGAAAGTGTGAGGTCATGTACATTGGCAGAAAAAATCTAACAGCAAATTATTATTTAAATGGAGAAAGATTGCAAAGTGCTGCAGTAGTGCGGGACCTGGGGGTACTTGTGCATGAAACACAATAGGTTAGTATGCAGGTACAGCAAGTGATCAGGAAAGCCAATGGTATCTAGGGCTTTAGTGCAAAGGGGATGGAGTATAAAAGCAGAGAAGTCTTGCTACAGTTCTACAGGGTATTGGTGAGGCCACACCTGGAATACTGCGTGCAGTTTTGGTTTGCATATTTACGAAAGGATATACTTGCTTTGGAGGCAGTTCAGAGAAGGTTCACGAGTTTGATTCCGGGGATGGGGGGGTTGACTTATGAGGAAAGGTTGAGTAGGTTGGGCCTCTACTCATTGGAATTCAGAAGAATGAGAGGTGATCGTATCGAAACATATAAGATTATGAGGGGGTTTGACGGGGTGGATGCAGAGAGGATGTTTCCACTGATGGGGGAGACTAGAACTAGAGGGCATGGTCTTAGAATAAGGGGCCGCCCATTTAAAACTGAGATGAGCAAAAATTTCTTCTCTCGGAGAGTTGTAAATCTGTGGAATTCGCTGCCTCAGAGAGCTGGAGAAGCTGGGACATTGAATAAATTTATGACAGAAATAGAGAGTTTCTTAAACGATAAGGGGATAAGGGTTTATGGGGAGTGGGCGGGGAAGTGGAGCTGAGTCCATGATCAGATCAGCCATGATCTTATTGAATGGCGGAGCAGGCTCGAGGGGCCGTATGGCCGACTCCTGCTCCTATTTCTTATGTTCTTATGTTCTTATGATCTTTCTGGGGCAGATTACCTGCGCAGGTTAATTTTGTAGTTTTTGCATTGTGCATATGCCACTTGTCCGTCAGACACTCGGAACCATTTGGTTCTCTCAGTAAACAACGCCAGTCAGTCACGTAGACGGTAGGGATCTTTGCTGTTGGTAACTCAATCACATCCACGGCGTGCCCACAGCGTAGCCGCTTACACACCAGCTCGGCCCACTCCGGCGTCCACTGCAGGCTGGAGACCGAGCACCACGATCCTGCGTAGAACACAGACACATGCCCCTGGCATTGGTCAGCTCCGAACAGCAGCCTCAGCTCGTGGTAACCTTCTGTGGGGGCAGAGAGAGAGAGAGGGTTCAATACCGGGGGAGAGAGAGAGAGAGAGAGTTAAATACAGGGGGGAGAGAGAGAGAGAGAGAGAGAGAGAGGGTTAACTACTGGGGGGAGAGAGAGAGAGTGAGGGGTCAATACCGGGGGCAGAGAGAGAGAGAGAGAGAGAGGGTTAAATACTAGGGGGAGAGAGAGAGAGAGAGAGAGAGGTTAAATACTGGGGGGGGGGGGGGAGAGAGAGGGTTAAATACTGGGGGGAGAGAGAGGGTTAAATACT